>NW_026961430.1:0-300000 GCF_963924245.1 Chroicocephalus ridibundus
CATATGGCCATTTTTGGGCCTGGTGCAGCGCCAAGTGGGAAAGGGTTTTTTTGAGGCTGAAGGCAGCAGGAAAGACTGCAGCCCCCAGGTGTGTGGGGCTACGCAAGCGGTTCCCAAAGAGCTTTAGAACAAGGCATAGTTTTCCCTGCTGGCTCTTTGGGCGTGGGACCAACCTCCTGACATATGGCCATTTTTGTGCCTGGCGCAGCGCCAAGTGGGAAAGGGTGGTTTTGAGGTTGAAAGCGCGAGAAAAGCCTGCAGCCCCCAGTTTGTGTGGGGCTACGCAAGCGGTTCCCAAAGAGCTTTAGAACAAGGCATAGTTTTCCCTGCTGGCTCTTTGGGCGTGGGACCAATCTCCAGACATATGGCCATTTTTGGGCCTGGCGCGGTGCCAAGTTGGAAAGCGTGCTTTTGAGGCTGAAGAGAGCCGGAAATCCTGCAGCTCCCAGGTATGTGGGGCTACGCAAGCGGTTCCCAAAGAGCTTTAGAACAAGGCATAGTTTTCCCTGCTGGCTCTTTGGCGTGGGACCAGCCTCCAGACATATGGCCATTTTTGTGCCTGGCGCGGGGCCAAGTGGGAATGGGTGGTTTTGAGGCTGAAGGCAGCAGGAAAGCCTGCAGCCCCCAGGTGTGTGGGGCTACGCAAGCGGTTCCCAAAGAGTTTTAGAACAAGGCATAGTTTTCCCTGCTGGCTCTTTGGGCGTGGGACCAATCTTCAGACAAATGGCCATTTTTGGGCCTGGCGCGGGGCCAAGTGGGAAAGGGTTGTTTTGAGGCTGAAGGCAGCAGGAAAGCCTGCAGCCCCCAGGTGTGTGGGGCTACGCAAGCGGTTCCAAAGAGCTTTAGAACAAGGCATAGTTTTCCCTGCTGGCTCTTTGGGCGTGGGACCAACCTCCAGACATATGGCCATTTTTGTGCCTGGCGTGACGCCATGTGAAAAAGGGTGCTTTTGAGGTTGAAGGCAGCAGGAAAGCCTGCAGCCCCCAGGTGTGTGGGGCTATGCAAGCGGTTCCCAAAGAGCTTTAGAACAAGCATAGTTTTTCCTGCTGGCTCTTTGGGCGTGGGACCAGTCTCCAGACATATGGCCATTTTTGGGCCTGGCGTGACGCCATGTGGAAAAGGGTGCTTTGGAGGTTGAAGGCAGCAGGAAAGCCTGCAGCCCCCAGGTGTGTGGGGCTACGCAAGCGGTTCCCAAAGAGCTTTAGAACAAGGCATAATTTTCCCTGCTGGCTCTTTGGGCATGGGACCAGTCTCCAGACATATGGCCATTTTTGGGCCTGGCGCGGGGGCCAAGTGGGAAGGGGTGGTTTTGAGGCTGAAGGCAGCAGGAAAGCCTGCAGCCCCCAGGTGTGTGGGGCTACGCAAGCGGTTCCCAAAGAGCTTTAGAACAAGGCATAGTTTTCCGTGCTGGCTCTTTGGGCGTGGGACCATTCTCCAGACATATGGCCATTTTTGGGCCTGGCGCAGCGCCAAGTGGGAAAGGGTTGTTTTGAGGCTGAAGGCAGCAGGAAAGCCTGCAGCCCCCAGGTGTGTGGGGCTACGCAAGCGGTTCCCAAAGAGCTTTAGAACAAGGCATAGTTTTCCCTGCTGGCTCTTTGGGCGTGGGACCAACCTCCAGACATATGGCCATTTTTGGGCCTGGCACGGCGCCATGTGGGAAAGGGTGGTTTTGAGGCTGAAGGCAGCAGGAAAGCCTGCAGCCCCCAGGTCTCTGGGCCTCCGCAAGCGGTTCCCAAAGAGCTTTAGAACAAGGCATAGTTTTCCCTGCTGGCTCTCTGGGCGTGGCACCAACCTCCAGACATATGGCCATTTTTGTGCCTGGCGTGGCGCCATGTGGAAAAGGGTGGTTTTCAGTCTGAAGGCAGCAGGAAAGCCTGCAGCCCCCAGGTGTGTGGGGCTACGCAAGCGGTTCCCAAAGAGCTTTAGAACAAGGCATAGTTTTCCCTGATGGCTCTTTGGGCGTGGGACCAGTCTCCTGACATATGGCCATTTTTGGGCCTGGCGCGATGCTAAGTGGGAAAGGGTGGTTTTGAGGCTGAAGGCAGCAGGAAAGCCTGCAGCCCCCAGGTGTGTGGGGCTACGCAAGCGGTTCCCAAAGAGCTTTAGAACAAGGCATAGTTTTCCCTGCTGGCTCTCTGGGCGTGGCACCAACCTCCAGACATATGGCCATTTTTGGGCCTGGCGCAGCGCCAAGTGGGAAAGGGTTGTTTTGAGGCTGAAGGCAGCAGGAAAGACTGCAGCCCCCAGGTGTGTGGGGCTACGCAAGCGGTTCCCAAAGAGCTTTAGAACAAGGCATAGTTTTCCCTGCTGGCTCTTTGGGCGTGGGACCAGTCTCCAGACATATGGCCATTTTTGGGCCTGGCGCAGCGCCAAGTGGGAAAGGGTTGTTTTGAGGCTGAAGGCAGCAGGAAAGCCTGCAGCCCCCAGGTGTGTGGGGCTACGCAAGCGGTTCCCAAAGAGCTTTAGAACAAGGCATAGTTTTACCTGCTGGCTCTTTGGGCTTGGGACCAACTTCCAGACATATGGCCATTTTTGTGCCTGGCGGAGTGCCATGTGGGAAAGGGTGGTTTTGAGGCTGAAGGCAGCAGGAAAGCCTGCAGCCCCCAGGTGTGTGGGGCTACGCAAGCGGTTCCCAAAGAGCTTTAGAACAAGGCATAGTTTTCCGTGCTGGCTCTTTGGGCGTGGGACCATTCTCCAGACATATGGCCATTTTTGGGCCTGGCGCAGCGCCAAGTGGGAAAGGGTTGTTTTGAGGCTGAAGGCAGCAGGAAAGCCTGCAGCCCCCAGGTGTGTGGGGCTACGCAAGCGTTTCCCAAAGAGCTTTAGAACAAGGCATAGTTTTCCCTGCTGGCTCTTTGGGCGTGGGACCAATCTTCAGACATATGGCCATTTTTGGGCCTGGCGTGACGCCAAGTGGGAAAGGGTGGTTTTGAGGCTGAAGGCAGCAGGAAAGCCTGCAGCCCGCAGGTGTGTGGGGCTACGCAAGCGGTTCCCAAAGAGCTTTAGAACAAGACATAGTTTTCCCTGCTGGCTCTTTGGGCGTGGGACCAATCTCCAGACATATGGCCATTTTTGGGCCTGGCGCGGCGCCAAGTGGGAAAGCGTGCTTTTGAGGCTGAGGGAGAGCAGGAAAGCCTGCAGCTCCCAGGTATGTGGGGCTACGCAAGCGGTTCCCAAAGAGCTTTAGAACAAGGCATAGTTTTCCCTGCTGGCTCTTTGAGCGTGGGACCAGTCTCCAGACATATGGCCATTTTTGGGCCTGGCGCGACGCCATGTGGAAAAGGGTGGTTTTGAGGCTGAAGGCAGCAGGAAAGCCTGCAGCCCCCAGGTGTGTGGGGCTATGCAAGCGGTTCCCAAAGAGATTTAGAACAAGGCATAGTTTTCCCTGCTGGCTCTTTGGGAAAGGGACCAGTCTCCAGAAATATGGCCATTTTTGGTCCTGGCACGTTGCGAAGCGGGAAAGGGTGGTTTTGAGTCTGAAGGCAGCAGGAAAGCCTGCAGCCCCCAGGTGTGTGGGGCTACGCAAGCGGTTCCCAAAGAGCTTTAGAACAAGGCATAGTTTTCCCTGCTGGCTCTTTGGGCGTGGGACCAACCTCCTGACATATGGCCATTTTTGTGCCTGGCGCAGCGCCAAGTGGGAAAGGGTGGTTTTGAGGTTGAAAGCGCGAGAAAAGCCTGCAGCCCCCAGTTTGTGTGGGGCTACGCAAGCGGTTCCCAAAGAGCTTTAGAACAAGGCATATTTTTCCCTGCTGGGTCTTTGGGCGTGGGACCAATCTCCAGACATATGGCCATTTTTGGGCCTGGCGCGGTGCCAAGTGGGAAAGCGTGCTTTTGAGGCTGAAGAGAGCCGGAAATCCTGCAGCTCCCTGGTATGTGGGGCTACGCAAGCGGTTCCCAAAGAGCTTTAGAACAAGGCATAGTTTTCCCTGCTGGCTCTTTGGGCGTGGGACCAATCTTCAGACAAATGGCCATTTTTGGGCCTGGCGCGGGGCCAAGTGGGAAAGGGTTGTTTTGAGGCTGAAGGCAGCAGGAAAGCCTGCAGCCCCCAGGTGTGTGGGGCTACGCAAGCGGTTCCCAAAGAGCTTTAGAACAAGGCATAGTTTTCCCTGCTGGCTCTTTGGGCGTGGGACCAGTCTCCAGACATATGGCCATTTTTGTGCCTGGCGTGACGCCATGTGAAAAAGGGTGCTTTTGAGGTTGAAGGCAGCAGGAAAGCCTGCAGCCCCCAGGTGTGTGGGGCTATGCAAGCGGTTCCCAAAGAGCTTTAGAACAAGGCATAGTTTTTCCTGCTGGCTCTTTGGGCGTGGGACCAGTCTCCAGACATATGGCCATTTTTGGGCCTGGCGTGACGCCATGTGGAAAAGGGTGCTTTGGAGGTTGAAGGCAGCAGGAAAGACTGCAGCCCCCAGGTGTGTGGGGCTACGCAAGCGGTTCCCAAAGAGCTTTAGAACAAGGCATAGTTTTCCCTGCTGGCTCTTTGGGCATGGGACCAGTCTCCAGACATATGGCCATTTTTGGGCCTGGCGCGGGGCCAAGTGGGAAAGGGTGGTTTTGAGGCTGAAGGCAGCAGGAAAGCCTGCAGCCCCCAGGTGTGTGGGGCTACGCAAGCGGTTCCCAAAGAGCTTTAGAACAAGGCATAGTTTTCCCTGCTGGCTCTTTGGGCGTGGGACCAACCTCCAGACATATGGCCATTTTTGGGCCTGGCACGGCGCCATGTGGGAAAGGGTGGTTTTGAGGCTGAAGGCAGCAGGAAAGCCTGCAGCCCCCAGGTCTCTGGGCCTCCGCAAGCGGTTCCCAAAGAGCTTTAGAACAAGGCATAGTTTTCCCTGCTGGCTCTCTGGGCGTGGCACCAACCTCCAGACATATGGCCATTTTTGTGCCTGGCGTGGCGCCATGTGGAAAAGGGTGGTTTTCAGTCTGAAGGCAGCAGGAAAGCCTGCAGCCCCCAGGTGTGTGGGGCTACGCAAGCGGTTCCCAAAGAGCTTTAGAACAAGGCATAGTTTTCCCTGATGGCTCTTTGGGCGTGGGACCAGTCTCCTGACATATGGCCATTTTTGGGCCTGGCGCGATGCTAAGTGGGAAAGGGTGGTTTTGAGGCTGAAGGCAGCAGGAAAGCCTGCAGCCCCCAGGTGTGTGGGGCTACGCAAGCGGTTCCCAAAGAGCTTTAGAACAAGGCATAGTTTTCCCTGCTGGCTCTCTGGGCGTGGCACCAACCTCCAGACATATGGCCATTTTTGGGCCTGGCGCAGCGCCAAGTGGGAAAGGGTTGTTTTGAGGCTGAAGGCAGCAGGAAAGACTGCAGCCCCCAGGTGTGTGGGGCTACGCAAGCGGTTCCCAAAGAGCTTTAGAACAAGGCATAGTTTTCCCTGCTGGCTCTTTGGGCGTGGGACCAGTCTCCAGACATATGGCCATTTTTGGGCCTGGCGCAGCGCCAAGTGGGAAAGGGTTGTTTTGAGGCTGAAGGCAGCAGGAAAGCCTGCAGCCCCCAGGTGTGTGGGGCTACGCAAGCGGTTCCCAAAGAGCTTTAGAACAAGGCATAGTTTTACCTGCTGGCTCTTTGGGCTTGGGACCAACTTCCAGACATATGGCCATTTTTGTGCCTGGCGGAGTGCCATGTGGGAAAGGGTGGTTTTGAGGCTGAAGGCAGCAGGAAAGCCTGCAGCCCCCAGGTGTGTGGGGCTACGCAAGCGGTTCCCAAAGAGCTTTAGAACAAGGCATAGTTTTCCGTGCTGGCTCTTTGGGCGTGGGACCATTCTCCAGACATATGGCCATTTTTGGGCCTGGCGCAGCGCCAAGTGGGAAAGGGTTGTTTTGAGGCTGAAGGCAGCAGGAAAGCCTGCAGCCCCCAGGTGTGTGGGGCTACGCAAGCGTTTCCCAAAGAGCTTTAGAACAAGGCATAGTTTTCCCTGCTGGCTCTTTGGGCGTGGGACCAATCTTCAGACATATGGCCATTTTTGGGCCTGGCGCGACGCCATGTGGAAAAGGGTGGTTTTGAGGCTGAAGGCAGCAGGAAAGCCTGCAGCCCCCAGGTGTGTGGGGCTATGCAAGCGGTTCCCAAAGAGATTTAGAACAAGGCATAGTTTTCCCTGCTGGCTCTTTGGGAAAGGGACCAGTCTCCAGAAATATGGCCATTTTTGTGCCTGGCACGTTGCGAAGCGGGAAAGGGTGGTTTTGAGTCTGAAGGCAGCAGGAAAGCCTGCAGCCCCCAGGTGTGTGGGGCTACGCAAGCGGTTCCCAAAGAGCTTTAGAACAAGGCATAGTTTTCCCTGCTGGCTCTTTGGGCGTGGGACCAACCTCCTGACATATGGCCATTTTTGTGCCTGGCGCAGCGCCAAGTGGGAAAGGGTGGTTTTGAGGTTGAAAGCGCGAGAAAAGCCTGCAGCCCCCAGTTTGTGTGGGGCTACGCAAGCGGTTCCCAAAGAGCTTTAGAACAAGGCATATTTTTCCCTGCTGGGTCTTTGGGCGTGGGACCAATCTCCAGACATATGGCCATTTTTGGGCCTGGCGCGGTGCCAAGTGGGAAAGCGTGCTTTTGAGGCTGAAGAGAGCCGGAAATCCTGCAGCTCCCTGGTATGTGGGGCTACGCAAGCGGTTCCCAAAGAGCTTTAGAACAAGGCATAGTTTTCCCTGCTGGCTCTTTGGGCGTGGGACCAATCTTCAGACAAATGGCCATTTTTGGGCCTGGCGCGGGGCCAAGTGGGAAAGGGTTGTTTTGAGGCTGAAGGCAGCAGGAAAGCCTGCAGCCCCCAGGTGTGTGGGGCTACGCAAGCGGTTCCCAAAGAGCTTTAGAACAAGGCATAGTTTTCCCTGCTGGCTCTTTGGGCGTGGGACCAACCTCCAGACATATGGCCATTTTTGTGCCTGGCGTGACGCCATGTGAAAAAGGGTGCTTTTGAGGTTGAAGGCAGCAGGAAAGCCTGCAGCCCCCAGGTGTGTGGGGCTATGCAAGCGGTTCCCAAAGAGCTTTAGAACAAGGCATAGTTTTTCCTGCTGGCTCTTTGGGCGTGGGACCAGTCTCCAGACATATGGCCATTTTTGGGCCTGGCGTGACGCCATGTGGAAAAGGGTGCTTTGGAGGTTGAAGGCAGCAGGAAAGACTGCAGCCCCCAGGTGTGTGGGGCTACGCAAGCGGTTCCCAAAGAGCTTTAGAACAAGGCATAGTTTTCCCTGCTGGCTCTTTGGGCATGGGACCAGTCTCCAGACATATGGCCATTTTTGGGCCTGGCGCGGGGCCAAGTGGGAAAGGGTGGTTTTGAGGCTGAAGGCAGCAGCAAAGCCTGCAGCCCACAGGTGTGTGGGGCTACGAAAGAGGTTCCCAAAGAGCTTTAGAACAAGGCATAGTTTTCCCTGCTGGCTCTTTGGGCGTGGGACCAGTCTCCAGACATATGGCCATTTTTGGGCCTGGTGTGGCGCCATGTGGGAAAGGGTGGTTTTGAGGCTGAAGGCAGTAGGAAAGCCTGCAGCCCCCAGGTGTGTGGGGCTACGCAAGCGGTTCCCAAAGAGCTTTAGAACAAGGCATAGTTTTCCCTGATGGCTCTTTGGGCGTGGGACCATTCTCCAGACATATGGCCATTTTTGGGCCTGGCGCAGCGCCAAGTGGGAAACGGTGGTTTTGAGGCTGAAGGCAGCAGGAAAGCCTGCAGCCCCCAGGTGTGTGGGGCTACGCAAGCGGTTCCCAAAGAGCTTTAGAACAAGACATAGTTTTCCCTGATGGCTCTTTGGGCGTGGGACCAGTCTCCAGACATATGGCCATTTTTGGGCCTGGTGCAGCGCCAAGTGGGAAAGGGTTTTTTTGAGGCTGAAGGCAGCAGGAAAGACTGCAGCCCCCAGGTGTGTGGGGCTACGCAAGCGGTTCCCAAAGAGCTTTAGAACAAGGCATAGTTTTCCCTGCTGGCTCTTTGGGCGTGGGACCAACCTCCAGACATATGGCCATTTTTGTGCCTGGCGCGGCGCCAATTGCGAAAGGTTTCTTTTGAGGCTGAAGGCAGCAGGAAAGCCTTCAGCCCCCAGGTGTGTGGGGCTACGCAAGTGGTTCCCAAAGAGCTTTAGAACAAGGCATAGTTTTCCCTGCTGGCTCTTTGGGCGTGGGACCAGTCTCCAGACATATGGCCATTTTTGTGCCTGGCGGAGTGCCATGTGGGAAAGGGTGGTTTTGAGGCTGAAGGCAGCAGGAAAGCCTGCAGCCCCCAGGTGTGTGGGGCTACGCAAGCGGTTCCCAAAGAGCTTTAGAACAAGGCATAGTTTTCCCTGCTGGCTCTTTGGGCGTGGGACCAGTCTCCAGACATATGGCCATTTTTGGGCCTGGCGGAGCGCCATGTGGGAAAGTGTTGTTTTGAGGCTGAAGAGAGCAGGAAAGCCTGCAGCCCCCAGGTGTGTGGGGCTACGCAAGCGGTTCCCAAAGAGCTTTAGAACAAGGCATAGTTTTCCCTGCTGGCTCTTTGGGCGTGGGACCAGCCTCCAGACATATGGCCATTTTTGGGCCTGGCGTGACGCCATGTGAAAAAGGGTGCTTTTGAGGTTGAAGGCAGCAGGAAAGCCTGCAGCCCGCAGGTCTGTGGGGCTATGCAAGCGGTTCCCAAAGAGCTTTAGAACAAGGCATAGTTTTCCCTGCTGGCTCTTTGGGCGTGGGACCAGCCTCCAGACATATGGCCATTTTTGGGCCTGGCGTGACGCCATGTGGAAAAGGGTGCTTTTGAGGTTGAAGGCAGCAGGAAAGCCTGCAGCCCCCAGGTGTGTGGGGCTACGCAAGCGGTTCCCAAAGAGCTTTAGAACAAGGCATAGTTTTCCCTGCTGGCTCTTTGGGCATGGGACCAGTCTCCAGACATATGGCCATTTTTGGGCCTGGCGCGGGGCCAAGTGGGAAAGGGTGGTTTTGAGGCTGAAGGCAGCAGGAAAGCCTGCAGCCCCCAGGTGTGTGGGGCTACGCAAGAGGTTCCCAAAGAGCTTTAGAACAAGGCATAGTTTTCCCTGCTGGCTCTTTGGGCGTGGGACCAGTCTCCAGACATATGGCCATTTTTGTGCCTGGTGTGGCGCCATGTGGGAAAGGGTGGTTTTGAGGCTGAAGGCAGTAGGAAAGCCTGCAGCCCCCAGGTGTGTGGGGCTACGGAAGCGGTTCCCAAAGAGCTTTAGAACAAGGCATATTTTTCCCTGCTGGCTCTTTGGGCGTGGGACCATTCTCCAGACATATGGCCATTTTTGGGCCTGGCGCAGCGCCAAGTGGGAAACGGTGGTTTTGAGGCTGAAGGCAGCAGGAAAGCCTGCAGCCCCCAGGTGTGTGGGGCTACGCAAGCGGTTCCCAAAGAGCTATAGAACAAGGCATAGTTTTCCCTGCTGGCTCTTTGGGCGTAGAACCAATCTCCTGATATATGGCCATTTTTGTGCCTGGCACGGCGCCATGTTGGAAAGGGTGGTTTTGAGGCTGAAGGCAGCAGGAAAGCCTGCAGCCCCCAGGTGTGTGGGGCTACGCAAGCGGTTCCCAAAGAGCTTTAGAACAAGGCATAGTTTTCCCTGCTGGCTCTTTGGGCGAAGCACCAACCTCCAGACATATGGCCATTTTTGTGCCTGGCGTGGCGCCATGTGGAAAAGGGTGGTTTTGAGGCTGAAGGCAGCAGGAAAGCCTTCAGCCCCCAGGTGTGTGGGGCTACGCAAGTGGTTCCCAAAGAGCTTTAGAACAAGGCATAGTTTTCCCTGCTGGCTCTTTGGGCGTGGGACCAGTCTCCAGACATATGGCCATTTTTGTGCCTGGCGTGGCGCCATGTGGAAAAGGGTGGTTTTGAGGCTGAAGGCAGCAGGAAAGCCTGCAGCCCCCAGGTGTGTGGGGCTACGCAAGCGGTTCCCAAAGAGCTTTAGTACAAGGCATAGTTTTCCCTGCTGGCTCTTTGGGCGTGGGACCAGTCTCCAGACATATGGCCACTTTTGGGCCTGGCGCAGCGCCAAGTAGGAAAGGGTTGTTTTGAGGCAAAAGGCAGCAGGAAAGCCTGCAGCCCCCAGGTGTGTGGGGCTACGCAAGCGGTTCCCAAAGAGCTTTAGAACAAGACATAGTTTTCCCTGATGGCTCTTTGGGCGTGGGACCAGTCTCCAGACATATGGCCATTTTTGGGCCTGGTGCAGCGCCAAGTGGGAAAGGGTTTTTTTGAGGCTGAAGGCAGCAGGAAAGCCTGCAGCCCCCAGGTGTGTGGGGCTACGCAAGCGGTTCCCAAAGAGCTTTAGAACAAGGCATAGTTTTCCCTGCTGGCTCTTTGGGAATGGGACCAACCTCCAGACATATGGCCATTTTTGTGCCTGGCGAGGCGCCAATTGCAAAAGGTTTCTTTTGAGGCTGAAGGCAGCAGGAAAGCCTGCAGCCCCCAGGTGTGTGGGGCTACGCAAGTGGTTCCCAAAGAGCTTTAGAACAAGGCATAGTTTTCCCTGCTGGCTCTTTGGGCGTGGGACCAGTCTCCAGACATATGGCCATTTTTGGGCCTGGCGCGGGGCCAAGTTGGAAAGGGTGGTTTTGAGGCTGAAGGCACCAGGAAAGCCTGCAGCCCCCAGGTGTGTGGGGCTACGCAAGCGGTTCCCAAAGAGCTTTAGAACAAGGCATAGTTTTCCCTGCTGGCTGTTTGGGAAAGGGACCAGTCTCCAGATATATGGCCAATTTGGGCCTGGAGAGGCACCAAGTGGGAAAGGGTGGTTTTGAGGCTGAAGGCAGCAGGAAAGCCTGCAGCCCCCAGGTGTGTGGGGCTACGCAAGCGGTTCCCAAAGAGCTTTAGAACAAGGCATAGTTTTCCCTGCTGGCTCTTTGGGCGTGGGACCAGTCTCCAGACATATGGCCATTTTTGTGCCTGGCGCAGCGCCAAGTGGGAAAGGGTTGTTTTCAGGCTGAAGAGAGCAGGAAAGCCTGCAGCCCCCAGGTGTGTGGGGCTACGCAAGCGGTTCCCAAAGAGCTTTAGAACAAGGCATAGTTTTCCCTGCTGGCTCTTTGGGCGTGGGACCAGCCTCCAGACATATGGCCTTTTTTGGGCATGGCGCGGCGCCAAGTGGAAAAGGGTGGTTTTGAGGCTGAAGGCAGCAGGAAAGCCTGCAGCCCCCAGGTGTGTGGGGCCACGCAAGCGGTTCCCAAAGAGCTTTAGAACAAGGCATAGTTTTCCCTGCTGGCTCTTTGGGCGTGGGACCAGTCTCCAGACATATGGCCATTTTTGTGCCTGGCGGAGCGCCATGTGGGAAAGGGTGGTTTTGAGGCTGAAGGCAGCAGGAAAGCCTGCAGCCCCCAGGTGTGTGGGGCTACGCAAGCAGTTCCCAAAGAGCTTTAGAACCAGGCATAGTTTTCCCTGCTGGCTCTTTGGGCGTGGGACCAGTCTCCAGACATATTGCCATTTTTGTGCCTGGCGCGGGGCCAAGTGGGAAAGGGTGGTTTTGAGGTTGAAGGCAGCAGGAAAGCCTGCAGCCCCCAGGTGTGTGGGGCTATGCAAGCGGTTCCCAAAGAGATTTAGAACAAGGCATAGTTTTCCCTGCTGGCTCTTTGGGAAACGGACCAGTCTCCAGAAATATGGCCACTTTTGTGCCTGGCACGATGCGAAGCGGGAAAGGGTGGTTTTGAGTCTGAAGGCAGCAGGAAAGCCTGCATCCCCCAGGTGTGTGGGGCTACGCAAGCCGTTCCCAAAGAGCTTTAGAACAAGGCATAGTTTTCCCTGCTGGCTCTTTGGGCGTGGGACCAACCTCCTGACATATGGCCATTTTTGTGCCTGGCGCGGTGCCAAGTGGGAAAGCGTGCTTTTGAGGCTGAAGAGAGCCGGAAATCCTGCAGCTCCCAGGTATGTGGGGCTACGCAAGCGGTTCCCAAAGAGCTTTAGAACAAGGCATAGTTTTCCCTGCTGGCTCTTCGGGCGTGGGACCAGCCTCCAGACATATGGCCTTTTTTGGGCATGGCGCGGCACCAAGTGGGAAAGGGTGGTTTTGAGGCTGAAGGCAGCAGGAAAGCCTGCATCCCCCAGGTGTGTGGGGCCACGCAAGCGGTTCCCAAAGAGCTTTAGAACAAGGCATAGTTTTCCCTGCTGGCTCTTTGGGCGTGGGACCAGTCTCCAGACATATGGCCATTTTTGTGCCTGGCGGAGCGCCATGTGGGAAAGGGTGGTTTTGAGGCTGAAGGCAGCAGGAAAGCCTGCAGCCCCCAGGTGTGTGGGGCTACGCAAGCGGTTCCCAAAGAGCTTTAGAACAAGGCATAGTTTTCCCTGCTGGCTCTTTGGGCGTGGGACCAACCTCCAGACATATGGCCATTTTTTTGCCTGGCGTGACGCCATGTGAAAAAGGGTGCTTTTGATGTTGAAGGCAGCAGGAAAGCCTGCAGCCCCCAGGTGTGTGGGGCTATGCAAGCGGTTCCCAAAGAGCTTTAGAACAAGGCATAGTTTTCCCTGCTGGCTCTTTGGGCGTGGGACCAGTCTCCAGACATATGGCCATTTTTGTGCCTGGCGTGACGCCATGTGGGAAAGGGTGGTTTTGAGGTTGAAGGCAGCAGGAAAGCCTGCAGCCCCCAGGTGTGTGGGGCTACGCAAGCGGTTCCCAAAGAGCTTTAGAACAAGGCATAGTTTTCCCTGCTGGCTCTTTGGGCGTGGGACCAGTCTCCAGACATATGGCCATTTTTGGGCCTGGCGCGGGGCCAAGTGGGAAAGGGTGGTTTTGAGGCTGAAGGCAGCAGGAAAGCCTGCAGCCCCCAGGTGTGTGGGGCTACGCAAGCGGTTCCCAAAGAGCTTTAGAACAAGGCATAGTTTTCCCTGCTGGCTCTTTGGGCGTGGGACCAACTTCCAGACATATGGCCATTTTTGTGCCTGGCGTGACGCCATGTGGGAAAGGGTGGTTTTGAGGCTGAAGGCAGCAGGAAAGTCTGCAGCCCCCAGGTGTGTGGGGCTACGCAAGCCGTTCCCAAAGAGCTTTAGAACAAGGCATAGTTTTCCCTGCTGGCTCTTTGGGCGTGGGACCAACCTCCTGACATATGGCCATTTTTGTGCCTGGCGCGGTGCCAAGTGGGAAAGCGTGCTTTTGAGGCTGAAGAGAGCCGGAAATCCTGCAACTCCCAGGTATGTGGGGCTACGCAAGCGGTTCCCAAAGGGCTTTAGAACAAGGCATAGTTTTCCCTGCTGGCTCTTCGAGCGTGGGACCAGCCTCCAGACATATGGCCATTTTTGGGCATGGCGCGGCGCCAAGTGGGAAAGGGTGGTTTTGAGGCTGAAGGCAGCAGGAAAGCCTGCAGCCCCCAGGTGTGTGGGGCTACGCAAGCGGTTCCCAAAGAGCTTTAGAACAAGGCATAGTTTTCCCTGCTGGCTCTCTGGGCGTGGCACCAACCTCCAAACATATGGCCATTTTTGTGCCTGGCGGAGCGCCATGTGGGAAAGGGTGGTTTTGAGGCTGAAGAGAGCAGGAAAGCCTGCAGCCCCCAGGTGTGTGGGGCTACGGAAGCGGTTCCCAAAGAGCTTTAGAACAAGGCATAGTTTTCCCTGCTGGCTCTTTGGGCGTGGGACCAGTCTCCAGACATATGGCCATTTTTGTGCCTGGCGGAGTGCCATGTGAAAAAGGGTGGTTTTGAGGTTGAAGGCAGCAGGAAAGCCTGCAGCCCCCAGGTGTGTGGGGCTATGCAAGCGGTTCCCAAAGAGCTTTAGAACAAGGCATAGTTTTCCCTGCTGGCTCTTTGGGCGTGGGACCAGTCTCCAGACATATGGCCATTTTTGGGCCTGGCGTGACGCCATGTGGGAAAGGGTGGTTTTGAGGCTGAAGGCAGCAGGAAAGCCTTCAGCCCCCAGGTGTGTGGGGCTACGCAAGCGGTTCCCAAAGAGCTTTAGAACAAGGCATAGTTTTCCCTGCTGGCTCTTTGGGCATGGGACCAGTCTCCAGACATATGGCCATTTTTGGGCCTGGCGCGGGGCCAAGTGGGAAAGGGTGGTTTTGAGGCTGAAGGCACCAGGAAATCCTGCAGCCCCCACATGTGTGGGGCTACGCAAGCGGTTCCCAAAGAGCTTTAGAACAAGGCATAGTTTTCCCTGCTGGCTCTTTGGGCGTGGAACCAATCTCCAGATATATGGCCATTTTTGTGCCTGGCAAGGCGCCATGTGCGAAAGGGTTGTTTTGAGGCTGAAGGCAGCAGGAAAGCCTGCAGCCCCCAGGTCTGTGGGGCTACGCAAGCGGTTCTCAAAGAGCTTTTGAACAAGGCATAGTTTTCCCTGCTGGCTCTTTGGGTATGGGACCAACCTCCAGACATATGGCCATTTTTGGGCCTGGCGCAGCGCCAAGTGGGAAAGTGTTGTTTTGAGGTTGAAGGCAGCAGGAAAGCCTGCAGCCCCCAGGTGTGTGGGGCTACGCAAGCGGTTCCCAAAGAGCTTTAGAACAAGGCATAGTTTTCCCTGCTGGCTCTTTGGGCGTGGGACCAATCTTCAGACATATGGCCCTTTTTGCGCCTGGCACGGCGCCAATTGCAAAAGGTTTCTTTTGAGGCTGAAGAGAGCAGGAAAGCCTGCAGCCCCCAGGTCTGTGGGGCTACGCAAGCGGTTCCCAAAGAGCTTTAGAACAAGGCATAATTTTCCCTGCTGGCTCTTTGGGCGTGGGACCAACCTCCAGACATATGGCCATTTTTCTGCCTGTCGTGACGCCATGTGGGAAAGGGTGCTTTTGAGGTTGAAGGCGGCAGGAAAGCCTGCAGCCCCCAGGTGTGTGGGGCTACGCAAGCGGTTCCCAAAGAGCTTTAGAACAAGGCATAGTTTTCCCTGCTGGCTCTTTGGGCGTGGGACCAGTCTCCAGACATATGGCCATTTTTGGGCCTGGCTTGGCGCCAAGTGGGAAAGGGTGGTTTTGAGGCTGAAGGCAGCAGGAAAGCCTGCAGCCCCCAGGTGTGTGGGGCTACGCAAGCGGTTCCCAAAGAGCTTTAGAACAAGGCATAGTTTTCCCTGCTGGCTCTTTGGGCGTGGGACCAGTCTCCAGACATATGGCCATTTTTCTGCCTGTCGTGACGCCATGTGGGAAAGGGTGCTTTTGAGGTTGAAGGCGGCAGGAAAGCCTGCAGCCCCCAGGTGTGTGGGGCTACGCAAGCGGTTCCCAAAGAGCTTTAGAACAAGGCATAGTTTTCCCTGCTGGCTCTTTGGGCGTGGGACCAGTCTCCAGACATATGGCCATTTTTGGGCCTGGCGTGGCGCCATGTGGGAAAGGGTGGTTTTGAGGTTGAAAGCGCGAGAAAAGCCTGCAGCCCCCAGTTTGTGTGGGGCTACGCAAGCGGTTCCCAAAGAGCTTTAGAACAAGGCATATTTTTCCCTGCTGGCTCTTTGGCCGTGGGACCATTCTCCAGACATATGGCCATTTTTGTGCCTGGCGCAGCGCCAAGTGGGAAAGGGTGGTTTTGAGTCTGAAGGCAGCAGGAAAGCCTGCAGCCCCCAGGTGTGTGGGGCTACGCAAGCGGTTCCCAAAGAGCTTTAGAACAAGGCATAGTTTTCCCTGCTGGCTCTTTGGGCGTGGGACCAGTCTCCAGACATATGGCCATTTTTGGGCCTGGCGCGGGGCCAAGTGGGAAAGGGTGGTTTTGAGGCTGAAGGCAGCAGGAAAGCCTGCAGCCCACAGGTGTGTGGGGCTACGAAAGAGGTTCCCAAAGAGCTTTAGAACAAGGCATAGTTTTCCCTGCTGGCTCTTTGGGCGTGGGACCAAACTCCAGACATATGGCCATTTTTGGGCCTGGTGTGGCGCCATGTGGGAAAGGGTGGTTTTGAGGCTGAAGGCAGCAGGAAAGCCTGCAGCCCCCAGGTGTGTGGGGCTACGCAAGCGGTTCCCAAAGAGCTTTAGAACAAGGCATATTTTTCCCTGCTGGCTCTTTGGCCGTGGGACCATTCTCCAGACATATGTCCATTTTTGGGCCTGGCGCAGCGCCAAGTGGGAAAGGGTGGTTTTGAGGCTGAAGGGAGCAGGAAAGCCTGCAGCCCCCAGGTGTGTGGGGCTACGCAAGCGGTTCCCAAAGAGCTTTAGAACAAGGCATAGTTTTCCCTGCTGGCTCTTTGGGCGTGGAACCAATCTCCAGATATATGGCCATTTTTGTGCCTGGCAAGGCGCCATGTGCGAAAGGGTTGTTTTGAGGCTGAAGGCAGCAGGAAAGCCTGCAGCCCCCAGGTCTGTGGGGCTACGCAAGCGGTTCTCAAAGAGCTTTTGAACAAGGCATAGTTTTCCCTGCTGGCTCTTTGGGCATGGGACCAACCTCCAGACATATGGCCATTTTTGGGCCTGGCGCAGCGCCAAGTGGGAAAGTGTTGTTTTGAGGTTGAAGGCAGCAGGAAAGCCTGCAGCCCCCAGGTGTGTGGGGCTACGCAAGCGGTTCCCAAAGAGCTTTAGAACAAGGCATAGTTTTCCCTGCTGGCTCTTTGGGCGTGGGACCAATCTTCAGACATATGGCCCTTTTTGCGCCTGGCGCGGCGCCAATTGCAAAAGGTTTCTTTTGAGGCTGAAGAGAGCAGGAAAGCCTGCAGCCCCCAGGTCTGTGGGGCTACGCAAGCGGTTCCCAAAGAGCTTTAGAACAAGGCATAATTTTCCCTGCTGGCTCTTTGGGCGTGGGACCAACCTCCAGACATATGGCCATTTTTCTGCCTGTCGTGACGCCATGTGGGAAAGGGTGCTTTTGAGGTTGAAGGCGGCAGGAAAGCCTGCAGCCCCCAGGTGTGTGGGGCTACGCAAGCGGTTCCCAAAGAGCTTTAGAACAAGGCATAGTTTTCCCTGCTGGCTCTTTGGGCGTGGGACCAGTCTCCAGACATATGGCCATTTTTGGGCCTGGCTTGGCGCCAAGTGGGAAAGGGTGGTTTTGAGGCTGAAGGCAGCAGGAAAGCCTGCAGCCCCCAGGTCTGTGGGGCTACGCAAGAGGTTCCCAAAGAGCTTTAGAACAAGGCATAGTTTTCCCTGCTGGCTCTTTAGGCGTGGGACCAGTCTCCAGAGATATGGCCATTTTTGGGCCTGGCGTGGCGCCATGTGGGAAAGGGTGGTTTTGAGGTTGAAAGCGCGAGAAAAGCCTGCAGCCCCCAGTTTGTGTGGGGCTACGCAAGCGGTTCCCAAAGAGCTTTAGAACAAGGCATAGTTTTCCCTGCTGGCTCTTTGGGCGTGGGACCAATCTCCAGACATATGGCCATTTTTGGGCCTGGCGCGGCGCCAAGTGGGAAAGCGTGCTTTTGAGGCTGAAGAGAGCCGGAAATCCTGCAGCTCCCAGGTATGTGGGGCTACGCAAGCGGTTCCCAAAGAGCTTTAGAACAAGGCATAGTTTTCCCTGCTGGCTCTTCGGGCGTGGGACCAGCCTCCAGACATATGGCCATTTTTGGGCCTGGCGCGGCGCCAAGTGGGAAAGGGTGGTTTTGAGGCTGAAGGCAGCAGGAAAGCCTGCAGCCCCCAGGTGTGTGGGGCTACGCAAGCGGTTCCCAAAGAGCTTTAGAACAAGGCATAGTTTTCCGTGCTGGCTCTTTGGGCATGGGACCAGTCTCCAGACATATGGCCATTTTTGGGCCTGCCGCGGGGCCAAGTGGGAAAGGGTGGTTTTGAGGCTGAAGGCAGCAGGAAAGCCTGCAGCCCCCAGGTGTGTGGGGCTACGCAAGCGGTTCCCAAAGAGCTTTAGAACAAGGCATATTTTTCCCTGCTGGCTCTTTGGGCGTGGGACCAGTCTCCAGACATATGGCCATTTTTGTGCCTGGCGGAGCGCCATGTGGGAAAGGGTGGTTTTGAGGCTGAAGAGAGCAGGAAAGCCTGCAGCCCCCAGGTGTGTGGGGCTACGCAAGCGTGTCCCAAAGAGCTTTAGAACAAGGCATAGTTTTCCCTGCTGGCTCTTTGGGCGTGGGACCAACCTCCAGACATATGGCCATTTTTGTGCCTGGCGTGACGCCATGTGAAAAAGGGTGCTTTTGAGGTTGAAGGCAGCAGGAAAGCCTGCAGCCCCCAGGTGTGTGGGGCTATGCAAGCGGTTCCCAAAGAGCTTTAGAACAAGGCATAGTTTTCCCTGCTGGCTCTTTGGGCGTGGGACCAGTCTCCAGACATATGGCCATTTTTGTGCCTGGCGTGACGCCATGTGGAAAAGGGTGCTTTTGAGGTTGAAGGCAGCAGGAAAGCCTGCAGCCCCCAGGTGTGTGGGGCTACGCAAGCGGTTCCCAAAGAGCTTTAGAACAAGGCATAGTTTTCCCTGCTGGCTCTTTGGGCGTGGGACCAAACTCCAGACATATGGCCATTTTTGTGCCTGGCGTGGCGCCATGTGGGAAAGGGTGGTTTTGAGGCTGAAGGCAGCAGGAAAGCCTGCAGCCCCCAGGTGTGTGGGGCTACGCAAGCGGTTCCCAAAGAGCTTTAGAACAAGGCATATTTTTCCCTGCTGGCTCTTTGGCCGTGGGACCATTCTCCAGACATATGGCCATTTTTGTGCCTGGCGTGGCGCCATGTGGGAAAGGGTGGTTTTGAGGCTGAAGGCAGCAGGAAAGCCTGCAGCCCGCAGGTGTGTGGGGCTACGCAAGCGGTTCCCAAAGAGCTTTAGAACAAGGCATATTTTTCCCTGCTGGCTCTTTGGCCGTGGGACCATTCTCCAGACATATGGCCATTTTTGTGCCTGGCGCAGCGCCAAGTGGGAAAGGGTGGTTTTGAGTCTGAAGGCAGCAGGAAAGCCTGCAGCCCCCAGGTGTGTGGGGCTACGCAAGCGGTTCCCAAAGAGCTTTAGAACAAGACATAGTTTTCCCTGCTGGCTCTTTGGGCGTGGGACCAGTCTCCAGACATATGGCCATTTTTGGGCCTGGCGCGGGGCCAAGTGGGAAAGGGTGGTTTTGAGGCTGAAGGCAGCAGGAAAGCCTGCAGCCCACAGGTGTGTGGGGCTACGAAAGAGGTTCCCAAAGAGCTTTAGAACAAGGCATAGTTTTCCCTGCTGGCTCTTTGGGCGTGGGACCAAACTCCAGACATATGGCCATTTTTGGGCCTGGTGTGGCGCCATGTGGGAAAGGGTGGTTTTGAGGCTGAAGGCAGCAGGAAAGCCTGCAGCCCCCAGGTCTGTGGGGCTACGCAAGCGGTTCCCAAAGAGCTTTAGAACAAGGCATAGTTTTCCCTGCTGGCTCTTTGGGCGTGGAACCAATCTCCAGACATATGGCCTTTTTTGGGCCTGGCGGGGCGCCAATTGCGAAAGGTTTCTTTTGAGGCTGAAGGCAGCAGGAAAGCCTGCAGCACCCAGGTGTGTGGGGCTACGCAAGCGGTTCCCAAAGAGCTTTAGAACAAGGCATAGTTTTCCCTGCTGGCTCTTTGGGCGTGGGACCAACCTCCAGACATATGGCCATTTTTGCACCTGGCGTAACGCCATGTGGAAAAGGGTGTGCTTTTGAGGTTGAAGGCAGCAGGAAAGCCTGCAGCCCCCAGGTCTGTGGGGCTACGCAAGCGGTTCTCAAAGAGCTTTAGAACAAGGCATAGTTTTCCCTGCTGGCTCTTTGGGCATGGGACCAACCTCCAGACATATGGCCATTTTTGGGCCTGGCGCAGCGCCAAGTGGGAAAGTGTTGTTTTGAGGTTGAAGGCAGCAGGAAAGCCTGCAGCCCCCAGGTGTGTGGGGCTACGCAAGCGGTTCCCAAAGAGCTTTAGAACAAGGCATAGTTTTCCCTGCTGGCTCTTTGGGCGTGGGACCAATCTTCAGACATATGGCCCTTTTTGGGCCTGGCGCGGCGCCAATTGCAAAAGGTTTCTTTTGAGGCTGAAGAGAGCAGGAAAGCCTGCAGCCCCCAGGTGTGTGGGGCTACGCAAGCGGTTCCCAAAGAGCTTTAGAACAAGGCATAATTTTCCCTGCTGGCTCTTTGGGCGTGGGACCAAACTCCAGACATATGGCCATTTTTGTGCCTGTCGTGACGCCATGTGGAAAAGGGTGCTTTTGAGGTTGAAGGCGGCAGGAAAGCCTGCAGCCCCCAGGTGTGTGGGGCTACGCAAGCGGTTCCCAAAGAGCTTTAGAACAAGGCATAGTTTTCCCTGCTGGCTCTTTGGGCGTGGGACCAATCTCCAGACATATGGCCATTTTTGGGCCTGGCGCGGCGCCAAGTGGGAAAGGGGGGTTTTGAGGCTGAAGAGAGCCGGAAATCCTGCAGCTCCCAGGTATGTGGGGCTACGCAAGCGGTTCCCAAAGAGCTTTAGAACAAGGCATAGTTTTCCCTGCTGGCTCTTCGGGCGTGGGACCAGCCTCCAGACATATGGCCATTTTTGGGCCTGGCGCGGCGCCAAGTGGGAAAGGGTGGTTTTGAGGCTGAAGGCAGCAGGAAAGCCTGCAGCCCCCAGGTGTGTGGGGCTACGCAAGCGGTTCCCAAAGAGCTTTAGAACAAGGCATAGTTTTCCGTGCTGGCTCTTTGGGAAAGGGACAAGTCTCCAGACATATGTCCATTTTTAGGCCTGGCGCGGGGCCAAGTGGGAAAGGGTGGTTTTGAGGCTGAAGGCAGCAGGAAAGCCTGCAGCCCCCAGGTGTGTGGGGCTACGCAAGCGGTTCCCAAAGAGCTTTAGAACAAGGCATAGTTTTCCCTGCTGGCTCTTTGGGCGTGGGACCAGTCTCCAGACATATGGCCATTTTTGTGCCTGGCGGAGCGCCATGTGGGAAAGGGTGGTTTTGAGGCTGAAGAGAGCAGGAAAGCCTGCAGCCCCCAGGTGTGTGGGGCTACGCAAGCGTTTCCCAAAGAGCTTTAGAACAAGGCATAGTTTTCCCTGCTGGCTCTTTGGGCGTGGGACCAACCTCCAGACATATGGCCATTTTTGTGCCTGGCGTGACGCCATGTGAAAAAGGGTGCTTTTGAGGTTGAAGGCAGCAGGAAAGCCTGCAGCCCCCCACGTGTGTGGGGCTATGCAAACGGTTCCCAAAGAGCTTTAGAACAAGGCATAGTTTTCCCTGCTGGCTCTTTGGGCGTGGGACCAGTCTCCAGACATATGGCCATTTTTGGGCCTGGCGTGACGGCATGTGGAAAAGGGTGCTTTTGAGGTTGAAGGCAGCAGGAAAGCCTGCAGCCCCCAGGTGTGTGGGGCTACGCAAGCGGTTCCCAAAGAGCTTTAGAACAAGGCATAGTTTTCCCTGCTGGCTCTTTGGGCGTGGGACCAATCTTCAGACATATGGCCCTTTTTGGGCCTGGCGCGGCGCCAATTGCAAAAGGTTTCTTTTGAGGCTGAAGAGAGCAGGAAAGCCTGCAGCCCCCAGGTCTGTGGGGCTACGCAAGCGGTTCCCAAAGAGCTTTAGAACAAGGCATAATTTTCCCTGCTGGCTCTTTGGGCGTGGGACCAACCTCCAGACATATGGCCATTTTTCTGCCTGTCGTGACGCCATGTGGAAAAGGGTGGTTTTGAGGCTGAAAGCGCGAGAAAAGCCTGCAGCCCCCAGTTTGTGTGGGGCTATGCAAGCGGTTCCCAAAGAGCTTTAGAACAAGGCATAGTTTTCCCTGCTGGCTCTTTGAGCGTGGGACCAATCTCCAGACATATGGCCATTTTTGTGCCTGGCGCGGCGGCAAGTGGGAAAGCGTGCTTTTGAGGCTGAAGAGAGCAGGAAAGCCTGCAGCCCCCAGGTGTGTGGGGCTACGCAAGCGGTTCCCAAAGAGCTTTAGAACAAGGCATAGTTTTCCCTGCTGGCTCTTTGGGAAAGGGACAAGTCTCCAGAAATATGGCCATTTTTGTGCCTGGCACGATGCGAAGTGGGAAAGGGTGGTTTTGAGTCTAAAGGCAGCAGGAAAGCCTGCAGCCCCCAGGTGTATGGGGCTACGCAAGCGGTTCCCAAAGAGCTTTAGAACAAGGCATAGTTTTCCCTGCTGGCTCTTCGGGCGTGGGACCAGCCTCCAGACATATGGCCATTTTTTGGCCTGGCTTGGCGCCAAGTGGGAAATGGTGGTTTTGAGGCTGAAGGCAGCAGGAAAGCCTGCAGCCCCCAGGTCTGTGGGGCTACGCAAGAGGTTCCCAAAGAGCTTTAGAACAAGGCATAGTTTTCCCTGCTGGCTCTTTAGGCGTGGGACCAACCTCCAGACATATGGCCATTTTTGGGCCTGGCGTGGCGCCATGTGGGAAAGGGTGGTTTTGAGGTTGAAAGCGCGAGAAACGCCAGCAGCCCCCAGTTTGTGTGGGGCTACGCAAGCGGTTCCCAAAGAGCTTTAGAACAAGGCATAGTTTTCCCTGCTGGCTCTTTGGGCGTGGGACCAATCTCCAGACATATGGCCATTTTTGTGCCTGGCGCGGCGCCAAGTGGGAAAGCGTGCTTTTGAGGCTGAAGAGAGCCGGAAATCCTGCAGCTCCCAGGTATGTAGGGCTACGCAAGCCGTTCCCAAAGAGCTTTAGAACAAGGCATAGTTTTCCCTGCTGGCTCTTTGGGCGTGGGACCAGTCTCCTGACATATGGCCATTTTTGGGCCTGGCGCGGGGCCAAGTGGGAAAAGGTGGTTTGGAGGCTGAAGGCAGCAGGAAAGCCTGCAGCCCCCAGGTGTGTGGGGCTACGCAAGCGGTTCCAAAAGAGCTTTAGAACAAGGCATAGTTTTCCCTGCTGGCTCTTTGGGCGTGGGACCAAACTCCAGACATATGGCCATTTTTGTGCCTGGCGTGGCGCCATGTGGGAAAGGGTGGTTTTGAGGCTGAAGGCAGCAGGAAAGCCTGCAGCCCCCAGGTGTGTGGGGCTACGCAAGCGGTTCCCAAAGAGCTTTAGAACAAGGCATAGTTTTCCCTGCTGGCTCTTTGGGCGTGGGACCAGTCTCCTGACATATGGCCATTTTTGGGCCTGGCGCGGGGCCAAGTGGGAAAGGGTGGTTTTGAGGCTGAAGGCAGCAGGAAAGCCTGCAGCCCCCAGGTGTGTGGGGCTACGCAAGCCGTTCCCAAAGAGCTTTAGAACAAGGCATAGTTTTCCCTGCTGGCTCTTTGGGAAAGGGACAAGTCTCCAGAAATATGGCCATTTTTGTGCCTGGCACGATGCGAAGTGGGAAAGGGTGGTTTTGAGTCTGAAGGCAGCAGGAAAGCCTGCAGCCCCCAGGTCTGTGGGGCTACGCAAGCGGTTCTCAAAGAGCTTTAGAACAAGGCATAGTTTTCCCTGCTGGCTCTTTGGGCGTGGGACCAATCTTCAGACATATGGCCATTTTTGGGCCTGGCGCGGCGCCAATTGCAAAAGGTTTCTTTTGAGGCTGAAGAGAGCAGGAAAGCCTGCAGCCCCCAGGTCTGTGGGGCTACGCAAGCGGTTCCCAAAGAGCTTTAGAACAAGGCATAATATTCCCTGCTGGCTCTTTGGCCGTGGGACCAACCTCCAGACATATGGCCATTTTTCTGCCTGTCGTGACGCCATGTGGAAAAGGGTGGTTTTGAGGCTGAAGGCAGCAGGAAAGCCTGCAGCCCCCACGTGTGTGGGGCTACGCAAGTGGTTCCCAAAGAGCTTTAGAACAAGGCATAGTTTTCCCTGCTGGCTCTTCGGACGTGGGACCAGTCTCCAGACATATGGTCATTTTTGGGCCTGGCTTGGCGCCAAGTGGGAAATGGTGGTTTTGAGGCTGAAGGCAGCAGGAAAGCCTGCAGCCCCCAGGTCTGTGGGGCTACGCAAGAGGTTCCCAAAGAGCTTTAGAACAAGGCATAGTTTTCCCTGCTGGCTCTTTAGGCGTGGGACCAACCTCCAGACATATGGCCATTTTTGGGCCTGGCGTGGCGCCATGTGGGAAAGGGTGGTTTTGAGGTTGAAAGCGCGAGAAAAGCCTGCAGCCCCCAGTTTGTGTGGGGCTACGCAAGCGGTTCCCAAAGAGCTTTAGAACAAGGCATAGTTTTCCCTGCTGGCTCTTTGGGCGTGGGACCAACATCCAGACATATGGCCATTTTTGGGCCTGGCGCGGGGCCAAGTGGGAAAGCGTGCTTTTGAGGCTGAAGAGAGCCGGAAATCCTGCAGCTCCCAGGTATGTGGGGCTACGCAAGCGGTTCCCAAAGAGCTTTAGAACAAGGCATAGTTTTCCCTGCTGGCTCTTCGGGCGTGGGACCAGCCTCCAGACATATGGCCATTTTTGGGCCTGGCGCGGCGCCAAGTGGGAAAGGGTGGTTTTGAGGCTGAAGGCAGCATGAAAGCCTGCAGCCCCCACGTGTGTGGGGCTACGCAAGCGGTTCCCAAAGAGCTTTAGAACAAGGCATAGTTTTCCGTGCTGGCTCTTTGGGCATGGGACCAGTCTCCTGACATATGGCCATTTTTGGGCCTGGCGCGGGGCCAAGTGGGAAAGGGTGGTTTTGAGGCTGAAGGCAGCAGGAAAGCCTGCAGCCCCCAGGTGTGTGGGGCTACGCAAGCGGTTCCCAAAGAGCTTTAGAACAAGGCATAGTTTTCCCTGCTGGCTCTTTGGGCGTGGGACCAACTTCCAGACATATGGCCATTTTTGTGCCTGGCGTGACGCCAAGTGGGAAAGGGTGGTTTTGAGGCTGAAGGCAGCAGGAAAGCCTGCAGCCCCCAGGTCTGTGGGGCTACGCAAGCCGTTCCCAAAGAGCTTTAGAACAAGGCATAGTTTTCCCTGCTGGCTCTTTCGGCGTGGGACCAGTCTCCAGACATATGGCCATTTTTGGGCCTGGCGCGGCGCCATGTCGAAAAGGGTGTGCTTTTGAGGTTGAAGGCAGCAGGAAAGCCTGCAGCCCCCAGGTGTGTGGGGCTACGCAAGCGGTTCTCAAAGAGCTTTAGAACAAGGCATAGTTTTCCCTGCTGGCTCTTTGGGCGTGGGACCAACCTCCAGACATATGGCCATTTTTGGGCCTGGCGCAGCGCCAAGTGGGAAAGGGATGTTTTGAGGCTGAAGGCAGCAGGAAAGCCTGCAGCCCCCAGGTGTGTGGGGCTACGCAAGCGGTTCCCAAAGAGCTTTAGAACAAGGCATAGTTTTCCCTGCTGGCTCTTTGGGCGTGGGACCAGCCTCCAGACATATGGCCATTTTTGGGCCTGGCGTGACGCCATGTGGAAAAGGGTGCTTTTGAGGCTGAAGGCAGCAGGAAAGCCTGCAGCCCCCAGGTGTGTGGGGCTACGCAAGCGGTTCCCAAAGAGCTTTAGAACAAGGCATAGTTTTCCCTGATGGCTCTTTGGGCGTGGGACCAATCTCCAGACATATGGCCATTTTTGGGCCTGGCGCGGGGCCAAGTGGGAAAGCGTGCTTTTGAGGCTGAAGAGAGCCGGAAATCCTGCAGCTCCCAGGTGTGTGGGGCTACGCAAGCGGTTCCCAAAGAGCTTTAGAACAAGGCATAGTTTTCCGTGCTGGCTCTTTGGGCATGGGACCAATCTTCAGACATATGGCCATTTTTGTGCCTGGCGCGGGGCCAAGTGGGAAAGGGTGGTTTTGAGGCTGAAGAGAGCAGGAAAGCCTGCAGCCCCCACGTGTGTGGGGCTACGCAAGCGGTTCCCAAAGAGCTTTAGAACAAGGCATAGTTTTCCCTGCTGGCTCTTTGGGCGTGGGACCAGTCTCCAGACATATGGCCATATTTGTGCCTGGCGTGACGCCATGTGGGAAAGGTGGATTTGAGGCTGAAGGCAGCAGGAAAGCCTGCAGCCCCCCACGTGTGTGGGGCTACGCAAGCCGTTCCCAAAGAGCTTTAGAACAAGGCATAGTTTTCCCTGCTGGCTCTTTGGGCGTGGGACCAGTCTCCAGACATATGGCCATTTTTGTGCCTGGCGCGGGGCCAAGTGGGAAAGGGTGGTTTTGAGGCTGAAGAGAGCAGGAAAGCCTGCAGCCCCCAGGTGTGTGTGTGGCTACGCAAGCGGTTCCCAAAGAGCTTTAGAACAAGGCATAGTTTTCCCTGCTGGCTCTTTGGGCGTGGGACCAACCTCCAGACATATGGCCATTTTTGTGCCTGGCGTGACGCCATGTGGGAAAGGTGGGTTTGAGGCTGAAGGCAGCAGGAAAGCCTGCAGCCCCCAGGTGTGTGGGGCTACGCAAGCCGTTCCCAAAGAGCTTTAGAACAAGGCATAATTTTCCCTGCTGGCTCTTTGGGCGTGGGACCAACCTCCAGACATATGGCCATTTTTGGGCCTGGCGCGGGGCCAAGTGGGAAAGGGTGGTTTTGAGGCTGAAGGGAGCAGGAAACCCTGCAGCCCCCAGGTCTGTGGGGCTACGCAAGCGGTTCCCAAAGAGCTTTAGAACAAGGCATAGTTTTCCCTGCTGGCTCTTTGGGCGTGGGACCAACCTCCAGACATATGGCCATTTTTGTGCCTGGCGTGACGCCATGTGGAAAAGGGTGCTTTTGAGGTTGAAGGCAGCAGGAAAGCCTGCAGCCCCCAGGTCTGTGGGGCTACGCAAGCGGTTCCCAAAGAGCTTTAGAACAAGGCATAGTTTTCCCTGCTGGCTCTTTGGGCGTGGGACCAGTCTCCAGACATATGGCCATTTTTGGGCCTGGCGCGGCGCCAAGTGGGAAAGGGTTCTTTTGAGGCTGAAGGCAGCAGGAAAGCCTGCAGCCCCCAGGTGTGTGGGGCTACGCAAGCGGTTCCCAAAGAGCTTTAGAACAAGGCATAGTTTTCCCTGCTGGATCTTTGGGCGTGGGACCAATCTTCAGACATATGGCCATTTTTGGGCCTGGCTTGGCGCCATGTGGGAAAGGGTGGTTTTGAGGCTGAAGGCAGCAGGAAATCCTGCAGCCCCCAGGTCTGTGGGGCTACGCAATCCGTTCCCAAAGAGCTTTAGAACAAGGCATAGTTTTCCCTGCTGGCTCTTTGGGCATGGGACCAATCTTCAGACATATGGCCATTTTTGGGCCTGGCGCGGGGCCAAGTGGGAAAAGGTGGTTTTGAGGCTGAAGAGAGCAGGAAAGCCTGCAGCCCCCACGTGTGTGGGGCTACGCAAGCGGTTCCCAAAGAGCTTTAGAACAAGGCATAGTTTTCCCTGCTGGCTCTTTGGGCGTGGGACCAGTCTCCAGACATATGGCCATTTTTGTGCCTGGCGTGACGCCATGTGGGAAAGGTGGCTTTGAGGCTGAAGGCAGCAGGAAAGCCTGCAGCCCCCAGGTGTGTGGGGCTACGCAAGCGGTTCCCAAAGAGCTTTAGAACAAGGCATAGTTTTCCCTGCTGGCTCTTTGGGCGTGGGACCAAACTCCAGACATATGGCCATTTTTGTGCCTGGCGTGACGCCATGTGGGAAAGGTGGGTTTGAGGCTGAAGGCAGCAGGAAAGCCTGCAGCCCCCAGGTGTGTGGGGCTACGCAAGCGGTTCCCAAAGAGCTTTAGAACAAGGCATAATTTTCCCTGCTGGCTCTTTGGGCGTGGGACCAGTCTCCAGACATATGGCCATTTTTGGGCCTGGCGCGGCGCCAAGTGGGAAAGGGGGGTTTTGAGGCTGAAGAGAGCAGGAAAGCCTGCAGCCCCCAGGTGTGTGGGGCTACGCAATCCGTTCCCAAAGAGCTTTAGAACAAGGCATAATTTTCCCTGCTGGCTCTTTGGGCGTGGGACCAACCTCCAGACATATGGCCATTTTTGTGCCTGGCGCGGGGCCAAGTGGGAAAGGGTGGTTTTGAGGCTGAAGGGAGCAGGAAACCCTGCAGCCCCCAGGTCTGTGGGGCTACGCAAGCGGTTCCCAAAGAGCTTTAGAACAAGGCATAGTTTTCCCTGCTGGCTCTTTGGGCGTGGGACCAGTCTCCAGACATATGGCCATTTTTGGGCCTGGCGCGGCGCCAAGTGGGAAAGGGTTCTTTTGAGGCTGAAGGCAGCAGGAAAGCCTGCAGCCCCCAGGTGTGTGGGGCTACGCAAGCGGTTCCCAAAGAGCTTTAGAACAAGGCATAGTTTTCCCTGCTGGCTCTTTGGGCGTGGGACCAATCTTCAGACATATGGCCATTTTTGGGCCTGGCTTGGCGCCATGTGGAAAAGGGTGTGCTTTTGAGGCTGAAGGCAGCAGGAAAGCCTGCAGCCCCCAGGTGTGTGGGGCTACGCAATCCGTTCCCAAAGAGCTTTAGAACAAGGCATAGTTTTCCCTGCTGGCTCTTTGGGCATGGGACCAATCTTCAGACATATGGCCATTTTTGGGCCTGGCGCGGGGCCAAGTGGGAAAAGGTGGTTTTGAGGCTGAAGAGAGCAGGAAAGCCTGCAGCCCCCAGGTGTGTGGGGCTACGCAAGCGGTTCCCAAAGAGCTTTAGAACAAGGCATAGTTTTCCCTGCTGGCTCTTTGGGCGTGGGACCAGTCTCCAGACATATGGCCATTTTTGTGCCTGGCGTGACGCCATGTGGGAAAGGTGGCTTTGAGGCTGAAGGCAGCAGGAAAGCCTGCAGCCCCCACGTGTGTGGGGCTACGCAAGCGGTTCCCAAAGAGCTTTAGAGCAAGGCATAGTTTTCCCTGCTGGCTCTTTGGGCGTGGGACCAGTCTCCAGACATATGGCCATTTTTGGGCCTGGCGCGGCGCCAAGTGGGAAAGGGTGGTTTTGAGGCTGAAGGCAGCAGGAAAGCCTGCAGTCCCCAGGTGTGTGGGGCTACGCAATCCGTTCCCAAAGACCTTTAGAACAAGGCATAGTTTTCCCTGCTGGCTCTTTGGGCGTGTGACCAAACTCCTTACATATGGCCATTTTTGTGCCTGGCGCGGGGCCAAGTGGGAAAGGGTGGTTTTGAGGCTGAAGGCAGCAGGAAAGCCTGCAGCCCCCAGGTGTGTGGGGCTACGCAAGCGGTTCCCAAAGAGCTTTAGAGCAAGGCATAGTTTTCCCTGCTGGCTCTTTGGGCGTGGGACCAGTCTCCAGACATATGGCCATTTTTGTGCGTGGCGTGACGCCATGTGGGAAAGGTGGGTTTGAGGCTGAAGCAGCAGGAAAGCCTGCAGCCCGCAGGTCTGTGGGGCCACGGAAGCGGTTCCCAAAGAGCTTTAGAACAAGGCATAGTTTTCCCTGCTGGCTCTTTGGGAAAGGGACCTGTCTCCAGAAATATGGCCATTTTTGTGCCTGGCACGATGCCAAGTGGGAAAGGGTGGTTTTCAGTCTGAAGGCAGCAGGAAAGCCTGCAGCCCCCAGGTGTGTGGTGCTACGCAAGCCTTTCCCAAAGACCTTTAGAACAAGGCATAGTTTTCCCTGCTGGCTCTTTGGGCGTGGGACCAGTCTCCAGATATATGGCCATTTTTGGGCCTGGCGTGACGCCATGTGGGAAAGGGTGGTTTTGAGGCTGAAGGCAGCAGGAGAGCCTGCAGCCCCCAGGTGTGTGGGGCTACGCAAGCGGTTCCCAAAGAGCTTTAGAACAAGGCATATTTTTCCCTGCTGGCTCTTTGGGCGTGGGACCAGTCTCCATACATATGGCCATTTTTGTGCCTGGCGCGGGGCCAAGTGGGAAAGGGTGGTTTTGAGGCTGAAGAGAGCAGGAAAGCCTGCAGCCCCCAGGTGTGTGGGGCTACGCAAGCGGTTCCCAAAGAGCTTTAGAACAAGGCATAGTTTTCCGTGCTGGCTCTTTGGGCGTGGGACCAGTCTCCAGACATATGGCCATTTTTGTGCCTGGCGTGACGCCATGTGGGAAAGGTGGGTTTGAGGCTGAAGGCAGCAGGAAAGCCTGCAGCCCCCAGGTGTGTGGGGCTACGCAAGCGGTTCCCAAAGAGCTTTAGAACAAGGCATAGTTTTCCCTGCTGGCTCTTTGGGCGTGGGACCAGTCTCCATACATATGGCCATTTTTGTGCCTGGCGCGGGGCCAAGTGGGAAAGGGTGGTTTTGAGGCTGAAGAGAGCAGGAAAGCCTGCAGCCCCCAGGTGTGTGGGGCTACGCAAGCGGTTCCCAAAGAGCTTTAGAACAAGGCATAGTTTTCCCTGCTGGCTCTTTGGGCGTGGGACCAGTCTGCAGAAATATGGCCATTTTTGTGCCTGGCGCGGGGCCAAGTGGGAAAGGGTGGTTTTGAGGCTGAAGGCAGCAGGAAAGCCTGCAGCCCCCAGGTCTGTGGGGCTACGCAAGAGGTTCCCAAAGAGCTTTAGAACAAGGCATAGTTTTCCCTGCTGGCTCTTTGGGCGTGGGACCAGTCTCCAGACATATGGCCATTTTTGGGCCTGGCGAGGGGCCAAGTAGGAAAGGGTGGTTTTGAGGCTGAAGGCAGCAGGAAAGCCTGCAGCCCCCAGGTGTGTGGGGCTACGCAAGCGGTTCCCAAAGAGCTTTAGAACAAGGCATAGTTTTCCCTGCTGGCTCTTTGGGCGTGGGACCAGTCTCCAGATATATGGCCATTTTTGGGCCTGGCCTGACGCCGTGTGGGAAAGGGTGGTTTTGAGGCTGAAGGCAGCAGGAAAGCCTGCAGCCCCCAGGTGTGTGGGGCTACGCAAGCGGTTCCCAAAGAGCTTTAGAACAAGGCATAGTTTTCCCTGCTGGTTCTTTGGGCGTGGGACCAAAGTCCAGACATATGGCCATTTTTGTGCCTGGCGTGGGGCCAAGTGGGAAAGGGTGGTTTTGAGGCTGAAGGCAGCAGGAAAGCCTGCAGCCCCCAGGTGTGTGGGGCTACGCAAGCCGTTCCCAAAGAGCTTTATAACAAGGCATAGTTTTCCCTGCTGGCTCTTTGGGCGTGGGACCAGTCTCCAGACATATGGCCATTTTTGTGCCTGGCGCGGGGCCAAGTGGGAAAGGGTGGTTTTGAGGCTGAAGGCAGCAGGAAAGACTGTAGCCCCCAGGTGTGTGGGGCAACGCAAGCGGTTCCCAAAGAGCTTTAGAACAAGGCATAGTTTTCCCTGCTGGCTCTTTGGGCGTGGGACCAGTCTCCAGACATATGGCCATTTTTGTGCCTGGCGTGGGGCCAATTGGGAAAGGGTGGTTTTGAGGCTGAAGGCAGCAGGAAAGCCTGCAGCCCCCAGGTCTGTGGGGCTACGCAAGCGGTTCCCAAAGAGCTTTAGAACAAGGCATAGTTTTCCCTGCTGGCTCTTTGGGCGTGGGACCAGTCTGCTGAAATATGGCCATTTTTGTGCCTGGCGCGGGGCCAAGTGGGAAAGGGTGGTTTTGAGGCTGAAGGCAGCAGGAAAGCCTGCAGCCCCCAGGTCTGTGGGGCTACGCAAGCGGTTCCCAAAGAGCTTTAGAACAAGGCATAGTTTTCCCTGCTGGCTCTTTGGGCGTGGGACCAGTCTCCAGACATATGGCCATTTTTGGGCCTGGCGCAGGGCCAAGTAGGAAAGGGTGGTTTTGAGGCTGAAGGCAGCAGTAAAGCCTGCAGCCCCCAGGTGTGTGGGGCTACGCAAGCCGTTCCCAAAGAGCTTTAGAACAAGGCATAGTTTTCCCTGCTGGCTCTTTGGGCGTGGGACCAGTCTCCAGACATATTGCCATTTTTCTGCCTGGCGCGGGGCCAAGTGGGAAAGGGTGGTTTTGAGGCTGAAGGCAGCAGGAAAGACTGTAGCCCCCAGGTGTGTGGGGCAACGCAAGCGGTTCCCAAAGAGCTTTAGAACAAGGCATAGTTTTCCCTGCTGGCTCTTTGGGCGTGGGACCAGTCTCCAGACATATGGCCATTTTTGTGCCTGGCGTGGGGCCAATTGGGAAAGGGTGGTTTTGAGGCTGAAGGCAGCAGGAAAGCCTGCAGCCCCCAGGTCTGTGGGGCTACGCAAGCGGTTCCCAAAGAGCTTTAGAACAAGGCATAGTTTTCCCTGCTGGCTCTTTGGGCGTGGGACCAACCTCCAGACATATGGCCATTTTTGTGCCTGGCGTGATGCCATGTGGAAAAGGGTGCTTCTGAGGTTGAAGGCAGCAGGAAAGCCTGCAGCCCCCAGGTCTGTGGGGCTACGCAAGCAGTTCCCAAAGAGCTTTAGAACAAGGCATAGTTTTCCCTGCTGGCTCTTTGGGCGTGGGACCAGTCTCCAGACATATGGCCATTTTTCTGCCTGGCGTGGGGCCAATTGGGAAAGGGTGGTTTGGAGGCTGAAGGCAGCAGGAAAGCCTGCCGCCCCCAGGTGTGTGGGGCTACGCAAACGGTTCCCAAAGAGCTTTAGAACAAGGCATAGTTTTCCCTGCTGGCTCTTTGGGTGTGGGACCAGTCTCCAGACATATGGCCATTTTTGTGCCTGGCGCGGGGCCAAGTGGGAAAGGGTGGTTTTGAGGCTGAAGGCAGCAGGAAACTCTGCAGCCCCCAGGTGTGTGGGGCTACGCAAGCGGTTCCCAAAGAGCTTTAGAACAAGGCATAGTTTTCCCTGCTGGCTCTTTGGGCGTGGGATCAGTCTCCTGACATATGGCCATTTTTGGGCCTGGCGCGGGGCCAAGTGGGAAAGGGTGGTTTTGAGGCTGAAATCGCGAGAAAAGCCTGCAGCCCCCAGTTTGTGTGGGGCTACGCAAGCGGTTCCCAACGAGCTTTAGAACAAGGCATAGTTTTCCCTGCTGGCTCTTTGGGCGTGGGACCAGTCTCCAGACATATGGCCATTTTTGTGCCTGGCGCGGAGCCAATTGGGAAAGGGTGGTTTTGAGTCTGAAGAGAGCAGGAAAGCCTGCAGCCCCCAGGTGTGTGGGCCTACGCAAGCGGTTCCCAAAGAGCTTTAGAACAAGGCATAGTTTTCCCTGCTGGCTCTTTGGGCGTGGGACCAGTCTCCAGACATATGGCCATTTTTGAGCCTGGCTGACGCAATGTCAAAAGGGTGGTTTTGAGGCTGAAGGCAGCAGGAAAGCCTGCAGCCCCCAGGTCTGTGGGGCTACGCAAGCGGTTCCCAAAGAGCTTTAGAACAAGGCATAGTTTTCCCTGCTGGCTCTTTGGGCGTGGGACCAGTCTCCAGACATATGGCCATTTTTGGGCCTGGCGCGGCGCCAAGTAGGAAAGGGTGGTTTTGAGGCTGAAGGCAGCAGGAAAGCCTGCAGCCCCCAGGTGTGTGGGGCTACGCAAGCCGTTCCCAAAGAGCTTTAGAACAAGGCATAGTTTTCCCTGCTGGCTCTTTGGGCGTGGGACCAATCTCCAGACATATGGCCATTTTTCTGCCTGGCGAGGGGCCAAGTAGGAAAGGGTGGTTTTGAGGGTGAAGGCAGCAGGAAAGCCTGCAGCCCCCAGGTGTGTGGGGCTACGCAAGCGGTTCCCAAAGAGCTTTAGAACAAGGCATAGTTTTCCCTGCTGGCTCTTTGGGCGTGGGACCAGTCTCCAGACATATGGCCATTTTTGTGCCAGGCGTGGGGCCAAGTGGGAAAGGGTGGTTTTGAGGCTGAAGGCAGCAGGAAAGCCTGCAGCCCCCAGGTGTGTGGGGCTACGCAAGCCGTTCCCAAAGAGCTTTAGAACAAGGCATAGTTTTCCCTGCTGGCTCTTTGGGCGTGGGACCAACATCCAGACATATGGCCATTTTTGTGCCTGGCGTGACGCCATGTGGAAAAGGGTGGTTTTGAGGCTGAAGAGAGCAGGAAAGCCTGCAGCCCCCAGGTGTGTGGGGCTACGCAAGCGGTTCCCAAAGAGCTTTAGAACAAGGCATAGTTTTCCCTGCTGGCTCTTTGGGCGTGGGACCAGTCTCCAGACATATGGCCATTTTTGGGCCTGGCGCGGCGCCAAGTAGGAAAAGGTGGTTTTGAGGCTGAAGGCAGCAGGAAAGCCTGCAGCCCCCAGGTGTGTGGGCCTACGCAAGCGGTCCCAAAGAGCTTTAGAACAAGGCATAGTTTTCCCTGCTGGCTCTTTGGGCGTGGGACCATTCTCCAGATATTTGGCCATTTTTGGGCCTGGCGTGGGGCCAAGTGGGAAAGGGTGGTTTTGAGGCTGAAGGCAGCAGGAAAGCCTGCAGCCCCCAGGGTCTGTGGGGCTACGCAAGCGGTTCCCAAAGAGCTTTAGAACAAGGCATAGTTTTCCCTGCTGGCTCTTTGGGCGTGGGACCAGTCTCCAGACATATGGCCATTTTTGGGCCTGGCGCGGCGCCAAGTAGGAAAAGGTGGTTTTGAGGCTGAAGGCAGCAGGAAAGCCTGCAGCCCCCAGGTGTGTGGGCCTACGCAAGCGGTCCCAAAGAGCTTTAGAACAAGGCATAGTTTTCCCTGCTGGCTCTTTGGGCATGGGACCAACCTCCAGACATATGGCCATTTTTGTGCCTGGCGTGACGCCATGTGGAAAAGGGTGGTTCTGAGGTTGAAGGCAGCATGAAAGCCTGCAGCCCCCAGGTGTGTGGGGCTACGCAAGCGGTTCCCAAAGAGCTTTAGAACAAGGCATAGTTTTCCCTGCTGGTTCTTTGGGCGTGGGACCAACCTCCAGACATATGGCCATTTTTGTGCCTGGCGCAGCGCCAAGTGGGAAAGGGTGGTTTTGAGGCTGAAGGCAGCAGGAAAGCCTGCAGCCCCCAGGTCTGTGGGGCTACGCAAGAGGTTCCCAAAGAGCTTTAGAACAAGGCATAGTTTTCCCTGCTGTCTCTTTGGGCGTGGGACCAAACTCCAGACATATGGCCATTTTGTGCCTGGCGTGGGGCCAAGTGGGAAAGGGTGGTTTTGAGGCTGAAGGCAGCAGGAAAGCCTGCAGCCCCCAGGTGTGTGGGGCTACGCAAACGGTTCCCAAAGAGCTTTAGAACAAGGCATAGTTTTCCCTGCTGGATCTTTGGGTGTGGGACCAGTCTCCAGACATATGGCCATTTTTGTGCCTGGCGCGGGGCCAAGTGGGAAAGGGTGGTTTTGAGGCTGAAGGCAGCAGGAAAGTCTGCAGCCCCCAGGTCTGTGGGGCTACGCAAGCGGTTCCCAAAGAGCTTTAGAACAAGGCATAGTTTTCCCTGCTGGCTCTTTGGGCGTGGGATCAGTCTCCAGACATATGGCCATTTTTGGGCCTGGCGCGGGGCCAAGTGGGAAAGGGTGGTTTTGACGCTGAAGGCAGCAGGAAAGCCTGCAGCCCCCAGGTGTGTGGGGCTACGCAAGCGGTTCCCAAAGAGCTTTAGAACAAGGCATAGTTTTCCCTGCTGGCTCTTTGGGCGTGGGACCAGTCTCCAGATATATGGCCATTTTTGTGCCTGGCGCGATGCCAAGTGGGAAAGGGTGGTTTTGAGGCTGAAATCGCGAGAAAAGCCTGCAGCCCCCAGTTTCTGTGGGGCTACGCAAGCGGTTCCCAAAGAGCTTTAGAACAAGGCATAGTTTTCCCTGCTGGCTCTTTGGGCGTGGGACCAGTCTCCAGACATATGGCCATTTTTGGGCCTGGCGCGGCGCCAAGTAGGAAAGGGTGGTTTTGAGGCTGAAGGCAGCAGGAAAGCCTGCAGCCCCCAGGTGTGTGGGGCTACGCAAACGGTTCCCAAAGAGCTTTAGAACAAGGCATAGTTTTCCCTGCTGGCTCTTTGGGCGTGGGACCAACTTCCAGACCTATGGCCATTTTTGTGCCTGGCGTGACGCCAAGTGGGAAAGGGTGGTTTTGAGGCTGAAGGCAGCAGGAAAGCCTGCAGCCCCCAGGTGTGTGGGGCTACGCAAGCGGTTCCCAAAGAGCTTTAGAACAAGGCATAGTTTTCCCTGCTGGCTCTTTGGGCGTGGGACCAGTCTCCAGACATATGGCCATTTTTGGGCCTGGCGCGGGGCCAAGTGGAAAAGGGTGTGCTTTTGAGGTTGAAGGCAGCAGGAAAGCCTGCAGCCCCCAGGTGTGTGGGGCTACGCAAGCGGTTCTCAAAGAGCTTTAGAACAAGGCATAGTTTTCCCTGCTGGCTCTTTGGGCATGGGACCAGTCTCCAGACATATGGCCATTTTTGGGCCTGGCGCAGCGCCAAGTGGGAAAGGGTTGTTTTGAGGCTGAAGGCAGCAGGAACGCGTGCAGCCCCCAGGTGTGTGGGGCTACGCAAGCGGTTCCCAAAGAGCTTTAGAACAAGGCATAGTTTTCCCTGCTGGCTCTTTGGGCGTGGGACAAATCTTCAGACATATGGCCATTTTTGGGCCTGGCGCGGCGCCAATTGAAAAAGGTTTCTTTTGAGGCTGAAGAGAGCAGGAAAGCCTGCAGCCCCCAGGTCTGTGGGGCTACGCAAGCCGTTCCCAAAGAGCTTTAGAACAAGGCATAGTTTTCCCTGCTGGCTCTTTGGGCGTGGGACCAAACTCCAGACATATGGCCATTTTTCTGCCTGGCGTGACGCCATGTAGAAAAGGGTGCTTTTGAGGTTGAAGGCGGCAGGAAAGCCTGCAGCCCCCAGGTGTGTGGGGCTACGAAAGCGGTTCCCAAAGAGCTTTAGAACAAGGCATAGTTTTCCCTGCTGGCTCTTTGGGCGTGGGATCAGTCTCCAGACATATGGCCATTTTTGGGCCTGGCGCGGGGCCAAGTGGGAAAGGGTGGTTTTGAGGCTGAAGGCAGCAGGAAAGCCTGCAGCCCCCAGGTGTGTGGGGCTACGCAAGCCGTTCCCAAAGAGCTTTAGAACAAGGCATAGTTTTCCCTGCTGGCTCTTTGGGCGTGGGACCAGTCTCCAGAAATATGGCCATTTTTGTGCCTGGCGCGATGCCAAGTGGGAAAGGGTGGTTCTGAGGCTAAAATTGCGAGAAAAGCCTGCAGCCCCCAGTTTGTGTGGGGCTACGCAAGCGGTTCCCAAAGAGCTTTAGAACAAGGCATAGTTTTCCCTGCTGGCTCTTTGGGCGTGGGACCAGTCTCCAGACATATGGCCATTTTTGTGCCTGGCGCGGGGCCAAGTGGGAAAGGGTGGTTTTGAGGCTGAAGGCAGCAGGAAAGACTGTAGCCCCCAGGTGTGTGGGGCAACGCAAGCGGTTCCCAAAGAGCTTTAGAACAAGGCATAGTTTTCCCTGCTGGCTCTTTGGGCGTGGGACCAGTCTCCAGACATATGGCCATTTTTGTGCCTGGCGTGGGGCCAATTCTGAAAGGGTGGTTTTGAGGCTGAAGGCAGCAGGAAAGCCTGCAGCCCCCAGGTCTGTGGGGCTACGCAAGCGGTTCCCAAAGAGCTTTAGAACAAGGCATAGTTTTCCCTGCTGGCTCTTTGGGCGTGGGACCAGTCTCCAGACATATGGCCATTTTTGGGCCTGGCGCAGGGCCAAGTAGGAAAGGGTGGTTTTGAGGCTGAAGGCAGCAGGAAAGCCTGCAGCCCCCAGGTGTGTGGGGCTACGCAAGCCGTTCCCAAAGAGCTTTAGAACAAGGCATAGTTTTCCCTGCTGGCTCTTTGGGCGTGGGACCAGTCTCCAGACATATTGCCATTTTTGTGCCTGGCGCGGGGCCAAGTGGGAAAGGGTGGTTTTGAGGCTGAAGGCAGCAGGAAAGACTGTAGCCCCCAGGTGTGTGGGGCAACGCAAGCGGTTCCCAAAGAGCTTTAGAACAAGGCATAGTTTTCCCTGCTGGCTCTTTGGGCGTGGGACCAGTCTCCAGACATATGGCCATTTTTGTGCCTGGCGTGGGGCCAATTGGGAAAGGGTGGTTTTGAGGCTGAAGGCAGCAGGAAAGCCTGCAGCCCCCAGGTCTGTGGGGCTACGCAAGCGGTTCCCAAAGAGCTTTAGAACAAGGCATAGTTTTCCCTGCTGGCTCTTTGGGCGTGGGACCAACCTCCAGACATATGGCCATTTTTGTGCCTGGCGTGATGCCATGTGGAAAAGGGTGCTTCTGAGGTTGAAGGCAGCAGGAAAGCCTGCAGCCCCCAGGTCTGTGGGGCTACGCAAGCGGTTCCCAAAGAGCTTTAGAACAAGGCATAGTTTTCCCTGCTGGCTCTTTGGGCGTGGGACCAGTCTCCAGACATATGGCCATTTTTGTGCCTGGCGTGGGGCCAAGTGGGAAAGGGTGGTTTTGAGGCTGAAGGCAGCAGGAAAGCCTGCCGCCCCCAGGTGTGTGGGGCTACGCAAACGGTTCCCAAAGAGCTTTAGAACAAGGCATAGTTTTCCCTGCTGGCTCTTTGGGTGTGGGACCAGTCTCCAGACATATGGCCATTTTTGTGCCTGGCGCGGGGCCAAGTGGGAAAGGGTGGTTTTGAGGCTGAAGGCAGCAGGAAACTCTGCAGCCCCCAGGTGTGTGGGGCTACGCAAGCGGTTCCCAAAGAGCTTTAGAACAAGGCATAGTTTTCCCTGCTGGCTCTTTGGGCGTGGGATCAGTCTCCAGACATATGGCCATTTTTGGGCCTGGCGCGATGCCAAGTGGGAAAGGGTGGTTTTGAGGCTGAAGGCAGCAGGAAAGCCTGCAGCCCCCAGGTGTGTGGGGCTACGCAAGCGGTTCCCAAAGAGCTTTAGAACAAGGCATAGTTTTCCCTGCTGGCTCTTTGGGCGTGGGACCAGTCTCCAGAAATATGGCCATTTTTGTGCCTGGCGCGATGCCAAGTGGGAAAGGGTGGTTTTGAGGCTGAAATCGCGAGAAAAGCCTGCAGCCCCCAGTTTGTGTGGGGCTACGCAAGCGGTTCCCAAAGAGCTTTAGAACAAGGCATATTTTTCCCTGCTGGCTCTTTGGGCGTGGGACCAGTCTCCAGACATATGGCCATTTTTGTGCCTGGCGCGGAGCCAAGTGGGAAAGGGTCGTTTTGAGGCTGAAGAGAGCAGGAAAGCCTGCAGCCCCCAGGTGTGTGGGCCTACGCAAGCGGTTCCCAAAGAGCTTTAGAACAAGGCATAGTTTTCCCTGCTGGCTCTTTGGGCGTGGGACCAGTCTCCAGACATATGGCCATTTTTGAGCCTGGCTGACGCAATGTCAAAAGGGTGGTTTTGAGGCTGAAGGCAGCAGGAAAGCCTGCAGCCCCCAGGTCTGTGGGGCTACGCAAGCGGTTCCCAAAGAGCTTTAGAACAAGGCATAGTTTTCCCTGCTGGCTCTTTGGGCGTGGGACCAGTCTCCAGACATATGGCCATTTTTGGGCCTGGCGCGGCGCCAAGTAGGAAAGGGTGGTTTTGAGGCTGAAGGCAGCAGGAAAGCCTGCAGCCCCCAGGTGTGTGGGGCTACGCAAGCGGTTCCCAAAGAGCTTTAGAACAAGGCATAGTTTTCCCTGCTGGCTCTTTGGGCGTGGGACCAACTTCCAGACATATGGCCATTTTTCTCCCTGGCGAGGGGCCAAGTAGGAAAGGGTGGTTTTGAGGCTGAAGGCAGCAGGAAAGCCTGCAGCCCCCAGGTGTGTGGGGCTACGCAAGCGGTTCCCAAAGAGCTTTAGAACAAGGCATAGTTTTCCCTGCTGGCTCTTTGGGCGTGGGACCAGTCTCCAGACATATGGCCACTTTTGTGCCTGGCGAGGGGCCAAGTAGGAAAGGGTGGTTTTGAGGCTGAAGGCAGCAGGAAAGCCTGCAGCCCCCAGGTGTGTGGGGCTACGCAAGCGGTTCCCAAAGAGCTTTAGAACAAGGCATAGTTTTCCCTGCTGGCTCTTTGGGCGTGGGACCAGTCTCCACATATATGGCCATTTTTGGGCCTGGCATGACGCCATGTGGGAAAGGGTGGTTTTGAGGCTGAAGGCAGCAGGAAAGCCTGCAGCCCCCAGGTGTGTGGGGCTACGCAAGCGGTACCCAAAGAGCTTTAGAACAAGGCATAGTTTTCCCTGCTGGCTCTTTGGGCGTGGGACCAATCTTCAGACATATGGCCATTTTTGGGCCTGGCGTGGGGCCAAGTGGGAAAGGGTGGTTTTGAGGCTGAAGGCAGCAGGAAAGCCTGCAGCCCCCAGGTGTGTGGGGCTACGCAAGCGGTTCCCAAAGAGCTTTAGAACAAGGCATAGTTTTCCCTGCTGGCTCTTTGGGCGTGGGACCAGTCTCCAGACATATGGCCATTTTTGTGCCAGGCGTGGGGCCAAGTGGGAAAGGGTGGTTTTGAGGCTGAAGGCAGCAGGAAAGCCTGCAGCCCCCAGGTGTGTGGGGCTACGCAAGCCGTTCCCAAAGAGCTTTAGAACAAGGCATAGTTTTCCCTGCTGGCTCTTTGGGCGTGGGACCAACATCCAGACATATGGCCATTTTTGTGCCTGGCGTGACGCCATGTGGAAAAGGGTGGTTTTGAGGCTGAAGAGAGCAGGAAAGCCTGCAGCCCCCAGGTGTGTGGGGCTACGCAAGCGGTTCCCAAAGAGCTTTAGAACAAGGCATAGTTTTCCCTGCTGGCTCTTTGGGCGTGGGACCAGTCTCCAGACATATGGCCATTTTTGGGCCTGGCGCGGCGCCAAGTAGGAAAAGGTGGTTTTGAGGCTGAAGGCAGCAGGAAAGCCTGCAGCCCCCAGGTGTGTGGGCCTACGCAAGCGGTCCCAAAGAGCTTTAGAACAAGGCATAGTTTTCCCTGCTGGCTCTTTGGGCGTGGGACCATTCTCCAGATATTTGGCCATTTTTGGGCCTGGCGTGGGGCCAAGTGGGAAAGGGTGGTTTTGAGGCTGAAGGCAGCAGGAAAGCCTGCAGCCCCCAGGGTCTGTGGGGCTACGCAAGCGGTTCCCAAAGAGCTTTAGAACAAGGCATAGTTTTCCCTGCTGGCTCTTTGGGCGTGGGACCAGTCTCCAGACATATGGCCATTTTTGGGCCTGGCGCGGCGCCAAGTAGGAAAAGGTGGTTTTGAGGCTGAAGGCAGCAGGAAAGCCTGCAGCCCCCAGGTGTGTGGGCCTACGCAAGCGGTCCCAAAGAGCTTTAGAACAAGGCATAGTTTTCCCTGCTGGCTCTTTGGGCATGGGACCAACCTCCAGACATATGGCCATTTTTGGGCCTGGCGCGGGGCCAAGTGGGAAAGGGTGGTTTTGAGGCTGAAGGCAGCAGGAAAGCCTGCAGCCCCCAGGTCTGTGGGGCTACGCAAGCGGTTCCCAAAGAGCTTTAGAACAAGGCATAGTTTTCCCTGCTGGCTCTTTGGGCGTGGGACCAAACTCCAGACATATGGCCATTTTGTGCCTGGCGTGGGGCCAAGTGGGAAAGGGTGGTTTTGAGGCTGAAGGCAGCAGGAAAGCCTGCAGCCCCCAGGTGTGTGGTGCTACGCAAACGGTTCCCAAAGAGCTTTAGAACAAGGCATAGTTTTCCCTGCTGGCTCTTTGGGTGTGGGACCAGTCTCCAGACATATGGCCATTTTTGTGCCTGGCGTGGGGCCAAGTGGGAAAGGGTGGTTTTGAGGCTGAAGGCAGCAGGAAAGTCTGCAGCCCCCAGGTCTGTGGGGCTACGCAAGCGGTTCCCAAAGAGCTTTAGAACAAGGCATAGTTTTCCCTGCTGGCTCTTTGGGCGTGGGATCAGTCTCCAGACATATGGCCATTTTTGGGCCTGGCGCGGGGCCAAGTGGGAAAGGGTGGTTTAGACGCTGAAGGCAGCAGGAAAGCCTGCAGCCCCCAGGTGTGTGGGGCTACGCAAGCGGTTCCCAAAGAGCTTTAGAACAAGGCATAGTTTTCCCTGCTGGCTCTTTGGGCGTGGGACCAACTTCCAGACCTATGGCCATTTTTGTGCCTGGCGTGACGCCAAGTGGGAAAGGGTGGTTTTGAGGCTGAAGGCAGCAGGAAAGCCTGCAGCCCCCAGGTGTGTGGGGCTACGCAAGCGGTTCCCAAAGAGCTTTAGAACAAGGCATAGTTTTCCCTGCTGGCTCTTTGGGCGTGGGACCAGTCTCCAGACATATGGCCATTTTTGGGCCTGGCGCGGCGCCATGTGGAAAAGGGTGTGCTTTTGAGGTTGAAGGCAGCAGGAAAGCCTGCAGCCCCCAGGTGTGTGGGGCTACGCAAGCGGTTCTCAAAGAGCTTTAGAACAAGGCATAGTTTTCCCTGCTGGCTCTTTGGGCATGGGACCAGTCTCCAGACATATGGCCATTTTTGGGCCTGGCGCAGCGCCAAGTGGGAAAGGGTTGTTTTGAGGCTGAAGGCAGCAGGAACGCGTGCAGCCCCCAGGTGTGTGGGGCTACGCAAGCGGTTCCCAAAGAGCTTTAGAACAAGGCATAGTTTTCCCTGCTGGCTCTTTGGGCGTGGGACCAAACTCCAGACATATGGCCATTTTTCTGCCTGGCGTGACGCCATGTGGAAAAGGGTGCTTTTGAGGTTGAAGGCGGCAGGAAAGCCTGCAGCCCCCAGGTGTGTGGGGCTACGCAAGCGGTTCCCAAAGAGCTTTAGAACAAGGCATAGTTTTCCCTGCGGGCTCTTTGGGCGTGGGATCAGTCTCCAGACATATGGCCATTTTTGGGCCTGGCGCGGGGCCAAGTGGGAAAGGGTGGTTTTGAGGCTGAAGGCAGCAGGAAAGCCTGCAGCCCCCAGGTGTGTGGGGCTACGCAAGCCGTTCCCAAAGAGCTTTAGAACAAGGCATAGTTTTCCCTGCTGGCTCTTTGGGCGTGGGACCAACTTCCAGACATATGGCCATTTTTGTGCCTGGCGTGACGCCAAGTGGGAAAGGGTGGTTTTGAGGCTGAAGGCAGCAGGAAAGCCTGCAGCCCCCAGGTCTGTGGGGCTACGCAAGCGGTTCCCAAAGAGCTTTAGAACAAGGCATAGTTTTCCCTGCTGGCTCTTTGGGCGTGGGACCAGTCTCCAGATATATGGCCATTTTTGTGCCTGGCGTGACGCCATGTGGAAAAGGGTGTGCTTTTGAGGTTGAAGGCAGCAGGAAAGCCTGCAGCCCCCAGGTGTCTGGGGCTACGCAAGCGGTTCTCAAAGAGATTTAGAACAAGGCATAGTTTTCCCTGCTGGCTCTTTGGGCGTGGGACCAGTCTCCAGAAATATGGCCATTTTTGTGCCTGGCGCGATGCCAAGTGGGAAAGGGTGGTTTTGAGGCTGAAATTGCGAGAAAAGCCTGCAGCCCCCAGTTTGTGTGGGGCTACGCAAGCGGTTCCCAAAGAGCTTTAGAACAAGGCATAGTTTTCCCTGCTGGCTCTTTGGGCGTGGGACCAGTCTCCAGACATATGGCCATTTTTGTGCCTGGCGCGGAGCCAATTGGGAAAGGGTGGTTTTGAGTCTGAAGAGAGCAGGAAAGCCTGCATCCCCCAGGTGTGTGGGCCTACGCAAGCGGTTCCAAAAGAGCTTTAGAACAAGGCATAGTTTTCCCTGCTGGCTCTTTGGGCGTGGGACCAGTCTCCAGACATATGGCCATTTTTGGGCCTGGCTGACGCCATGTGGAAAAGGGTCGTTTTGAGGCTGAAGGCAGCAGGAAAGCCTGCAGCCCCCAGGTGTGTGGGGCTACGCAAGCGGTTCCCAAAGAGCTTTAGAACAAGGCATAGTTTTCCCTGCTGGCTCTTTGGGCGTGGGACCAGTCTCCAGACATATGGCCATTTTTGGGCCTGGCACGGCGCCAAGTAGGAAAGGGTGGTTTTGAGGCTGAAGGCAGCAGGAAAGCCTGCAGCCCCCAGGTGTGTGGGGCTACGCAAACGGTTCCCAAAGAGCTTTAGAACAAGGCATAGTTTTCCCTGCTGGCTCTTTGGGCGTGGGACCAACTTCCAGACATATGGCCATTTTTCTGCCTGGCGTGACGCCAAGTGGGAAAGGGTGGTTTTGAGGCTGAAGGCAGCAGGAAAGCCTGCAGCCCCCAGGTGTGTGGGGCTACGCAAGCGGTTCCCAAAGAGCTTTAGAACAAGGCATAGTTTTCCCTGCTGGCTCTTTGGGCGTGGGACCAGTCTCCAGACATATGGCCATTTTTGGGCCTGGCGCGGCGCCATGTGGAAAAGGGTGTGCTTTTGAGGTTGAAGGCAGCAGGAAAGCCTGCAGCCCCCAGGTGTGTGGGGCTACGCAAGCGGTTCTCAAAGAGATTTAGAACAAGGCATAGTTTTCCCTGCTGGCTCTTTGGGCGTGGGACCAGTCTCCAGACATATGGCCATTTTTGGGCCTGGCGCAGCGCCAAGTGGGAAAGGGTTGTTTTGAGGCTGAAGGCAGCAGGAACGCGTGCAGCCCCCAGTTTGTGTGGGGCTACGCAAGCGGTTCCCAAAGAGCTTTAGAACAAGGCATAGTTTTCCCTGCTGGCTCTTTGGGCGTGGGACAAATCTTCAGACATATGGCCATTTTTGGGCCTGGCGCGGCGCCAATTGCAAAAGGGTTCTTTTGAGGCTGAAGAGAGCAGGAAATCCTGCAGCCCCCAGGTCTGTGGGGCTACGCAAGCGGTTCCCAAAGAGCTTTAGAACAAGGCATAGTTTTCCCTGCTGGCTCTTTGGGCGTGGGACCAGTCTCCAGACATATGGCCATTTTTCTGCCTGGCGTGACGCCATGTGGAAAAGGGTGCTTTTGAGGTTGAAGGCGGCAGGAAAGCCTGCAGCCCCCAGGTCTGTGGGGCTACGCAAGCGGTTCCCAAAGAGCTTTAGAACAAGGCATAGTTTTCCCTGCTGGCTCTTTGGGCGTGGGACCAAACTCCAGACATATGGCCATTTTTGTGCCTGGCGTGACGCCATGTGGAAAAGGGTGCTTTTGAGGTCGAAGGCAGCAGGAAAGCCTGCAGCCCCCAGGTGTGTGGGGCTACGCAAGCGGTTCCCAAAGAGCTTTAGAACAAGGCATAGTTTTCCCTGCTGGCTCTTTCGGCGTGGGACCAAACTCCAGACATATGGCCATTTTTGGGCCTGGCGTGACGCCAAGTGGGAAAGGGTGGTTTTGAGGCTGAAGGCAGCATGAAAGCCTGCAGCCCCCAGGTGTGTGGGGCTACGCAAGCGGTTCCCAAAGAGCTTTAGAACAAGGCATAGTTTTCCCTGCTGGTTCTTTGGGCGTGGGACCAACCTCCAGACATATGGCCATTTTTGTGCCTGGCGCAGCGCCAAGTGGGAAAGGGTGGTTTTGAGGCTGAAAGCGCGAGAAAAGCCTGCAGCCCCCAGTTTCTGTGGGGCTACGCAAGCGGTTCCCAAAGAGCTTTAGAACAAGGCATAGTTTTCCCTGCTGGCTCTTTGGGCGTGGGACCAGTCTCCAGAAATATGGCCATTTTTGTGCCTGGCGCGATGCCAAGTGGGAAAGGGTGGTTTTGAGGCTGAAATCGCGATAAAAGCCTGCAGCCCCCAGGTGTGTGGGGCTACGCAAGCGGTTCCCAAAGAGCTTTAGAACAAGGCATAGTTTTCCCTGCTGGCTCTTTGGGCGTGGGACCAGTCTCCAGACATATGGCCATTTTTGTGCCTGGCGCGGAGCCAATTGGGAAAGGGTGGTTTTGAGTCTGAAGGCAGCAGGAAAGCCTGCAGCCCCCAGGTGTGTGGGCCTACGCAAGCGGTTCCAAAAGAGCTTTAGAACAAGGCATAGTTTTCCCTGCTGGCTCTTTGGGCGTGGGACCAGTCTCCAGACATATGGCCATTTTTGGGCCTGGCGCGGAGCCAATTGAGAAAGGGTGGTTTTGAGTCTGAAGAGAGCAGGAAAGCCTGCAGCCCCCAGGTGTGTGGGCCTACGCAAGCGGTTCCCAAAGAGCTTTAGAACAAGGCATAGTTTTCCCTGCTGGCTCTTTGGGCGTGGGACCAGTCTCCAGACATATGGCCATTTTTGGGCCTGGCTGACGCCATGTGGAAAAGGGTCGTTTTGAGGCTGAAGGCAGCAGGAAAGCCTGCAGCCCCCAGGTGTGTGGGGCTACGCAAGCGGTTCCCAAAGAGCTTTAGAACAAGGCATAGTTTTCCCTGCTGGCTCTTTGGGCGTGGGACCAACTTCCAGACATATGGCCATTTTTGTGCCTGGCGTGACGCCAAGTGGGAAAGGGTGGTTTTGAGGCTGAAGGCAGCAGGAAAGCCTGCAGCCCCCAGGTCTGTGGGGCTACGCAAGCGGTTCCCAAAGAGCTTTAGAACAAGGCATAGTTTTCCCTGCTAGCTCTTTGGGCGTGGGACCAGTCTCCAGATATATGGCCATTTTTGGGCCTGGCGCGGCGCCATGTGGAAAAGGGTGTGCTTTTGAGGTTGAAGGCAGCAGGAAAGCCTGCAGCCCCCAGGTGTCTGGGGCTACGCAAGCGGTTCTCAAAGAGATTTAGAACAAGGCATAGTTTTCCCTGCTGGCTCTTTGGGCGTGGGACCAGTCTCCAGAAATATGGCCATTTTTGTGCCTGGCGCGATGCCAAGTGGGAAAGGGTGGTTTTGAGGCTGAAATTGCGAGAAAAGCCTGCAGCCCCCAGTTTGTGTGGGGCTACGCAAGCGGTTCCCAAAGAGCTTTAGAACAAGGCATAGTTTTCCCTGCTGGCTCTTTGGGCGTGGGACCAGTCTCCAGACATATGGCCATTTTTGTGCCTGGCGCGGAGCCAATTGGGAAAGGGTGGTTTTGAGTCTGAAGAGAGCAGGAAAGCCTGCAGCCCCCAGGTGTGTGGGCCTACGCAAGCGGTTCCAAAAGAGCTTTAGAACAAGGCATAGTTTTCCCTGCTGGCTCTTTGGGCGTGGGACCAGTCTCCAGACATATGGCCATTTTTGGGCCTGGCTGACGCCATGTGGAAAAGGGTCGTTTTGAGGCTGAAGGCAGCAGGAAAGCCTGCAGCCCCCAGGTGTGTGGGGCTACGCAAGCGGTTCCCAAAGAGCTTTAGAACAAGGCATAGTTTTCCCTGCTGGCTCTTTGGGCATGGGACCAGTCTCCAGACATATGGCCATTTTTGGGCCTGGCGCGGCGCCAAGTAGGAAAGGGTGGTTTTGAGGCTGAAGGCAGCAGGAAAGCCTGCAGCCCCCAGGTGTGTGGGGCTACGCAAACGGTTCCCAAAGAGCTTTAGAACAAGGCATAGTTTTCCCTGCTGGCTCTTTGGGCGTGGGACCAACTTCCAGACATATGGCCATTTTTCTGCCTGGCGTGACGCCAAGTGGGAAAGGGTGGTTTTGAGGCTGAAGGCAGCAGGAAAGCCTGCAGCCCCCAGGTGTGTGGGGCTACGCAAGCGGTTCCCAAAGAGCTTTAGAACAAGGCATAGTTTTCCCTGCTGGCTCTTTGGGCGTGGGACCAGTCTCCAGATATATGGCCATTTTTGGGCCTGGCGCGGCGCCATGTGGAAAAGGGTGTGCTTTTGAGGTTGAAGGCAGCAGGAAAGCCTGCAGCCCCCAGGTGTGTGGGGCTACGCAAGCGGTTCTCAAAGAGATTTAGAACAAGGCATAGTTTTCCCTGCTGGCTCTTTGGGCGTGGGACCAGTCTCCAGACATATGGCCATTTTTGGGCCTGGCGCGGGGCCAAGTGGGAAAGGGTGGTTTTGAGGCTGAAGGCAGCAGGAACGCGTGCAGCCCCCAGTTTGTGTGGGGCTACGCAAGCGGTTCCCAAAGAGCTTTAGAACAAGGCATAGTTTTCCCTGCTGGCTCTTTGGGCGTGGGACAAATCTTCAGACATATGGCCATTTTTGGGCCTGGCGCGGCGCCAATTGCAAAAGGGTTCTTTTGAGGCTGAAGAGAGCAGGAAATCCTGCAGCCCCCAGGTCTGTGGGGCTACGCAAGCGGTTCCCAAAGAGCTTTAGAACAAGGCATAGTTTTCCCTGCTGGCTCTTTGGGCGTGGGACCAAACTCCAGACATATGGCCATTTTTCTGCCTGGCGTGACGCCATGTGGAAAAGGGTGCTTTTGAGGTTGAAGGCGGCAGGAAAGCCTGCAGCCCCCAGGTCTGTGGGGCTACGCAAGCGGTTCCCAAAGAGCTTTAGAACAAGGCATAGTTTTCCCTGCTGGCTCTTTGGGCGTGGGACCAAACTCCAGACATATGGCCATTTTTGTGCCTGGCGTGACGCCATGTGGAAAAGGGTGCTTTTGAGGTTGAAGGCAGCAGGAAAGCCTGCAGCCCCCAGGTGTGTGGGGCTACGCAAGCGGTTCCCAAAGAGCTTTAGAACAAGGCATAGTTTTCCCTGCTGGCTCTTTCGGCGTGGGACCAAACTCCAGACATATGGCCATTTTTGGGCCTGGCGTGACGCCAAGTGGGAAAGGGTGGTTTTGAGGCTGAAGGCAGCATGAAAGCCTGCAGCCCCCAGGTGTGTGGGGCTACGCAAGCGGTTCCCAAAGAGCTTTAGAACAAGGCATAGTTTTCCCTGCTGGTTCTTTGGGCGTGGGACCAACCTCCAGACATATGGCCATTTTTGTGCCTGGCGCAGCGCCAAGTGGGAAAGGGTGGTTTTGAGGCTGAAAGCGCGAGAAAAGCCTGCAGCCCCCAGTTTCTGTGGGGCTACGCAAGCGGTTCCCAAAGAGCTTTAGAACAAGGCATAGTTTTCCCTGCTGGCTCTTTGGGCGTGGGACCAGTCTCCAGAAATATGGCCATTTTTGTGCCTGGCGCGATGCCAAGTGGGAAAGGGTGGTTTTGAGGCTGAAATCGCGATAAAAGCCTGCAGCCCCCAGGTGTGTGGGGCTACGCAAGCCGTTCCCAAAGAGCTTTAGAACAAGGCATAGTTTTCCCTGCTGGCTCTTTGGGCGTGGGACCAGTCTCCAGACATATGGCCATTTTTGTGCCTGGCGCGGAGCCAATTGGGAAAGGGTGGTTTTGAGTCTGAAGGCAGCAGGAAAGCCTGCAGCCCCCAGGTGTGTGGGCCTACGCAAGCGGTTCCAAAAGAGCTTTAGAACAAGGCATAGTTTTCCCTGCTGGCTCTTTGGGCGTGGGACCAGTCTCCAGACATATGGCCATTTTTGGGCCTGGCTGACGCCATGTGGAGAAGGGTGGTTTTGAGGCTGAAGGCAGCAGGAAAGCCTGCAGCCCCCAGGTGTGTGGGGCTACGCAAGCGGTTCCCAAAGAGCTTTAGAACAAGGCATAGTTTTCCCTGCTGTCTCTTTGGGCGTGGGACCAGTCTCCAGACATATGGCCATTTTTGGGCCTGGCACGGCGCCAAGTAGGAAAGGGTGGTTTTGAGGCTGAAGGCAGCAGGAAAGCCTGCAGCCCCCAGGTGTGTGGGGCTACGCAAGCGGTTCCCAAAGAGCTTTAGAACAAGGCATAGTTTTCCCTGCTGGCTCTTTGGGCGTGGGACCAGTCTCCAGACATATGGCCATTATTGGGCCTGGCGCAGCGCCAAGTGGGAAAGGGTTGATTTGAGGCTGAAGGCAGCAGGAAAGCCTGCAGCCCCCAGGTGTGTGGGGCTACGCAAGCGGTTCCCAAAGAGCTTTAGAACAAGGCATTGTTTTCCCTGCTGGCTCTTTGGGCGTGGGACAAATCTTCAGACATATGGCCATTTTTGGGCCTGGCGCGGCGCCAATTGCAAAAGGTTTCTTTTGAGGCTGAAGAGAGCAGGAAAGCCTGCAGCCCCCAGGTGTGTGGGGCTACGCAAGCGGTTCCCAAAGAGCTTTAGAACAAGGCATAGTTTTCCCTGCTGGCTCTTTGGGCGTGGGACCAAACTCCAGACATATGGCCATTTTTGTGCCTGGCGTGACGCCATGTGGAAAACGGTGCTTTTGAGGTTGAAGGCGGCAGGAAAGCCTGCAGCCCCCAGGTGTGTGGGGCTACGCAAGCGGTTCCCAAAGAGCTTTAGAACAAGGCATAGTTTTCCCTGCTGGCTCTTTGGGCGTGGGACCAAACTCCAGACATATGGCCATTTTTGGGCCTGGCGTGACGCCAAGTGGGAAAGGGTGGTTTTGAGGCTGAAGGCAGCATGAAAGCCTGCAGCCCCCAGGTGTGTGGGGCTACACAAGCGGTTCCCAAAGAGCTTTAGAACAAGGCATAGTTTTCCCTGCTGGCTCTTTGGGCGTGGGACCAACCTCCAGACATATGGCCATTTTTGTGCCTAGCGCAGCGCCAAGTGGGAAAGGGTGGTTTTGAGGCTGAAAGCGCGAGAAAAGCCTGCAGCCCCCAGGTGTGTGGGGCTACGCAAGCGGTTCCCAAAGAGCTTTAGAACAAGGAATAGTTTTCCCTGCTGGCTCTTTGGGCGTGGGACCAATCTCCAGACATATGGCCATTTTTGGGCCTGGCGCGGCGCCAAGTGGGAAAGGGTGCTTTTGAGGCTGAAGAGAGCAGGAAAGCCTGCAGCCCCCAGGTGTGTGGGGCTACGCAATCCGTTCCCAAAGAGCTTTAGAACAAGGCATATTTTTCCCTGCTGGCTCTTTGGGCGTGGGACCAGTCTCCAGACATATGGCCATTTTTGTGCCTGGCGTGACGCCATGTGGGAAAGGGTGGGTTTGAGGCTGAAGGCAGCAGGAAAGCCTGCAGCCCCCAGGTGTGTGGGGCTACGCAAGCGGTTCCCAAAGAGCTTTAGAACAAGGCATAGTTTTCCCTGCTGGCTCTTTGGGCGTGGGACCAGTCTCTAGAAATATGGCCATTTTTTTGCCTGGCGCGGGGCCAAGTGGGAAATGGTGGTTTTGAGGCTGAAGGCAGCAGGAAAGCCTGCAGCCCCCAGGTGTGTGGGGCTACGCAAGCGGTTCCCAAAGAGCTTTAGAACAAGGCATATTTTTCCCTGCTAGCTCTTTGGGCGTGGGACCAGTCTCCAGACATATGGCCATTTTTGTGCCTGGCACAGCGCCAAGTGGGAAAGGGTGGTTTTGAGGCTGAAAGCGCGAGAAAAGCCTGCACCCCCAGTTTCTGTGGGGCTACGCAAGCGGTTCCCAAAGAGCTTTAGAACAAGGCATAGTTTTCCATGCTGGCTCTTTGGGCGTGGGACCAGTCTCCAGACATATGGCCATTTTTGGGCCTGGCGTGGCGCCAAGTGGGAAAGGGTGCTTTTGAGGTTGAAGGCAGCAGGAAAGCCTGCAGCCCCCAGGTCTGTGGGGCTACGCAAACGGTTCCCAAAGAGCTTTAGAACAAGGCATAGTTTTCCCTGCTGGCTCTTTGGGCGTGGGACCAACCTCCAGACATATGGCCATTTTTGGGCCTGGCGTGACGCCATGTGGTAAAGGGTTGTTTTGAGGCTGAAGGCAGCAGGAAAGCCTGCAGCCCCTAGCTCTGTGGGGCCACTCAAACGGTTCCCAAAGAGCTTTAGAACAAGGCATAATTTTCCCTGCTGCCTCTTTGGGAAAGGAACCAGTCTCCAGAAATATGGCCATTTTTGTGACTGGCGCGATGCCAAGTGTTAAAGGGTGGTTTTGAGGCTGAAGGCAGCAGGAAAGCCTGCAGCCCCCAGGTGTGTGGGGCTACGCAAGCGGTTCCCAAAGAGCTTTAGAACAAGGCATAGTTTTCCCTGCTGGCTCTTTGGGCGTGGCACCAACCTCCAGACATATGGCCATTTTTGGGCCTGACACGGGGCCAAGTGGGAAAGGGTGGTTTTGAGGCTGAAGGCAGCAGGAAAGCCTGCAGCCCCCAGGTGTGTGGGGCTACGCAAACGGTTCCCAAAGAGCTTTAGAACAAGGCATAGTTTTCCCTGCTGGCTCTTTGGGCGTGGGACCAGTCTCCAGACATATGGCCATTTTTGGGCCTGGCGTGACGCCAAGTGGGAAAGGGTGGTTTTGAGGCTGAAGGCAGCATGAAAGCCTGCAGCCCCCAGGTGTGTGGGGCTACACAAGCGGTTCCCAAAGAGCTTTAGAACAAGGCATAGTTTTCCCTGCTGGCTCTTTGGGCGTGGGACCAGTCTCCAGACATATGGCCATTTTTGTGCCTAGCGCAGCGCCAAGTGGGAAAGGGTGGTTTTGAGGCTGAAAGCGCGAGAAAAGCCTGCAGCCCCCAGGTGTGTGGGGCTACGCAAGCGGTTCCCAAAGAGCTTTAGAACAAGGCATAGTTTTCCCTGCTGGCTCTTTGGGCGTGGGACCAATCTCCAGACATATGGCCATTTTTGGGCCTGGCGCGGCGCCAAGTGGGAAAGGGTGCTTTTGAGGCTGAAGAGAGCAGGAAAGCCTGCAGCCCCCAGGTGTGTGGGGCTACGCAATCCGTTCCCAAAGAGCTTTAGAACAAGGCATATTTTTCCCTGCTGGCTCTTTGGGCGTGGGACCAGTCTCCAGACATATGGCCATTTTTGTGCCTGGCGTGACGCCATGTGGGAAAGGGTGGGTTTGAGGCTGAAGGCAGCAGGAAAGCCTGCAGCCCCCAGGTGTGTGGGGCTACGCAAGCGGTTCCCAAAGAGCTTTAGAACAAGGCATAGTTTTCCCTGCTGGCTCTTTGGGCGTGGGACCAGTCTCTAGAAATATGGCCATTTTTTTGCCTGGCGCTATGCGAAGTGGGAAATGGTGGTTTTGAGGCTGAAGGCAGCAGGAAAGCCTGCAGCCCCCAGGTGTGTGGGGCTACGCAAGCGGTTCCCAAAGAGCTTTAGAACAAGGCATAGTTTTCCCTGCTAGCTCTTTGGGCGTGGGACCAGTCTCCAGACATATGGCCATTTTTGTGCCTGGCGCAGCGCCAAGTGGGAAAGGGTGGTTTTGAGGCTGAAAGCGCGAGAAAAGCCTGCACCCCCAGTTTCTGTGGGGCTACGCAAGTGGTTCCCAAAGAGCTTTAGAACAAGGCATAGTTTTCCCTGCTGGCTCTTTGGGCGTGGGACCAGTCTCCAGACATATGGCCATTTTTGGGCCTGGCGTGGCGCCAAGTGGGAAAGGGTGCTTTTGAGGTTGAAGGCAGCAGGAAAGCCTGCAGCCCCCAGGTCTGTGGGGCTACGCAAACGGTTCCCAAAGAGCTTTAGAACAAGGCATAGTTTTCCCTGCTGGCTCTTTGGGCGTGGGACCAACCTCCAGACTTATGGCCATTTTTGTGCCTGGCGTGACGCCATGTGGTAAAGGGTTGTTTTGAGGCTGAAGGCAGCAGGAAAGCCTGCAGCCCCTAGCTCTGTGGGGCCACTCAAACGGTTCCCAAAGAGCTTTAGAACAAGGCATAATTTTCCCTGCTGCCTCTTTGGGAAAGGAACCAGTCTCCAGAAATATGGCCATTTTTGTGACTGGCGCGATGCCAAGTGTTAAAGGGTGGTTTTGAGGCTGAAGGCAGCAGGAAAGCCTGCAGCCCCCAGGTGTGTGGGGCTACGCAAGCGGTTCCCAAAGAGCTTTAGAACAAGGCATAGTTTTCCCTGCTGGCTCTTTGGGCGTGGCACCAACCTCCAGACATATGGCCATTTTTGGGCCTGACACGGGGCCAAGTGGGAAAGGGTGGTTTTGAGGCTGAAGGCAGCAGGAAAGCCTGCAGCCCCCAGGTGTGTGGGGCTACGCAAACGGTTCCCAAAGAGCTTTAGAACAAGGCATAGTTTTCCCTGCTGGCTCTTTGGGCGTGGGACCAGTCTCCAGACATATGGCCATTTTTGGGCCTGGTGTGACGCCATGTGGGAAAGGGTGGTTTTGAGGCTGAAGGCAGCAGGAAAGCCTGCAGCCCCCAGGTGTGTGGGGCTACGCAAGAGGTTCCCAAAGAGCTTTAGAACAAGGCATAGTTTTCCCTGCTAGCTCTTTGGGCGTGGGACCAACCTCCAGACATATGGCCATTTTTGTGCCTGGCGCAGCGCCAAGTGGGAAAGGGTGGTTTTGAGGCTGAAAGCGCGAGAAAAGCCTGCAGCCCCCAGTTTCTGTGGGGCTACGCAAGCGGTTCCCAAAGAGCTTTAGAACAAGGCATAGTTTTCCCTGCTAGCTCTTTGGGCGTGGGACCAACCTCCAGACATATGGCCATTTTTGTGCCTGGCGCGGCGCCAAGTGGGAAAGGGTGGTTTTGAGGCTGAAGGCAGCAGGAAAGCCTGCAGCCCGCAGGTGTGTGGGGCTACGCAAGCGGTTCCCAAAGAGCTTTAGAATAAGGCATAGTTTTCCCTGCTAGCTCTTTGGGCGTGGGACCAGTCTCTAGAAATACGGTCATTTTTTTGCATGACGCTATGCGAAGTGGGAAATGGTGGTTTTGAGGCTGAAGGCAGCAGGAAAGCCTGCAGCCCCCAGGTGTGTGGGGCTACGCAAGCGGTTCCCAAAGAGCTTTAGAACAAGGCATAGTTTTCCCTGCTAGCTCTTTGGGCGTGGGACCAGTCTCCAGAAATATGGCCATTTTTGTGCCTGGCGCGGCGCCAAGTGGGAAAGGGTGGTTTTGAGGCTGAAAGCGCGAGAAAATACTGCACCCCCAGTTTCTGTGGGGCTACGCAAGCGGTTCCCAAAGAGCTTTAGAACAAGGCATAGTTTTCCCTGCTGGCTCTTTGGGCGTGGGACCAGTCTCCAGACATATGGCCATTTTTGGGCCTGGCGTGGCGCAAGTGGGAAAGGGTGCTTTTGAGGCTGAAGGCAGCAGGAAAGCCTGCAGCCCGCAGGTGTGTGGGGCTACGCAAGCGGTTCCCAAAGAGCTTTAGAACAAGGCATAGTTTTCCCTGCTGGCTCTTTGGGCGTGGGACCAGTCTCCAGACATATGGCCATTTTTGGGCCTGACGCGGGGCCAAGTGGGAAAGGGTGGTTTTGAGGCTGAAGAGAGCAGGAAAGCCTGCAGCCCCCACGTCTGTGGGGCTACGCAAACGGTTCCCAAAGAGCTTTAGAACAAGGCATAGTTTTCCCTGCTGGCTCTTTGGGCGTGGGACCAGTCTCCAGACATATGGCCATTTTTGTGCCTGGTGTGACGCCATGTGGGAAAGGGTGGTTTTGAGGCTGAAGGCAGCATGAAAGCCTGCAGCCCGCAGGTGTGTGGGGCTACGCAAGCGGTTCCCAAAGAGCTTTAGAACAAGGCATAGTTTTCCCTGCTAGCTCTTTGGGCGTGGGACCAACCTCCAGACATATGGCCATTTTTGTGCCTGGCGCAGCGCCAAGTGGGAAAGGGTGGTTTTGAGGCTGAAAGCGCGAGAAAAGCCTGCAGCCCCCAGTTTGTGTGGGGCTACGCAAGCGGTTCCCAAAGAGCTTTAGAACAAAGCATAGTTTTCCCTGCTGGCTCTTTGGGCGTGGGACCAATCTCCAGACATATGGCCATTTTTGGGCCTGGCGCGGCGCCAAGTGGGAAAGGTTGGTTTTGAGGCTGAAGAGAGCAGGAAAGCCTGCAGACCCCAGGTGTGTGGGGCTACGCAAACGGTTCCCAAAGAGCTTTAGAACAAGGCATAGTTTTCCCTGCTGGCTCTTTGGGCGTGGGTCCAACCTCCAGAGATATGGCCATTTTTGTGCCTGGCGTGACGCCATGTGGGAAAGGGTGGTTTTGAGGCTGAAGGCAGCAGGAAAGCCTGCAGCCCCCAGGGGTGTGGGGCTACGCAAGCGGTTCCCAAAGAGCTTTAGAACAAGGCATAGTTTTCCCTGCTGGCTCTTTGGGCGTGGGACCAGTCTCCAGAAATATGGCCATTTTTGTGCCTGGCGCGATGCGAAGTGGGAAATGGTGGTTTTGAGGCTGAAGGCAGCAGGAAAGCCTGCAGCCCCCAGGTGTGTGGGGCTACGCAAGCGGTTCCCAAAGAGCATTAGAACAAGGCATAGTTTTCCCTGCTGGCTCTTTGGGCGGGGACCAGTCTCCAGACATATGGCAATTTTTGGGCCTGGCGCGGCGCAAGTGGGAAAGGGTGCTTTTGAGGCTGAAGAGAGCAGGAAAGCCTGCAGCCCCAGGTGTGTGGTGCTACGCAAGCGGTTCCCAAAGAGCTTTAGAACAAGGCATAGTTTTCCCTGCTGGCTCTTTGGGCGTGGGACCAGTCTCCAGACATATGGTCATTTCTGGGCCTTCCGCGGGGCCAAGTCGGAAAGGGAGGTTTTGAGGCTGAAGGCAGCAGGAAAGCCTGCAGCCCCCAGGTGTGTGGGGCTACGCAAGCGGTTCCCAAAGAGCTTTAGAACAAGGCATAGTTTTCCCTGCTGGTTCTTTGGGCGTGGGACCAGTCTCCAGATATATGGCCATTTTTGGGCCTGGCGCAGCGCCAAGTGGGAAAGGGTGGTTTTGAGGCTGAAGGCAGCAGGAAAGCCTGCAGCCCCCAGGTTAGTGGGGCTACGCAAACGGTTCCCAAAGAGCTTTAGAACAAGGCATAGTTTTCCCTGCTGGCTCTTTGGGCGTGGGACCAGTCTCCAGACATATGGCCATTTTTGGGCCTGGCGCGGGGCCAAGTGGGAAAGGGTGCTTTTGACGCTGAAGAGAGCAGGAAAGCCTGCAGCCCCCAGGTGTGTGGGGCTACGCAAGCGGTTCCCAAAGAGCTTTAGAACAAGGCATAGTTTTCCCTGCTGGCTCTTTGGGCGTGGGACCAGTCTCCAGACATATGGCCATTTTTGGGCCTGGCGCGGCGCCAAGTGGGAAAGGATGGATTTGAGGCTGAAGGCAGCAGGAAAGCCTGCAGCCCGCAGGTCTGTGGGGCTACGCAAGAGGTTCCCAAAGAGCTTTAGAACAAGGCATAGTTTTCCCTGCTGGCTCTTTGGGCGTGGGACCAACCTCCAGATATATGGCCATTTTTGGGCCTGGCGCAGCGCCAAGTGGGAAAGGGTGGTTTTGAGGCTGAAACCGCGAGAAAAGCCTGCAGCCCCCAGTTTGTCTGGGGCTACGCAAGCGGTTCCCAAAGAGCTTTAGAACAAGGCATAGTTTTCCCTGCTGGCTCTTTGGGCGTGGGACCAACCTCCAGACATATGGCCATTTTTGTGCCTGGTGTGACGCCATGTGGGAAAGGGTGGTTTTGAGGCTGAAGGCAGCAGGAAAGCCTGCAGCCCCCAGGTCTGTGGGGCTACGCAAGCGGTTCCCAAAGAGCTTTAGAACAAGGCATAGTTTTCCCTGCTGGCTCTTACGGCGTGGGACCAGTCTCCAGATATATGGCCTTTTTTGGGCCTGGCGCAGCACCAAGTGGGAAAGGGTTGTTTTGAGGCTGAAGGCAGCAGGAAAGCCTGCAGCCCCCAGGTGTGTGGGGCTACGCAAGCGGTTCCCAAAGAGCTTTAGAACAAGGCATAGTTTTCCCTGCTGGCTCTTTGGGCGTGGGACCAAACTCCAGACATATGGCCATTTTTGTGCATGGCGCAGGGCCAAGTGGGAAAGGGTGGTTTTGAGGCTGAAAGCGCGAGAAAAGCCTGCAGCCCCCAGTTTGTGTGGGGCTACGCAAGCGATTCCCAAAGAGCTTTAGAACAAGGCATAGTTTTCCCTGCTGGCTCTTTGGGCGTGGGACCAGTCTCCAGACATATGGCCATTTTTGGGCCTGGCGCGGCGCCAATTGGGAAAGGGTGTTTTTGAGGCTGAAGGCAGCAGGAAAGCCTGCAGCCCCCAGGTGTGTGGGGCTACGCAAGAGGTTCCCAAAGAGCTTTAGAACAAGGCATATTTTTCCGTGCTGGCTCTTTGGGCGTGGGACCAGTCTCCTGACATATGGCCATTTTTGGGCCTGGCGCGATGCCAAGTGGGAAAGGGTGGTTTTGAGGCTGAAGGCAGCAGGAAAGCCTGCAGCCCCCAGGTGTGTGGGGCTACGCAAGCCGTTCCCAAAGAGCTTTAGAACAAGGCATAGTTTTCCCTGCTGGCTCTTTGGGCGTGGGACCAGTCTCCAGATATATGGCCATTTTTGGGCCTGGCGCGATGCCAAGTGGGAAAGGGTGGTTTTGAGTCTGAAGGCAGCAGGAAAGCCTGCAGCCCCCAGGTGTGTGGGGCTACGCAAGCCGTTCCCAAAGAGCTTTAGAACAAGGCATAGTTTTCCCTGCTGGCTCTTTGGGCATGGGACCAGTCTCCAGATATATGGCCATTTTTGGGCCTGGCGCGGCGCCAAGTGGGAAAGGGTTGTTTTGAGGCTGAAGGCAGCAGGAAAGCCTGCAGCCCCCAGGTGTGTGGGGCTACGCAAGTGGTTCCCAAAGAGCTTTAGAACAAGGCATAGTTTTCCCTGCTGGCTCTTTGGGCGTGGGACCAGTCTCCTGACATATGGCCATTTTTGGGCCTGGCGCAGGGCCAAGTGGGAAGGGTGCTTTTGAGGCTGAAAGCGCGAGAAAAGCCTGCAGCCCCCAGTTTGTGTGGGGCTACGCAAGCGGTTCCCAAAGAGCCTTAGAACAAGGCATAGTTTTCCCTGCTGGCTCTTTGGGCGTGGGACCAACCTCCAGACATATGGCCATTTTTGTGCATGGCGCAGGGCCAAGAGGGAAAGGGTGGTTTTGAGGCTGAAAGCGCGAGAAAAGCCTGCAGCCCCCAGTTTGTATGGGGCTACGCAAGCGATTCCCAAAGAGCTTTAGAACAAGGCATAGTTTTCCCTGCTGGCTCTTTGGGCGTGGGACCAGTCTCCAGACATATGGCCATTTTTGGGCCTGGCGCGGCGCCATGTGGGAAAGGGTGGTTTTGAGGCTGAAGGCAGCAGGAAAGCCTGCAGCCCCCAGGTGTGTGGGGCTACGCAAGCGGTTCCCAAAGAGCTTTAGAACAAGGCATAGTTTTCCGTGCTGGCTCTTTGGGCGTGGGACCAGTCTCCTGACATATGGCCATTTTTGGGACTGGCGCGATGCCAAGTGGGAAAGGGTGGTTTTGAGTCTGAAGGCAGCAGGAAAGCCTGCAGCCCCCAGGTGTGTGGGGCTACGCAAGCCGTTCCCAAAGAGCTTTAGAACAAGGCATAGTTTTCCCTGCTGGCTCTTTGGGCGTGGGACCAGTCTCCAGATATATGGCCATTTTTGGGCCTGGCGCGATGCCAAGTGGGAAAGGGTGGTTTTGAGTCTGAAGGCAGCAAGAAAGCCTGCAGCCCCCAGGTGTGTGGGGCTACGCAAGCGGTTCCCAAAGAGCTTTAGAACAAGGCATAGTTTTCCCTGCTGGCTCTTTGGGCGTGGGGCCAGTCTCCAGACATATGGCCATTTTTGGGCCTGGCGCGGGGCCAAGTGGGAAAGGGTGGTTTTGAGGCTGAAGGCAGCAGGAAAGCCTGCAGCCCCCACGTGTGTGGGCCTACGCAAGAGGTTCCCAAAGAGCTTTAGAACAAGGCATAGTTTTCCCTGCTGGCTCTTTGGGCGTGGGACCAAACTCCAGACATATGGCCATTTTTGTGCCTGGCGTGGCGCCATTTGGGAAAGGGTGGTTTTGAGGCTGAAAGCGCGAGAAAAGCCTGCAGCCCCCAGGTGTGTGGGGCTACGCAAGCGGTTCCCAAAGAGCTTTAGAACAAGGCATAGTTTTCCCTGCTGGCTCTTTGGGCGTGGGACCAATCTCCAGACATATGGCCATTTTTGGGCCTGGCGCGGCGCCAAGTGGGAAAGGGTGCTTTTGAGGCTGAAGAGAGCAGGAAAGCCTGCAGCCCCCAGGTGTGTGGGGCTACGCAATCCGTTCCCAAAGAGCTTTAGAACAAGGCATATTTTTCCCTGCTGGCTCTTTGGGCGTGGGACCAGTCTCCAGACATATGGCCATTTTTGTGCCTGGCGTGACGCCATGTGGGAAAGGGTGGGTTTGAGGCTGAAGGCAGCAGGAAAGCCTGCAGCCCCCAGGTGTGTGGGGCTACGCAAGCGGTTCCCAAAGAGCTTTAGAACAAGGCATAGTTTTCCCTGCTGGCTCTTTGGGCGTGGGACCAGTCTCTAGAAATATGGCCATTTTTTTGCCTGGCGCTATGCGAAGTGGGAAATGGTGGTTTTGAGGCTGAAGGCAGCAGGAAAGCCTGCAGCCCCCAGGTGTGTGGGGCTACGCAAGCGGTTCCCAAAGAGCTTTAGAACAAGGCATAGTTTTCCCTGCTAGCTCTTTGGGCGTGGGACCAGTCTCCAGACATATGGCCATTTTTGTGCCTGGCGCAGCGCCAAGTGGGAAAGGGTGGTTTTGAGGCTGAAAGCGCGAGAAAAGCCTGCACCCCCAGTTTCTGTGGGGCTACGCAAGTGGTTCCCAAAGAGCTTTAGAACAAGGCATAGTTTTCCCTGCTGGCTCTTTGGGCGTGGGACCAGTCTCCAGACATATGGCCATTTTTGGGCCTGGCGTGGCGCCAAGTGGGAAAGGGTGCTTTTGAGGTTGAAGGCAGCAGGAAAGCCTGCAGCCCCCAGGTCTGTGGGGCTACGCAAACGGTTCCCAAAGAGCTTTAGAACAAGGCATAGTTTTCCCTGCTGGCTCTTTGGGCGTGGGACCAACCTCCAGACTTATGGCCATTTTTGTGCCTGGCGTGACGCCATGTGGTAAAGGGTTGTTTTGAGGCTGAAGGCAGCAGGAAAGCCTGCAGCCCCTAGCTCTGTGGGGCCACTCAAACGGTTCCCAAAGAGCTTTAGAACAAGGCATAATTTTCCCTGCTGCCTCTTTGGGAAAGGAACCAGTCTCCAGAAATATGGCCATTTTTGTGACTGGCGCGATGCCAAGTGTTAAAGGGTGGTTTTGAGGCTGAAGGCAGCAGGAAAGCCTGCAGCCCCCAGGTGTGTGGGGCTACGCAAGCGGTTCCCAAAGAGCTTTAGAACAAGGCATAGTTTTCCCTGCTGGCTCTTTGGGCGTGGCACCAACCTCCAGACATATGGCCATTTTTGGGCCTGACACGGGGCCAAGTGGGAAAGGGTGGTTTTGAGGCTGAAGGCAGCAGGAAAGCCTGCAGCCCCCAGGTGTGTGGGGCTACGCAAACGGTTCCCAAAGAGCTTTAGAACAAGGCATAGTTTTCCCTGCTGGCTCTTTGGGCGTGGGACCAGTCTCCAGACATATGGCCATTTTTGGGCCTGGTGTGACGCCATGTGGGAAAGGGTGGTTTTGAGGCTGAAGGCAGCAGGAAAGCCTGCAGCCCCCAGGTGTGTGGGGCTACGCAAGAGGTTCCCAAAGAGCTTTAGAACAAGGCATAGTTTTCCCTGCTAGCTCTTTGGGCGTGGGACCAACCTCCAGACATATGGCCATTTTTGTGCCTGGCGCAGCGCCAAGTGGGAAAGGGTGGTTTTGAGGCTGAAAGCGCGAGAAAAGCCTGCAGCCCCCAGTTTCTGTGGGGCTACGCAAGCGGTTCCCAAAGAGCTTTAGAACAAGGCATAGTTTTCCCTGCTAGCTCTTTGGGCGTGGGACCAACCTCCAGACATATGGCCATTTTTGTGCCTGGCGCGGCGCCAAGTGGGAAAGGGTGGTTTTGAGGCTGAAGGCAGCAGGAAAGCCTGCAGCCCGCAGGTGTGTGGGGCTACGCAAGCGGTTCCCAAAGAGCTTTAGAATAAGGCATAGTTTTCCCTGCTAGCTCTTTGGGCGTGGGACCAGTCTCTAGAAATACGGCCATTTTTTTGCATGACGCTATGCGAAGTGGGAAATGGTGGTTTTGAGGCTGAAGGCAGCAGGAAAGCCTGCAGCCCCCAGGTGTGTGGGGCTACGCAAGCGGTTCCCAAAGAGCTTTAGAACAAGGCATAGTTTTCCCTGCTAGCTCTTTGGGCGTGGGACCAGTCTCCAGAAATATGGCCATTTTTGTGCCTGGCGCGGCGCCAAGTGGGAAAGGGTGGTTTTGAGGCTGAAAGCGCGAGAAAATACTGCACCCCCAGTTTCTGTGGGGCTACGCAAGCGGTTCCCAAAGAGCTTTAGAACAAGGCATAGTTTTCCCTGCTGGCTCTTTGGGCGTGGGACCAGTCTCCAGACATATGGCCATTTTTGGGCCTGGCGTGGCGCAAGTGGGAAAGGGTGCTTTTGAGGCTGAAGGCAGCAGGAAAGCCTGCAGCCCGCAGGTGTGTGGGGCTACGCAAGCGGTTCCCAAAGAGCTTTAGAACAAGGCATAGTTTTCCCTGCTGGCTCTTTGGGCGTGGGACCAGTCTCCAGACATATGGCCATTTTTGGGCCTGACGCGGGGCCAAGTGGGAAAGGGTGGTTTTGAGGCTGAAGAGAGCAGGAAAGCCTGCAGCCCCCACGTCTGTGGGGCTACGCAAACGGTTCCCAAAGAGCTTTAGAACAAGGCATAGTTTTCCCTGCTGGCTCTTTGGGCGTGGGACCAGTCTCCAGACATATGGCCATTTTTGTGCCTGGTGTGACGCCATGTGGGAAAGGGTGGTTTTGAGGCTGAAGGCAGCATGAAAGCCTGCAGCCCGCAGGTGTGTGGGGCTACGCAAGCGGTTCCCAAAGAGCTTTAGAACAAGGCATAGTTTTCCCTGCTAGCTCTTTGGGCGTGGGACCAACCTCCAGACATATGGCCATTTTTGTGCCTGGCGCAGCGCCAAGTGGGAAAGGGTGGTTTTGAGGCTGAAAGCGCGAGAAAAGCCTGCAGCCCCCAGTTTGTGTGGGGCTACGCAAGCGGTTCCCAAAGAGCTTTAGAACAAAGCATAGTTTTCCCTGCTGGCTCTTTGGGCGTGGGACCAATCTCCAGACATATGGCCATTTTTGGGCCTGGCGCGGCGCCAAGTGGGAAAGGTTGGTTTTGAGGCTGAAGAGAGCAGGAAAGCCTGCAGACCCCAGGTGTGTGGGGCTACGCAAACGGTTCCCAAAGAGCTTTAGAACAAGGCATAGTTTTCCCTGCTGGCTCTTTGGGCGTGGGTCCAACCTCCAGAGATATGGCCATTTTTGTGCCTGGCGTGACGCCATGTGGGAAAGGGTGGTTTTGAGGCTGAAGGCAGCAGGAAAGCCTGCAGCCCCCAGGGGTGTGGGGCTACGCAAGCGGTTCCCAAAGAGCTTTAGAACAAGGCATAGTTTTCCCTGCTGGCTCTTTGGGCGTGGGACCAGTCTCCAGAAATATGGCCATTTTTGTGCCTGGCGCGATGCGAAGTGGGAAATGGTGGTTTTGAGGCTGAAGGCAGCAGGAAAGCCTGCAGCCCCCAGGTGTGTGGGGCTACGCAAGCGGTTCCCAAAGAGCATTAGAACAAGGCATAGTTTTCCCTGCTGGCTCTTTGGGCGGGGACCAGTCTCCAGACATATGGCAATTTTTGGGCCTGGCGCGGCGCAAGTGGGAAAGGGTGCTTTTGAGGCTGAAGAGAGCAGGAAAGCCTGCAGCCCCAGGTGTGTGGTGCTACGCAAGCGGTTCCCAAAGAGCTTTAGAACAAGGCATAGTTTTCCCTGCTGGCTCTTTGGGCGTGGGACCAGTCTCCAGACATATGGTCATTTCTGGGCCTTCCGCGGGGCCAAGTCGGAAAGGGAGGTTTTGAGGCTGAAGGCAGCAGGAAAGCCTGCAGCCCCCAGGTGTGTGGGGCTACGCAAGCGGTTCCCAAAGAGCTTTAGAACAAGGCATAGTTTTCCCTGCTGGTTCTTTGGGCGTGGGACCAGTCTCCAGATATATGGCCATTTTTGGGCCTGGCGCAGCGCCAAGTGGGAAAGGGTGGTTTTGAGGCTGAAGGCAGCAGGAAAGCCTGCAGCCCCCAGGTTAGTGGGGCTACGCAAACGGTTCCCAAAGAGCTTTAGAACAAGGCATAGTTTTCCCTGCTGGCTCTTTGGGCGTGGGACCAGTCTCCAGACATATGGCCATTTTTGGGCCTGGCGCGGCGCCAAGTGGGAAAGGGTGCTTTTGACGCTGAAGAGAGCAGGAAAGCCTGCAGCCCCCAGGTGTGTGGGGCTACGCAAGCGGTTCCCAAAGAGCTTTAGAACAAGGCATAGTTTTCCCTGCTGGCTCTTTGGGCGTGGGACCAGTCTCCAGACATATGGCCATTTTTGGGCCTGGCGCGGCGCCAAGTGGGAAAGGATGGATTTGAGGCTGAAGGCAGCAGGAAAGCCTGCAGCCCGCAGGTCTGTGGGGCTACGCAAGAGGTTCCCAAAGAGCTTTAGAACAAGGCATAGTTTTCCCTGCTGGCTCTTTGGGCGTGGGACCAACCTCCAGATATATGGCCATTTTTGGGCCTGGCGCAGCGCCAAGTGGGAAAGGGTGGTTTTGAGGCTGAAACCGCGAGAAAAGCCTGCAGCCCCCAGTTTGTCTGGGGCTACGCAAGCGGTTCCCAAAGAGCTTTAGAACAAGGCATAGTTTTCCCTGCTGGCTCTTTGGGCGTGGGACCAACCTCCAGACATATGGCCATTTTTGTGCCTGGTGTGACGCCATGTGGGAAAGGGTGGTTTTGAGGCTGAAGGCAGCAGGAAAGCCTGCAGCCCCCAGGTCTGTGGGGCTACGCAAGCGGTTCCCAAAGAGCTTTAGAACAAGGCATAGTTTTCCCTGCTGGCTCTTACGGCGTGGGACCAGTCTCCAGATATATGGCCTTTTTTGGGCCTGGCGCAGCACCAAGTGGGAAAGGGTTGTTTTGAGGCTGAAGGCAGCAGGAAAGCCTGCAGCCCCCAGGTGTGTGGGGCTACGCAAGCGGTTCCCAAAGAGCTTTAGAACAAGGCATAGTTTTCCCTGCTGGCTCTTTGGGCGTGGGACCAAACTCCAGACATATGGCCATTTTTGTGCATGGCGCAGGGCCAAGTGGGAAAGGGTGGTTTTGAGGCTGAAAGCGCGAGAAAAGCCTGCAGCCCCCAGTTTGTGTGGGGCTACGCAAGCGATTCCCAAAGAGCTTTAGAACAAGGCATAGTTTTCCCTGCTGGCTCTTTGGGCGTGGGACCAGTCTCCAGACATATGGCCATTTTTGGGCCTGGCGCGGCGCCAATTGGGAAAGGGTGTTTTTGAGGCTGAAGGCAGCAGGAAAGCCTGCAGCCCCCAGGTGTGTGGGGCTACGCAAGAGGTTCCCAAAGAGCTTTAGAACAAGGCATATTTTTCCGTGCTGGCTCTTTGGGCGTGGGACCAGTCTCCTGACATATGGCCATTTTTGGGCCTGGCGCGATGCCAAGTGGGAAAGGGTGGTTTTGAGGCTGAAGGCAGCAGGAAAGCCTGCAGCCCCCAGGTGTGTGGGGCTACGCAAGCCGTTCCCAAAGAGCTTTAGAACAAGGCATAGTTTTCCCTGCTGGCTCTTTGGGCGTGGGACCAGTCTCCAGATATATGGCCATTTTTGGGCCTGGCGCGATGCCAAGTGGGAAAGGGTGGTTTTGAGTCTGAAGGCAGCAGGAAAGCCTGCAGCCCCCAGGTGTGTGGGGCTACGCAAGCCGTTCCCAAAGAGCTTTAGAACAAGGCATAGTTTTCCCTGCTGGCTCTTTGGGCATGGGACCAGTCTCCAGATATATGGCCATTTTTGGGCCTGGCGCGGCGCCAAGTGGGAAAGGGTTGTTTTGAGGCTGAAGGCAGCAGGAAAGCCTGCAGCCCCCAGGTGTGTGGGGCTACGCAAGTGGTTCCCAAAGAGCTTTAGAACAAGGCATAGTTTTCCCTGCTGGCTCTTTGGGCGTGGGACCAGTCTCCTGACATATGGCCATTTTTGGGCCTGGCGCAGGGCCAAGTGGGAAGGGTGCTTTTGAGGCTGAAAGCGCGAGAAAAGCCTGCAGCCCCCAGTTTGTGTGGGGCTACGCAAGCGGTTCCCAAAGAGCCTTAGAACAAGGCATAGTTTTCCCTGCTGGCTCTTTGGGCGTGGGACCAACCTCCAGACATATGGCCATTTTTGTGCATGGCGCAGGGCCAAGAGGGAAAGGGTGGTTTTGAGGCTGAAAGCGCGAGAAAAGCCTGCAGCCCCCAGTTTGTATGGGGCTACGCAAGCGATTCCCAAAGAGCTTTAGAACAAGGCATAGTTTTCCCTGCTGGCTCTTTGGGCGTGGGACCAGTCTCCAGACATATGGCCATTTTTGGGCCTGGCGCGGCGCCATGTGGGAAAGGGTGGTTTTGAGGCTGAAGGCAGCAGGAAAGCCTGCAGCCCCCAGGTGTGTGGGGCTACGCAAGCGGTTCCCAAAGAGCTTTAGAACAAGGCATAGTTTTCCGTGCTGGCTCTTTGGGCGTGGGACCAGTCTCCTGACATATGGCCATTTTTGGGACTGGCGCGATGCCAAGTGGGAAAGGGTGGTTTTGAGTCTGAAGGCAGCAGGAAAGCCTGCAGCCCCCAGGTGTGTGGGGCTACGCAAGCCGTTCCCAAAGAGCTTTAGAACAAGGCATAGTTTTCCCTGCTGGCTCTTTGGGCGTGGGACCAGTCTCCAGATATATGGCCATTTTTGGGCCTGGCGCGATGCCAAGTGGGAAAGGGTGGTTTTGAGTCTGAAGGCAGCAAGAAAGCCTGCAGCCCCCAGGTGTGTGGGGCTACGCAAGCGGTTCCCAAAGAGCTTTAGAACAAGGCATAGTTTTCCCTGCTGGCTCTTTGGGCGTGGGGCCAGTCTCCAGACATATGGCCATTTTTGGGCCTGGCGCGGGGCCAAGTGGGAAAGGGTGGTTTTGAGGCTGAAGGCAGCAGGAAAGCCTGCAGCCCCCACGTGTGTGGGCCTACGCAAGAGGTTCCCAAAGAGCTTTAGAACAAGGCATAGTTTTCCCTGCTGGCTCTTTGGGCGTGGGACCAAACTCCAGACATATGGCCATTTTTGTGCCTGGCGTGGCGCCATTTGGGAAAGGGTGGTTTTGAGGCTGAAGGCAGCAGGAAAGCCTGCAGCCCCCAGGTGTGTGGGGCTACGCAAGCGGTTCCCAAAGAGCTTTAGAACAAGGCATAGTTTTCTCTGCTGGCTCAATGGGCGTGGGGTCAGTCTCCAGATATATGGCCATTTTTAGGCCTGGCGCAGCGCCAAGTGGGAAAGGGTGGTTTTGAGTCTGAAGGCAGCAGGAAAGCCTGCAGCCCCCAGGTCTTTAGGGCTACGCAAGCGGTTCCCAAAGAGCTTTAGAACAAGGCATAGTTTTCCCTGCTGGCTCTTTGGGCGTGGGACCAGTCTCCTGACATATGGCCATTTTTGGGCCTGGCGCGATGCCAAGTGGGAAAGGGTGGTTTTGAGTCTGAAGGCAGCAGGAAAGCCTGCAGCCCCCAGGTGTGTGGGGCTACGCAAGCGGTTCCCAAAGAGCTTTAGAACAAGGCATAGTTTTCCCTGCTGGCTCTTTGGGCGTGGGACCAGTCTCCAGATATATGGCCATTTTTGGGCCTGGCGCAGCGGCAAGTGAGAAAGGGTTGTTTTGAGGCTGAAGGCAGCAGGAAAGCCTGCAGCCCCCAGGTGTGTGGGGCTACGCAAGAGGTTCCCAAAGAGCTTTAGAAGAAGGCATAGTTTTCCCTGCTGGTTCTTTGGGCGTGGGACCAACCTCCAGACATATGGCCATTTTTGAGCCTGGCGCGGCGCCAATTGGGAAAGGGTGGTTTTGAGGCTGAAGGCAGCAGGAAAGCCTGCAGCCCGCAGGTCTGTGGGGCCACGCAAGTGGTTCCCAAAGAGCTTTAGAACAAGGCATAGTTTTCCCTGCTGGCTCTTTGGGAAAGGGACCAGTGTCCAGATATATGGCCATTTTTGTGCCTGGCGCGATGCCAAGTGGGAAAGGGTGGTTTTGAGTCTGAAGGGAGCAGGAAAGCCTGCAGCCCCCAGGTCTGTGGGGCTACGCAAGCGGTTCCCAAAGAGCTTTAGAACAAGGCATAGTTTTCCCTGCTGGCTCTTTGGGCGTGGGACCAGTCTCCAGACATATGGCCATTTTTGTGCCTGACGCGGGGCCAAGTGGGAAAGGTTTCTTTTAAGGCTGGAGAGAGCAGGAAAGCCTGCAGCCCCCAGGTGTGTGGGGCTACGCAAGCGGTTCCCAAAGAGCTTTAGAACAAGGCATAGTTTTCCCTGCTGGCTCTTTGGGCGTGGGACCAGTCTCCAGACATATGGCCATTTTTCGGCCTGGCGCGGGACCAAGTGGGAAAGGGTGGTTTTGAGGCTGAAGGCAGCAGGAAAGCCTGCAGCCCCCAGGTGTGTGGGGCTACGCAAGCGGTTCCCAAAGAGCTTTAGAACAAGGCATAGTTTTCCCTGCTGGCTCTTTGGGCGTGGGACCAACTTCCAGACATATGGCCATTTTTGTGCCTGGCGTGACGCCATGTGGGAAAGGGTGGTTTTGAGGCTGAAGGCAGCAGGAAAGTCTGCAGCCCCCAGGTGTGTGGGGCTACGCAAGCGGTTCCCAAAGAGCTTTAGAACAAGGCATAGTTTTCCCTGCTGGCTCTTTGGGCGTGGGACCAGTCTCCAGAGATATGGCCATTTTTGGGCGTGGCGCGGGGCCAAGTGGGAAAGGGTGGTTTTGAGGCTGAAGGCAGCAGGAAAGCCTGCAGCCCCCAGGTGTGTGGGGCTACGCAAGCGGTTCCCAAAGAGCTTTAGAACAAGGCATAGTTTTCCCTGCTGGCTCTTTGGGCGTGGGACCAGTCTCCAGACATATGGCCATTTTTGGGCGTGGCGCGGGGCCAAGTGGGAAAGGGTGGTTTTGAGGCTGAAGGCAGCAGGAAAGCCTGCAGCCCCCAGGTGTGTGGGGCTACGCAAGAGGTTCCCAAAGAGCTTTAGAACAAGGCATAGTTTTCCCTGCTGGCTCTTTGGGCGTGGGACCAGTCTCCAGATATATGGCCATTTTTGGGCCTGGCGCAGCGGCAAGTGAGAAAGGGTTGTTTTGAGGCTGAAGGCAGCAGGAAAGCCTGCAGCCCCCAGGTGTGTGGGGCTACGCAAGAGGTTCCCAAAGAGCTTTAGAACAAGGCATAGTTTTCCCTGCTGGTTCTTTGGGCGTGGGACCAACCTCCAGACATATGGCCATTTTTGAGCCTGGCGCGGCGCCAATTGGGAAAGGGTGGTTTTGAGGCTGAAGGCAGCAGGAAAGCCTGCAGCCCGCAGGTCTGTGAGGCCACGCAAGTGGTTCCCAAAGAGCTTTAGAACAAGGCATAGTTTTCCCTGCTGGCTCTTTGGGAAAGGGACCACTGTCCAGATATATGGCCATTTTTGTGCCTGGCGCGATGCCAAGTGGGAAAGGGTGGTTTTGAGTCTGAAGGGAGCAGGAAAGCCTGCAGCCCCCAGGTCTGTGGGGCTACGCAAGCGGTTCCTAAAGAGCTTTAGAACAAGGCATAGTTTTCCGTGCTGGCTCTTTGGGCGTGGGACCAGTCTCCAGACATATGGCCATTTTTGTGCCTGGCGCAGCGCCAAGTGGGAAAGGGTGGTTTTGAGGCTGAAGGCAGCAGGAAAGTCTGCAGCCCCCAGGTGTGTGGGGCTACGCAAGCGGTTCCCAAAGAGCTTTAGAACAAGGCATAGTTTTCCCTGCTGGCTCTTTGGGCGTGGGACCAGTCTCCAGAGATATGGCCATTTTTGGGCGTGGCGCGGGGCCAAGTGGGAAAGGGTGGTTTTGAGGCTGAAGGCAGCAGGAAAGCCTGCAGCCCCCAGGTGTGTGGGGCTACGCAAGCGGTTCCCAAAGAGCTTTAGAACAAGGCATAGTTTTCCCTGCTGGCTCTTTGGGCGTGGGACCAGTCTCCAGACATATGGCCATTTTTGTGCCTGACGCGGGGCCAAGTGGGAAAGGTTTCTTTTAAGGCTGGAGAGAGCAGGAAAGCCTGCAGCCCCCAGGTGTGTGGGGCTACGCAAGCGGTTCCCAAAGAGCTTTAGAACAAGGCATAGTTTTCCCTGCTGGCTCTTTGGGCGTGGGACCAGTCTCCAGACATATGGCCATTTTTCGGCCTGGCGCGGGACCAAGTGGGAAAGGGTGGTTTTGAGGCTGAAGGCAGCAGGAAAGCCTGCAGCCCCCAGGTGTGTGGGGCTACGCAAGCGGTTCCCAAAGAGCTTTAGAACAAGGCATAGTTTTCCCTGCTGGCTCTTTGGGCGTGGGACCAACTTCCAGACATATGGCCATTTTTGTGCCTGGCGTGACGCCATGTGGGAAAGGGTGGTTTTGAGGCTGAAGGCAGCAGGAAAGTCTGCAGCCCCCAGGTGTGTGGGGCTACGCAAGCGGTTCCCAAAGAGCTTTAGAACAAGGCATAGTTTTCCCTGCTGGCTCTTTGGGCGTGGGACCAGTCTCCAGAGATATGGCCATTTTTGGGCGTGGCGCGGGGCCAAGTGGGAAAGGGTGGTTTTGAGGCTGAAGGCAGCAGGAAAGCCTGCAGCCCCCAGGTGTGTGGGGCTACGCAAGCGGTTCCCAAAGAGCTTTAGAACAAGGCATAGTTTTCCCTGCTGGCTCTTTGGGCGTGGGACCAACTTCCAGACATATGGCCATTTTTGGGCGTGGCGCGGGGCCAAGTGGGAAAGGGTGGTTTTGAGGCTGAAGGCAGCAGGAAAGCCTGCAGCCCCCAGGTGTGTGGGGCTACGCAAGAGGTTCCCAAAGAGCTTTAGAACAAGGCATAGTTTTCCCTGCTGGCTCTTTGGGCGTGGGACCAGTCTCCAGATATATGGCCATTTTTGGGCCTGGCGCAGCGGCAAGTGAGAAAGGGTTGTTTTGAGGCTGAAGGCAGCAGGAAAGCCTGCAGCCCCCAGGTGTGTGGGGCTACGCAAGAGGTTCCCAAAGAGCTTTAGAACAAGGCATAGTTTTCCCTGCTGGTTCTTTGGGCGTGGGACCAACCTCCAGACATATGGCCATTTTTGAGCCTGGCGCGGCGCCAATTGGGAAAGGGTGGTTTTGAGGCTGAAGGCAGCAGGAAAGCCTGCAGCCCGCAGGTCTGTGAGGCCACGCAAGTGGTTCCCAAAGAGCTTTAGAACAAGGCATAGTTTTCCCTGCTGGCTCTTTGGGAAAGGGACCACTGTCCAGATATATGGCCATTTTTGTGCCTGGCGCGATGCCAAGTGGGAAAGGGTGGTTTTGAGTCTGAAGGGAGCAGGAAAGCCTGCAGCCCCCAGGTCTGTGGGGCTACGCAAGCGGTTCCTAAAGAGCTTTAGAACAAGGCATAGTTTTCCGTGCTGGCTCTTTGGGCGTGGGACCAGTCTCCAGACATATGGCCATTTTTGTGCCTGGCGCAGCGCCAAGTGGGAAAGGGTGGTTTTGAGGCTGAAGGCAGCAGGAAAGTCTGCAGCCCCCAGGTGTGTGGGGCTACGCAAGCGGTTCCCAAAGAGCTTTAGAACAAGGCATAGTTTTCCCTGCTGGCTCTTTGGGCGTGGGACCAGTCTCCAGAGATATGGCCATTTTTGGGCGTGGCGCGGGGCCAAGTGGGAAAGGGTGGTTTTGAGGCTGAAGGCAGCAGGAAAGCCTGCAGCCCCCAGGTGTGTGGGGCTACGCAAGCGGTTCCCAAAGAGCTTTAGAACAAGGCATAGTTTTCCCTGCTGGCTCTTTGGGCGTGGGACCAACTTCCAGACATATGGCCATTTTTGGGCGTGGCGCGGGGCCAAGTGGGAAAGGGTGGTTTTGAGGCTGAAAGAGCGAGAAAAGCTTGCTGCCCCCAGTTTGTGTGGGGCTACGCAAGCGGTTCCCAAAGAGCTTTAGAACAAGGCATAGTTTTCCCTGCTGGCTCTTTGGGCGTGGGACCAGTCTCCTGACATATGGCCATTTTTGGGCCTGGCGCGATGCCAAGTGGGAAAGGGTGGTTTTGAGGCTGAAGGCAGCAGGAAAGCCTGCAGCCCCCCGTTTCTGTGGGGCTACGCAAGCGGTTCCCAAAGAGCTTTAGAACAAGGCATAGTTTTCCCTGCTGGCTCTTTGGGCGTGGGACCAGTCTCCAGACATATGGCCATTTTTGTGCCTGGCGCGGGGCCAACTGGGAAAGGGTGGTTTTGAGGCTGAAGGCAGCAGGAAAGCCTGCAGCCCCCAGGTGCGTGGGGCTACGCAAGCGGTTCCCAAAGAGCTTTAGAACAAGGCATAATTTTCCCTGCTGGCTCTTTGGGCGTGGGACCAGTCTCCAGATATCTGGCCATTTTTGGGCCTGGCGCGGCGCCAAGTGCGAAAGGGTTCTTCTGAGGCTGAAGAGAGCAGGAAAGCCTGCAGCCCCCAGGTGTGTGGGGCTACGCAAGCGGTTCCCAAAGAGCTTTAGAACAAGGCATAGTTTTCCCTGCTGGCTCTTTGGGCGTGGGACCAGTCTCCAGACATATGGCCATTTTTGTGCCTGGCGTGACGCCATGTGGAAAAGGGTGGTTTTGAGGCTGAAGGCAGCAGGAAAGCCTGCAGCCCCCAGGTGTGTGGGGCTACGCAAGCGGTTCCCAAAGAGCTTTAGAACAAGGCATAGTTTTCCCTGCTGGCTCTTTGGGCGTGGGATCAGTCTCCAGATATATGGCCATTTTTGGGCCTGGCGCAGCGCCAAGTGGGAAAGGGTGGTTTTGAGGCTGAAGGCAGCAGGAAAGCCTGCAGCCCGCAGGTCTGTGGGGCTACGCAAGCGGTTCCCAAAGAGCTTTAGAACAAGGCATAGTTTTCCCTGCTGGCTCTTTGGGCGTGGGACCAACCTCCAGACATATGGCCATTTTTGTGCATGGCGCAGGGCCAAGTGGGAAAGGGTGGTTTTGAGGCTGAAAGCGCGAGAAAAGCCTGCAGCCCCCAGTTTGTGTGGGGCTACGCAAGCGATTCCCAAAGAGCTTTAGAACAAGGCATAGTTTTCCCTGCTGGCTCTTTGGGCGTGGGACCAGTCTCCAGACATATGGCCATTTTTGGGCCTGGCGCGGCGCCAATTGGGAAAGGGTGTTTTTGAGGCTGAAGGCAGCAGGAAAGCCTGCAGCCCCCACGTCTCTGGGGCTACGCAAGCGGTTCCCAAAGAGCTTTAGAACAAGGCATAGTTTTCCCTGCTGGCTCTTTGGGCGTGGGACAAGTATCCAGAGATATGGCCATTTTTGGGCGTGGCGCGGGGCCAAGTGGGAAAGGGTGGTTTTGAGTCTGAAGGCAGCAGGAAAGCCTGCAGCCCCCAGGTGTGTGGGGCTACGCAAGCGGTTCCCAAAGAGCTTTAGAACAAGGCATAGTTTTCCCTGCTGGCTCTTTGGGCGTGGGACCAACTTCCAGACATATGGCCATTTTTGGGCGTGGCGCGGGGCCAAGTGGGAAAGGGTGGTTTTGAGGCTGAAAGAGCGAGAAAAGCTTGCTGCCCCCAGTTTGTGTGGGGCTACGCAAGCGGTTCCCAAAGAGCTGTAGAACAAGGCATAGTTTTCCCTGCTGGCTCTTTGGGCGTGGGACCAGTCTCCTGACATATGGCCATTTTTGGGCCTGGCGCGATGCCAAGTGGGAAAGGGTGGTTTTGAGGCTGAAGGCAGCAGGAAAGCCTGCAGCCCCCCGTTTCTGTGGGGCTACGCAAGCGGTTCCCAAAGAGCTTTAGAACAAGGCATAGTTTTCCCTGCTGGCTCTTTGGGCGTGGGACCAGTCTCCAGACATATGGCCATTTTTGGGCCTGGCGCGGGGCCAACTGGGAAAGGGTGGTTTTGAGGCTGAAGGCAGCAGGAAAGCCTGCAGCCCCCAGGTGCGTGGGGCTACGCAAGCGGTTCCCAAAGAGCTTTAGAACAAGGCATAATTTTCCCTGCTGGCTCTTTGGGCGTGGGACCAGTCTCCAGATATCTGGCCATTTTTGGGCCTGGCGCGGCGCCAAGTGCGAAAGGGTTCTTCTGAGGCTGAAGAGAGCAGGAAAGCCTGCAGCCCCCAGGTGTGTGGGGCTACGCAAGCGGTTCCCAAAGAGCTTTAGAACAAGGCATAGTTTTCCCTGCTGGCTCTTTGGGCGTGGGAACAACTTCCAGACATATGGCCATTTTTGGGCGTGGCGCGGGGCCAAGTGGGAAAGGGTGGTTTTGAGGCTGAAGGCAGCAGGAAAGCCTGCAGCCCCCAGGTGTGTGGGGCTACGCAAGCGGTTCCCAAAGAGCTTTAGAACAAGGCATAGTTTTCCCTGCTGGCTCTTTGGGCGTGGGATCAGTCTCCAGATATATGGCCATTTTTGGGCCTGGCGCAGCGCCAAGTGGGAAAGGGTGGTTTTGAGGCTGAAGGCAGCAGGAAAGCCTGCAGCCCGCAGGTCTGTGGGGCTACGCAAGCGGTTCCCAAAGAGCTTTAGAACAAGGCATAGTTTTCCCTGCTGGCTCTTTGGGCGTGGGACCAACCTCCTGACATATGGCCATTTTTGTGCATGGCGCAGGGCCAAGTGGGAAAGGGTGGTTTTGAGGCTGAAAGCGCGAGAAAAGCCTGCAGCCCCCAGTTTGTGTGGGGCTACGCAAGCGATTCCCAAAGAGCTTTAGAACAAGGCATAGTTTTCCCTGCTGGCTCTTTGGGCGTGGGACCAGTCTCCAGACATATGGCCATTTTTGGGCCTGGCGCGGCGCCAATTGGGAAAGGGTGTTTTTGAGGCTGAAGGCAGCAGGAAAGCCTGCAGCCCCCACGTCTCTGGGGCTACGCAAGCGGTTCCCAAAGAGCTTTAGAACAAGGCATAGTTTTCCCTGCTGGCTCTTTGGGCGTGGGACCAGTCTCCAGATATATGGCCATTTTTGGGCCTGGCGCGGCGCCAAGTGGGAAAGGGTGGTTTTGAGTCTGAAGGCAGCAGGAAAGCCTGCAGCCCCCAGGTGTGTGGGGCTACGCAAGCGGTTCCCAAAGAGCTTTAGAACAAGGCATAGTTTTCCCTGCTGGCTCTTTGGGCGTGGGACCAACTTCCAGACATATGGCCATTTTTGTGCCTGGCGTGACGCCATGTGGGAAAAGGGTGGTTTTGAGGCTGAAGGCAGCAGGAAAGTCTGCAGCCCCCAGGTGTGTGGGGCTACGCAAGCGGTTCCCAAAGAGCTTTAGAACAAGGCATAGTTTTCCGTGCTGGCTCTTTGGGCGTGGGACCAGTCTCCAGAGATATGGCCATTTTTGGGCGTGGCGCGGGGCCAAGTGGGAAAGGGTGGTTTTGAGGCTGAAAGAGCGAGAAAAGCTTGCTGCCCCCAGTTTGTGTGGGGCTACGCAAGCGGTTCCCAAAGAGCTTTAGAACAAGGCATAGTTTTCCCTGCTGGCTCTTTGGGCGTGGGACCAGTCTCCTGACATATGGCCATTTTTGGGCCTGGCGCGATGCCAAGTTGGAAAGGGTGGTTTTGAGGCTGAAGGCAGCAGGAAAGCCTGCAGCCCCCAGGGTCTGTGGGGCTACGCAAGCGGTTCCCAAAGAGCTTTAGAACAAGGCATAGTTTTCCCTGCTGGCTCTTTGGGCGTGGGACCAGTCTCCAGACATATGGCCATTTTTGTGCCTGGCGCGGGGCCAACTGGGAAAGGGTGGTTTTGAGGCTGAAGGCAGCAGGAAAGCCTGCAGCCCCCAGGTGTGTGGGGCTACGCAAGCGGTTCCCAAAGAGCTTTAGAACAAGGCATAGTTTTCCCTGCTGGCTCTTTGGGCGTGGGACCAGTCTCCAGATATCTGGCCATTTTTGGGCCTGGCGCGCCGCCAAGTGCGAAAGGGTTCTTCTGAGTCTGAAGAGAGCAGGAAAGCCTGCAGCCCCCAGGTGTGTGGGGCTACGCAAGCGGTTCCCAAAGAGCTTTAGAACAAGGCATAGTTTTCCCTGCTGGCTCTTTGGGCGTGGGACCAGTCTCCAGACATATGGCCATTTTTGTGCCTGGCGTGACGCCATGTGGGAAAGGGTGGTTTTGAGGCTGAAGGCAGCAGGAAAGCCTGCAGCCCCCAGGTGTGTGGGGCTACGCAAGCGGTTCCCAAAGAGCTTTAGAACAAGGCATAGTTTTCCCTGCTGGCTCTTTGGGCGTGGGATCAGTCTCCAGATATATGGCCATTTTTGGGCCTGGCGCAGCGCCAAGTGGGAAAGGGTGGTTTTGAGGCTGAAGGCAGCAGGAAAGCCTGCAGCCCGCAGGTCTGTGGGGCTACGCAAGCGGTTCCCAAAGAGCTTTAGAACAAGGCATAGTTTTCCCTGCTGGCTCTTTGGGCGTGGGACCAACCTCCAGACATATGGCCATTTTTGTGCATGGCGCAGGGCCAAGTGGGAAAGGGTGGTTTTGAGGCTGAAAGCGCGAGAAAAGCCTGCAGCCCCCAGTTTGTGTGGGGCTACGCAAGCGATTCCCAAAGAGCTTTAGAACAAGGCATAGTTTTCCCTGCTGGCTCTTTGGGCGTGGGACCAGTCTCCAGACATATGGCCATTTTTGGGCCTGGCGCGGCGCCAATTGGGAAAGGGTGGTTTTGAGTCTGAAGGCAGCAGGAAAGCCTGCAGCCCCCAGGTGTGTGGGGCTACGCAAGCGGTTCCCAAAGAGCTTTAGAACAAGGCATAGTTTTCCCTGCTGGCTCTTTGGGCGTGGGACCAACTTCCAGACATATGGCCATTTTTGTGCCTGGCGTGACGCCATGTGGGAAAGGGTGGTTTTGAGGCTAAAGGCAGCAGGAAAGTCTGCAGCCCCCAGGTGTGTGGGGCTACGCAAGCGGTTCCCAAAGAGCTTTAGAACAAGGCATAGTTTTCCGTGCTGGCTCTTTGGGCGTGGGACCAGTCTCCAGACATATGGCCATTTTTGGGCGTGGCGCGGGGCCAAGTGGGAAAGGGTGGTTTTGAGGCTGAAGGCAGCAGGAAAGCCTGCAGCCCCCAGGTGTGTGGGGCTACGCAAGCGGTTCCCAAAGAGCTTTAGAACAAGGCATAGTTTTCCCTGCTGGCTCTTTGGGCGTGGGACCAGTCTCCTGACATATGGCCATTTTTGGGCCTGGCGCAGGGCCAAGTGGGAAGGGTGCTTTTGAGGCTGAAAGCGCGAGAAAAGCCTGCAGCCCCCAGTTTGTGTGGGGCTACGCAAGCGGTTCCCAAAGACCCTTAGAACAAGGCATAGTTTTCCCTGCTGGCTCTTTGGGCGTGCGACCAGTCTCCAGACATATGGCCATTTTTGTGCGTGGCGCGGGGCCAAGTGGGAAAGGGTGGTTTTGAGGCTGAAGGCAGCAGGAAAGCCTGCAGCCCCCAGGTGTGTGGGGCTACGCAAGAGGTTCCCAAAGAGCTTTAGAACAAGGCATAGTTTTCCCTGCTGGCTCTTTGGGCGTGGGACCAGTCTCCAGATATCTGGCCATTTTTGGGCCTGGCGCGCCGCCAAGTGCGAAAGGGTTCTTCTGAGTCTGAAGAGAGCAGGAAAGCCTGCAGCCCCCAGGTGTGTGGGGCTACGCAAGCGGTTCCCAAAGAGCTTTAGAACAAGGCATAGTTTTCCCTGCTGGCTCTTTGGGCGTGGGACCAGTCTCCAGACATATGGCCATTTTTGTGCCTGGCGTGACGCCATGTGGGAAAGGGTGGTTTTGAGGCTGAAGGCAGCAGGAAAGCCTGCAGCCCCCAGGTGTGTGGGGCTACGCAAGCGGTTTCCAAAGAGCTTTAGAACAAGGCATAGTTTTCCCTGCTGGCTCTTTGGGCGTGGGATCAGTCTCCAGATATATGGCCATTTTTGGGCCTGGCGCAGCGCCAAGTGGGAAAGGGTGGTTTTGAGGCTGAAGGCAGCAGGAAAGCCTGCAGCCCGCAGGTCTGTGGGGCTACGCAAGCGGTTCCCAAAGAGCTTTAGAACAAGGCATAGTTTTCCCTGCTGGCTCTTTGGGCGTGGGACCAACCTCCAGACATATGGCCATTTTTGTGCATGGCGCAGGGCCAAGTGGGAAAGGGTGGTTTTGAGGCTGAAAGCGCGAGAAAAGCCTGCAGCCCCCAGTTTGTGTGGGGCTACGCAAGCGATTCCCAAAGAGCTTTAGAACAAGGCATAGTTTTCCCTGCTGGCTCTTTGGGCGTGGGACCAGTCTCCAGACATATGGCCATTTTTGGGCCTGGCGCGGCGCCAATTGGGAAAGGGTGTTTTTGAGGCTGAAGGCAGCAGGAAAGCCTGCAGCCCCCACGTCTCTGGGGCTACGCAAGCGGTTCCCAAAGAGCTTTAGAACAAGGCATAGTTTTCCCTGCTGGCTCTTTGGGCGTGGGACCAGTCTCCAGATATATGGCCATTTTTGGGCCTGGCGCGGCGCCAAGTGGGAAAGGGTGGTTTTGAGTCTGAAGGCAGCAGGAAAGCCTGCAGCCCCCAGGTGTGTGGGGCTACGCAAGCGGTTCCCAAAGAGCTTTAGAACAAGGCATAGTTTTCCCTGCTGGCTCTTTGGGCGTGGGACCAACTTCCAGACATATGGCCATTTTTGTGCCTGGCGTGACGCCATGTGGGAAAGGGTGGTTTTGAGGCTAAAGGCAGCAGGAAAGTCTGCAGCCCCCAGGTGTGTGGGGCTACGCAAGCGGTTCCCAAAGAGCTTTAGAACAAGGCATATTTTTCCGTGCTGGCTCTTTGGGCGTGGGACCAGTCTCCAGAGATATGGCCATTTTTGGGCGTGGCGCGGGGCCAAGTGGGAAAGGGTGGTTTTGAGGCTGAAGGCAGCAGGAAAGCCTGCAGCCCCCAGGTGTGTGGGGCTACGCAAGCGGTTCCCAAAGAGCTTTAGAACAAGGCATAGTTTTCCCTGCTGGCTCTTTGGGCGTGGGACCAGTCTCCTGACATATGGCCATTTTTGGGCCTGGCGCAGGGCCAAGTGGGAAGGGTGCTTTTGAGGCTGAAAGCGCGAGAAAAGCCTGCAGCCCCCAGTTTGTGTGGGGCTACGCAAGCGGTTCCCAAAGACCCTTAGAACAAGGCATAGTTTTCCCTGCTGGCTCTTTGGGCGTGGGACCAGTCTCCAGACATATGGCCATTTTTGGGCCTGGCGCGGGGCCAAGTGGGAAAGGGTGGTTTTGAGGCTGAAGGCAGCAGGAAAGCCTGCAGCCCCCAGGTGTGTGGGGCTACGCAAGAGGTTCCCAAAGAGCTTTAGAACAAGGCATAGTTTTCCCTGCTGGCTCTTTGGGCGTGGGACCAAACTCCAGACATATGGCCATTTTTGTGCCTGGCGTGGCGCCATTTGGGAAAGGGTGGTTTTGAGGCTGAAGGCAGCAGGAAAGCCTGCAGCCCCCAGGTGTGTGGGGCTACGCAAGCGGTTCCCAAAGAGCTTTAGAACAAGGCATAGTTTTCCCTGCTGGCTCAATGGGCGTGGGATCAGTCTCCAGATATATGGCCATTTTTAGGCCTGGCGCAGCGCCAAGTGGGAAAGGGTGGTTTTGAGTCTGAAGGCAGCAGGAAAGCCTGCAGCCCCCAGGTGTGTGGGGCTACGCAAGCGGTTCCCAAAGAGCTTTAGAACAAGGCATAGTTTTCCCTGCTGGCTCTTTGGGCGTGGGACCAGTCTCCAGACATATGGCCATTTTTGGGCCTGGCGCGATGCCAAGTGGGAAAGGGTGGTTTTGAGTCTGAAGGCAGCAGGAAAGCCTGCAGCCCCCAGGTGTGTGGGGCTACGCAAGCGGTTCCCAAAGAGCTTTAGAACAAGGCATTGTTTTCCCTGCTGGCTCTTTGGGCGTGGGACCAGTCTCCAGATATATGGCCATTTTTGGGCCTGGCGTGGCGCCAAGTGGGAAAGGGTTGTTTTGAGGCTGAAGGCAGCAGGAAAGCCTGCAGCCCCCAGGTGTGTGGGGCTACGCAAGCGGTTCCCAAAGAGCTTTAGAACAAGGCATAGTTTTCCCTGCTGGCTCTTTGGGCGTGGGATCAGTCTCCAGATATATGGCCATTTTTGGGCCTGGCGCAGCGCCAAGTGGGAAAGGGTGGTTTTGAGGCTGAAGGCAGCAGGAAAGCCTGCAGCCCCCAGGTGTGTGGGGCTACGCAAGCCGTTCCCAAAGAGCTTTAGAACAAGGCATAGTTTTCCCTGCTGGCTCTTTGGGCGTGGGACCAACCTCCAGACATATGGCCATTTTTGTGCATGGCGTGACGCCATGTGGAAAAGGGTGGTTTTGAGGCTGAAGGCAGCAGGAAAGCCTGCAGCCCACAGGTGTGTGGGGCTACGCAAGCGGTTCCCAAAGAGCTTTAGAACAAGGCATAGTTTTCCCTGCTGGCTCTTTGGGCGTGGGACCAGTCTCCAGACATATGGCCATTTTTGGGCCTGGCTTGGCGCCATGTGGGAAAGGGTGGTTTTGAGGCTGAAGGCAGCAGGAAAGCCTGCAGCCCCCAGGTCTGTGGGGCTACGCAAGCGGTTCCCAAAGAGCTTTAGAACAAGGCATAGTTTTCCCTGCTGGCTCTTTGGGCGTGGGATCAGTCTCCAGATATATGGCCATTTTTGGGCCTGGCGCAGCGCCAAGTGGGAAAGGGTGGTTTTGAGGCTGAAGGCAGCAGGAAAGCCTGCAGCCCCCAGGTGTGTGGGGCTACGCAAGCCGTTCCCAAAGAGCTTTAGAACAAGGCATAGTTTTCCCTGCTGGCTCTTTGGGCGTGGGACCAACCTCCAGACATATGGCCATTTTTGTGCATGGCGTGACGCCATGTGGAAAAGGGTGGTTTTGAGGCTGAAGGCAGCAGGAAAGCCTGCAGCCCCCAGGTGTGTGGGGCTACGCAAGCGTTTCCCAAAGAGCTTTAGAACAAGGCATAGTTTTCCGTGCTGGCTCTTTGGGCGTGGGACCAGTCTCCAGACATATGGCCATTTTTGTGCCTGGCGTGACGCCATGTGGGAAAGGGTGGTTTTGAGGCTGAAGGCAGCAGGAAAGCCTGCAGCCCCCAGGTCTGTGGGCCTACGCAAGCGGTTCCCAAAGAGCTTTAGAACAAGGCATAGTTTTCCCTGCTGGCTCTTTGGGCGTGGGACCAGTCTCCAGACATATGGCCATTTTTGGGCCTGGCGCGGCGCCAAGTGGGAAAGGGTGCTTTTGAGGCTGAAGAGAGCAGGAAAGCCTGCAGCCCGCAGGTCTGTGGGGCCACGCAAGCGGTTCCCAAAGAGCTTTAGAACAAGGCATAGTTTTCCCTGCTGGCTCTTTGGGAAAGGGACCAGTCTCCAGACATATGGCCATTTTTGTGCCTGGCGTGACGCCATGTGGAAAAGGGTGGTTTTGAGGCTGAAGGCAGCAGGAAAGCCTGCAGCCCCCAGGTGTGTTGGGCTACGCAAGCGGTTCCCAAAGAGCTTTAGAACAAGGCATAATTTTCCCTGCTGGCTCTTTGGGCGTCGGACGAGTCTCCAGACATATGGCCATTTTTGTGCCTGGCGTGACGCTATGTGGGAAAGGGTGGTTTTGAGGCTGAAGGCAGCAGGAAAGCCTGCAGCCCCCAGGTGTGTGGGGCTACGCAAGCGGTTCCCAAAGAGCTTTAGAACAAGGCATAGTTTTCCGTGCTGGCTCTTTGGGCGTGGGACCAACCTCCAGACATATGGCCATTTTTGTGCCTGGCGTGACGCCAAGTGGGAAAGGGTGGTTTTGAGGCTGAAGGCAGCAGGAAAGCCTGCAGCCCGCAGGTCTGTGGGGCCACGCAAGCGGTTCCCAAAGAGCTTTAGAACAAGGCATAGTTTTCCCTGCTGGCTCTTTGGGAAAGGGACCAGTCTCCAGATATATGGCTATTTTTGTGCTTGGCGGGGCCAAGTGGGAAAGGGTTGTTTTGAGTCTGAAGGCAGCAGGAAAGCCTGCAGCCCCCAGGTGTGTGGGGCTACGCAAGCCATTCCCAAAGAGCTGTAGAACAAGGCATAGTTTTCCCTGCTGGCTCTTTGGGCGTGGGACCAGTCTCCAGACATATGGCCATTTTTGTGCCTGGCGTGACGCCATGTGGAAAACGGTTGTTTTGAGGCTGAAGGGAGCAGGAAAGCCTGCAGCCCCCAGGTGTGTTGGGCTACGCAAGCGGTTCCCAAAGAGCTTTAGAACAAGGCATAGTTTTCCCTGCTGGCTCTTTGGGCGTGGGACCAACCTCCAGACATATAGCCATTTTTGTGCCTGGCGTGGGGCCAAGTGGGAAAGGGTGGTTTGGAGGCTGAAGGCAGCAGGAAAGCCTGCAGCCCCCAGGTGTGTGGGGCCACGCAAGCGGTTCCCAAAGAGCTTTAGAACAAGGCATAGTTTTCCCTGCTGGCTCTTTGGGCGTGGGACCAATCTTCAGACATATGGCCATTTTTGGGCCTGGCGCGGCGCCAAGTGCGAAAGGGTTCTTCTGAGGCTGAAGAGAGCAGGAAAGCCTGCAGCCCCCAGGTGTGTGGGGCTACGCAAGCGGTTCCCAAAGAGCTTTAGAACAAGGCATAGTTTTCCCTGCTGGCTCTTTGGGCGTGGGACCAACCTCCAGACATATGGCCATTTTTGTGTCTGGCGTGATGCCATGTCGAAAAGGGTGGTTTTGAGGCTGAAGGCAGCAGGAAAGCCTGCAGCCCCCAGGTCTCTGGGGCTACGCAAGTGGTTCCCAAAGAGCTTTAGAACAAGGCATAGTTTTCCCTGCTGGCTCTTTGGGCTTGGGACCAGTCTCCAGACATATGGCCATTTTTGTGTCTGGCGTGACGCCATGTGGAAAAGGGTGCTTCTGAGGTTGAAGGCAGCAGGAAAGCCGGCAGCCTGAAGGTCTGTGGGGCCACGCAAGAGGTTCCCAAAGAGCTTTAGAACAAGGCATAGTTTTCCCTGCTGGCTCTTTGGGCGTGGGACCAGTCTCCTGACATATGGCCATTTTTGTGCCTGGCGCGGGGCCAAGTGGGAAAGGGTGGTTTTGAGGCTGAAGGCAGCAGGAAAGCCTGCAGCCCCCAGGTGTGTGGGGCTACGCAAGCCGTTCCCAAAGAGCTTTAGAGCAAGGCATAGTTTTCCCTGCTGGCTCTTTGGGCGTGGGACCAGTCTCCTGACATATGGCCATTTTTGGGATTGGCGCAGCGCCAAGTGGGAAAGGGTGGTTTTGAGGCTGAAGGCAGCAGGAAAGCCTGCAGCCCCCAGGTGTGTGGGGCTACGCAAGCCGTTCCCAAAGAGCTTTAGAACAAGGCATAGTTTTCCCTGCTGGCTCTTTGGGCGTGGGACCAGTCTCCAGATATATGGCCATTTTTGTGCCTGGCGCGGGGCCAAGTGGGAAAGGGTGGTTTTGAGTCTGAAGGCAGCAGGAAAGCCTGCAGCCCCCAGGTGTGTGGGGCTACGCAAGCGGTTCCCAAAGAGCTTTAGAACAAGGCATAGTTTTCCCTGCTGGCTCTTTGGGCGTGGGACCAGTCTCCAGAAATATGGCCATTTTTGTGCCTGGCGCGGGGCCAAGTGGGAAAGGGTGGTTTTGAGGCTGAAGGCAGCAGGAAAGCCTGCAGCCCCCAGGTGTGTGGGGCTACGCAAGCGGTTCCCAAAGAGCTTTAGAACAAGGCATAATTTTCCCTGCTGGCTCTTTGGGCGTGGGACCAGTCTCCAGACATATGGCCATTTTTGGGCCTGGCGCGGCGCCAAGTGGGAAAGGGTGGTTTTGAGGCTGAAGGCAGCAGGGAAGCCTGCAGCCCCCAGGTGTGTGGGGCTACGCAAGCGGTTCCCAAAGAGGTTTAGAACAAGGCATAGTTTTCCCTGCTGGCTCTTTGGGCGTGGGACCAACCTCCAGACATATGGCCATTTTTGTGCCTGGCGTGACGCCATGTGGAAAAGGGTGCTTCTGAGGTTGAAGGCAGCAGGAAAGCCTGCAGCCCCCAGGTCTGTGGGGCCACGCAAGCGGTTCCCAAAGAGCTTTAGAACAAGGCATAGTTTTCCCTGCTGGCTCTTTGGGCGTGGGACCAGTCTCCAGACATATGGCCATTTTTGTGCCTGGCGCGGAGCCAAGTGGGAAAGGGTTCTTTTGAGGCTGAAGAGAGCAGGAAAGCCTGCAGCCCCCAGGTGTGTGGGGCTACGCAAGAGGTTCCCAAAGAGCTTTAGAACAAGGCATAGTTTTCCCTGCTGGCTCTTTGGGCGTGGGACCAAACTCCAGATATATGGCCATTTTTGGGCCTGGCGTGATGCCAAGTGGGAAAGGGTGGTTTTGAGGCTGAAAGCGCGAGAAAAGCCTGCAGCCCCCCGTTTCTGTGGGGCTACGCAAGCGGTTCCCAAAGAGCTTTAGAACAAGGCATAGTTTTCCCTGCTGGCTCTTTGGGCGTGGGATCAGTCTCCAGACATATGGCCATTTTTGTGCCTGGCTGACGCCATGTGGAAAAGGGTTGTTTTGAGGCTGAAGGCAGCAGGAAAGACTGCAGCCCCCAGGTGTGTGGGGCTATGCAAGCGGTTCCCAAAGAGCTTTAGAACAAGGCATAGTTTTCCCTGCTGGCTCTTTGGGCGTGGGACCAGTCTCCAGAGTTATGGCCATTTTTGGGCGTGGCGCGGGGCCAAGTGGGAAAGGGTGGTTTTGAGGCTGAAGGCAGCAGGAAAGCCTGCAGCCCCCACGTCTGTGGGGCTACGCAAGCGGTTCCCAAAGAGCTTTAGAACAAGGCATAGTTTTCCCTGCTAGCTCTTTGGGCGTGGGACCAGTCTCCAGACATATGGCCATTTTTGTGCCTGGCGTGGCGCCATGTGGGAAAGGGTGGTTTTGAGGCTGAAAGAGCGAGAAAAGCTTGCTGCCCCCAGTTTGTGTGGGGCTACGCAAGCGGTTCCCAAAGAGCTTTAGAACAAGGCATAGTTTTCCCTGCTGGCTCTTTGGGCGTGGGACCAGTCTCCTGACATATGGCCATTTTTGTGCGTGGCGCGGGGCCAAATGGGAAAGGGTGGTTTTGAGTCTGAAGGCAGCAGGAAAGCCTGCAGCCCCCAGGTCTGTGGGGCTACGCAAGCGGTTCCCAAAGAGCTTTAGAACAAGGCATAGTTTTCCCTGCTGGCTCTTTGGGCGTGGGACCAGTCTCCAGACATATGGCCATTTTTGTGCCTGGCGCGGGGCCAAGTGGGAAAGGGTGGTTTTGAGGCTGAAGGCAGCAGGAAAGCCTGCAGCCCCCAGGTGTGTGGGGCTACGCAAGCGGTTCCCAAAGAGCTTTAGAACAAGGCATAGTTTTCCCTGCTGGCTCTTTGGGCGTGGGACCAGTCTACAGATATCTGGCCATTTTTGGGCCTGGCGCGGCGCCAAGTGCGAAAGGGTTCTTCTGAGGCTGAAGAGAGCAGGAAAGCCTGCAGCCCCCAGGTGTGTGGGGCTACGCAAGCGGTTCCCAAAGAGCTTTAGAACAAGGCATAGTTTTCCCTGCTGGCTCTTTGGGCGTGGGACCAACCTCCAGACATATGGCCATTTTTGTGCCTGGCGTGACGCCATGTGGAAAAGGGTGGTTTTGAGACTGAAGGCAGCAGGAAAGCCTGCAGCCCCCAGGTGTGTGGGGCTACGCAAGCGGTTCCCAAAGAGCTTTAGAACAAGGCATAGTTTTCCCTGCTGGCTCTTTGGGCGTGGGATCACTCTCCAGATATATGGCCATTTTTGGGCCTGGCGCAGCGCCAAGTGGGAAAGGGTGGTTTTGAGGCTGAAGGCAGCAGGAAAGCCTGCAGCCCGCAGGTCTGTAGGGCTACACAAGCGGTTCCCAAAGAGCTTTAGAACAAGGCATAGTTTTCCCTGCTGGCTCTTTGGGCGTGGGACCAATCTTCAGACATATGGCCATTTTTGGGCCTGGCGCAGGGCCAAGTGGGAAACGGTGGTTTTGAGGCTGAAAGCGCGAGAAAAGCCTGCAGCCCCCAGGTGTGTGGGGCTACGCAAGCGATTCCCAAAGAGCTTTAGAACAAGGCATAGTTTTCCCTGCTGGCTCTTTGGGCGTGGGACCAGTCTCCAGACATATGGCCATTTTTGGGCCTGGCGCGGCGCCAAGTGGGAAAGGGTGTTTTTGAGGCTGAAGGCAGCAGGAAAGCCTGCAGCCCCCACGTCTCTTGGGCTACGCAAGCGGTTCCCAAAAGCTTTAGAACAAGGCATAGTTTTCCCTGCTGGATCTTTGGGCGTGGGACCAGTCTCCAGACATATGGCCATTTTTGGGCCTGGCGCGATGCCATGTGGGAAAGAGTGGTTTTGAGTCTGAAGGCAGCAGGAAAGCCTGCAGCCCCCAGGTGTGTGGGGCTACGCAAGCCGTTCCCAAAGAGCTTTAGAACAAGGCATAGTTTTCCCTGCTGGCTCTTTGGGCGTGGGACCAGTCTCCAGATATATGGCCATTTTTGGGCATGGCGCAGCGCCAAGTGCGAAAGGGTTCTTCTGAGGCTGAAGAGAGCAGGAAAGCCTGCAGCCCCCAGGTGTGTGGGGCTACGCAAGCGGTTCCCAAAGAGCTTTAGAACAAGGCATAGTTTTCCCTGCTGGCTATTTGGGCGTGGGACCAACCTCCAGACATATGGCCTTTTTTGTGCCTGGCGCGGCGCCAAGTGGGAAAGGGTGGTTTTGAGGCTGAAAGCGCGAGAAAAGCCTGCAGCCCCCAGTTTGTGTGGGGCTACGCAAGCGGTTCCCAAAGAGCCTTAGAACAAGGCATAGTTTTCCCTGCTGGCTCTTTGGGCGTGGGACCAGTCTCCAGACATATGGCCATTTTGGTGCCTGGCGCAGGGCCAAGTGGGAAAGGGTGGTTTTGAGGCTGAAAGCGCGAGAAAAGCCTGCAGCCCCCAGGTGTGTGGGGCTACGCAAGCGGTTCCCAAAGAGCTTTAGAACAAGGCATAGTTTTCCCTGCTGGCTCTTTGGGCGTGGGACCAGTCTCCAGACATATGGCCATTTTTGGGCCTGGCGCGGCGCCAAGTGGGAAAGGGTGTTTTTGAGGCTGAAGGCAGCAGGAAAGCCTGCAGCCCCCACGTCTCTGGGGCTACGCAAGCGGTTCCCAAAAGCTTTAGAACAAGGCATAGTTTTCCCTGCTGGATCTTTGGGCGTGGGACCAGTCTCCAGACATATGGCCATTTTTGGGCCTGGCGCGATGCCAAGTGGGAAAGAGTGGTTTTGAGTCTGAAGGCAGCAGGAAAGCCTGCAGCCCCCAGGTGTGTGGGGCTACGCAAGCCGTTCCCAAAGAGCTTTAGAACAAGGCATAGTTTTCCCTGCTGGCTCTTTGGGCGTGGGACCAGTCTCCAGAAATATGGCCATTTTTGTGCCTGGCGCAGCGCCAAGTGGGAAAGGGTGGTTTTGAGGCTGAAGGCAGCAGGAAAGCCTGCAGCCCCCAGGTGTGTGGGGCTACGCAAGCGGTTCCCAAAGAGCTTTAGAACAAGGCATAATTTTCCCTGCTGGCTCTTTGGGCGTGGGACCAGTCTCCAGACATATGGCCATTTTTGGGCCTGGCGCGGCGCCAAGTGGGAAAGGGTGGTTTTGAGGCTGAAGGCAGCAGGGAAGCCTGCAGCCCCCAGGTCTGTGGGGCTACGCAAGCGGTTCCCAAAGAGGTTTAGAACAAGGCATAGTTTTCCCTGCTGGCTCTTTGGGCGTGGGACCAACCTCCAGACATATGGCCATTTTTGTGCCTGGCGTGACGCCATGTGGAAAAGGGTGCTTCTGAGGTTGAAGGCAGCAGGAAAGCCTGCAGCCCCCAGGTCTGTGGGGCCACGCAAGCGGTTCCCAAAGAGCTTTAGAACAAGGCATAGTTTTCCCTGCTGGCTCTTTGGGCGTGGGACCAGTCTCCAGACATATGGCCATTTTTGTGCCTGGCGCGGAGCCAAGTGGGAAAGGGTTCTTTTGAGGCTGAAGAGAGCAGGAAAGCCTGCAGCCCCCAGGTGTGTGGGGCTACGCAAGAGGTTCCCAAAGAGCTTTAGAACAAGGCATAGTTTTCCCTGCTGGCTCTTTGGGCGTGGGACCAAACTCCAGATATATGGCCATTTTTGGGCCTGGCGTGATGCCAAGTGGGAAAGGGTGGTTTTGAGGCTGAAAGCGCGAGAAAAGCCTGCAGCCCCCCGTTTCTGTGGGGCTACGCAAGCGGTTCCCAAAGAGCTTTAGAACAAGGCATAGTTTTCCCTGCTGGCTCTTTGGGCGTGGGATCAGTCTCCAGACATATGGCCATTTTTGTGCCTGGCTGACGCCATGTGGAAAAGGGTTGTTTTGAGGCTGAAGGCAGCAGGAAAGCCTGCAGCCCCCAGGTGTGTGGGGCTATGCAAGCGGTTCCCAAAGAGCTTTAGAACAAGGCATAGTTTTCCCTGCTGGCTCTTTGGGCGTGGGACCAGTCTCCAGAGTTATGGCCATTTTTGGGCGTGGCGCGGGGCCAAGTGGGAAAGGGTGGTTTTGAGGCTGAAGGCAGCAGGAAAGCCTGCAGCCCCCACGTCTGTGGGGCTACGCAAGCGGTTCCCAAAGAGCTTTAGAACAAGGCATAGTTTTCCCTGCTAGCTCTTTGGGCGTGGGACCAGTCTCCAGACATATGGCCATTTTTGTGCCTGGCGTGGCGCCATGTGGGAAAGGGTGGTTTTGAGGCTGAAAGAGCGAGAAAAGCTTGCTGCCCCCAGTTTGTGTGGGGCTACGCAAGCGGTTCCCAAAGAGCTTTAGAACAAGGCATAGTTTTCCCTGCTGGCTCTTTGGGCGTGGGACCAGTCTCCTGACATATGGCCATTTTTGTGCGTGGCGCGGGGCCAAATGGGAAAGGGTGGTTTTGAGTCTGAAGGCAGCAGGAAAGCCTGCAGCCCCCAGGTCTGTGGGGCTACGCAAGCGGTTCCCAAAGAGCTTTAGAACAAGGCATAGTTTTCCCTGCTGGCTCTTTGGGCGTGGGACCAGTCTCCAGACATATGGCCATTTTTGTGCCTGGCGCGGGGCCAAGTGGGAAAGGGTGGTTTTGAGGCTGAAGGCAGCAGGAAAGCCTGCAGCCCCCAGGTGTGTGGGGCTACGCAAGCGGTTCCCAAAGATCTTTAGAACAAGGCATAGTTTTCCCTGCTGGCTCTTTGGGCGTGGGACCAGTCTACAGATATCTGGCCATTTTTGGGCCTGGCGCGGCGCCAAGTGCGAAAGGGTTCTTCTGAGGCTGAAGAGAGCAGGAAAGCCTGCAGCCCCCAGGTGTGTGGGGCTACGCAAGCGGTTCCCAAAGAGCTTTAGAACAAGGCATAGTTTTCCCTGCTGGCTCTTTGGGCGTGGGACCAACCTCCAGACATATGGCCATTTTTGTGCCTGGCGTGACGCCATGTGGAAAAGGGTGGTTTTGAGACTGAAGGCAGCAGGAAAGCCTGCAGCCCCCAGGTGTGTGGGGCTACGCAAGCGGTTCCCAAAGAGCTTTAGAACAAGGCATAGTTTTCCCTGCTGGCTCTTTGGGCGTGGGATCACTCTCCAGATATATGGCCATTTTTGGGCCTGGCGCAGCGCCAAGTGGGAAAGGGTGGTTTTGAGGCTGAAGGCAGCAGGAAAGCCTGCAGCCCGCAGGTCTGTAGGGCTACACAAGCGGTTCCCAAAGAGCTTTAGAACAAGGCATAGTTTTCCCTGCTGGCTCTTTGGGCGTGGGACCAATCTTCAGACATATGGCCATTTTTGGGCCTGGCGCAGGGCCAAGTGGGAAACGGTGGTTTTGAGGCTGAAAGCGCGAGAAAAGCCTGCAGCCCCCAGGTGTGTGGGGCTACGCAAGCGATTCCCAAAGAGCTTTAGAACAAGGCATAGTTTTCCCTGCTGGCTCTTTGGGCGTGGGACCAGTCTCCAGACATATGGCCATTTTTGGGCCTGGCGCGGCGCCAAGTGGGAAAGGGTGTTTTTGAGGCTGAAGGCAGCAGGAAAGCCTGCAGCCCCCACGTCTCTTGGGCTACGCAAGCGGTTCCCAAAAGCTTTAGAACAAGGCATAGTTTTCCCTGCTGGATCTTTGGGCGTGGGACCAGTCTCCAGACATATGGCCATTTTTGGGCCTGGCGCGATGCCATGTGGGAAAGAGTGGTTTTGAGTCTGAAGGCAGCAGGAAAGCCTGCAGCCCCCAGGTGTGTGGGGCTACGCAAGCCGTTCCCAAAGAGCTTTAGAACAAGGCATAGTTTTCCCTGCTGGCTCTTTGGGCGTGGGACCAGTCTCCAGATATATGGCCATTTTTGGGCATGGCGCAGCGCCAAGTGCGAAAGGGTTCTTCTGAGGCTGAAGAGAGCAGGAAAGCCTGCAGCCCCCAGGTGTGTGGGGCTACGCAAGCGGTTCCCAAAGAGCTTTAGAACAAGGCATAGTTTTCCCTGCTGGCTATTTGGGCGTGGGACCAACCTCCAGACATATGGCCTTTTTTGTGCCTGGCGCGGCGCCAAGTGGGAAAGGGTGGTTTTGAGGCTGAAAGCGCGAGAAAAGCCTGCAGCCCCCAGTTTGTGTGGGGCTACGCAAGCGGTTCCCAAAGAGCCTTAGAACAAGGCATAGTTTTCCCTGCTGGCTCTTTGGGCGTGGGACCAGTCTCCAGACATATGGCCATTTTGGTGCCTGGCGCAGGGCCAAGTGGGAAAGGGTGGTTTTGAGGCTGAAAGCGCGAGAAAAGCCTGCAGCCCCCAGGTGTGTGGGGCTACGCAAGCGGTTCCCAAAGAGCTTTAGAACAAGGCATAGTTTTCCCTGCTGGCTCTTTGGGCGTGGGACCAGTCTCCAGACATATGGCCATTTTTGGGCCTGGCGCGGCGCCAAGTGGGAAAGGGTGTTTTTGAGGCTGAAGGCAGCAGGAAAGCCTGCAGCCCCCACGTCTCTGGGGCTACGCAAGCGGTTCCCAAAAGCTTTAGAACAAGGCATAGTTTTCCCTGCTGGATCTTTGGGCGTGGGACCAGTCTCCAGACATATGGCCATTTTTGGGCCTGGCGCGATGCCAAGTGGGAAAGAGTGGTTTTGAGTCTGAAGGCAGCAGGAAAGCCTGCAGCCCCCAGGTGTGTGGGGCTACGCAAGCCGTTCCCAAAGAGCTTTAGAACAAGGCATAGTTTTCCCTGCTGGCTCTTTGGGCGTGGGACCAGTCTCCAGATATATGGCCATTTTTGGGCATGGCGCAGCGCCAAGTGGGAAAGGGTTGTTTTGAGGCTGAAGGCAGCAGGAAAGCCTGCAGCCCCCAGGTGTGTGGGGCTACGCAAGAGGTTCCCAAAGAGCTTTAGAACAAGGCATAGTTTTCCCTGCTGGCTCTTTGGGCGTGGGACCAATCTTCAGACATATGGCCATTTTTGGGCCTGGCGCGGCGCCAAGTGCGAAAGGGTTCTTCTGAGGCTGAAGAGAGCAGGAAAGCCTGCAGCCCCCAGGTGTGTGGGGCTACGCAAGCGGTTCCCAAAGAGCTTTAGAACAAGGCATAGTTTTCCCTGCTGGCTATTTGGGCGTGGGACCAACCTCCAGACATATGGCCTTTTTTGTGCCTGGCGCGGCGCCAAGTGGGAAAGGGTGGTTTTGAGGCTGAAAGCGCGAGAAAAGCCTGCAGCCCCCAGTTTGTGTGGGGCTACGCAAGCGGTTCCCAAAGAGCCTTAGAACAAGGCATAGTTTTCCCTGCTGGCTCTTTGGGCGTGGGACCAGTCTCCAGACATATGGCCATTTTGGTGCCTGGCGCGGGGGCAAGTGGGAAAGGGTGGTTTTGAGGCTGAAGGCAGCAGGAAAGCCTGCAGCTCCCAGGTCTGTGGGGCTACGCAAGCGGTTCCCAAAGAGCTTTAGAACAAGGCATAGTTTTCCCTGCTGGCTCTTTGGGCGTGGGACCAACCTCCAGACATATGGCCATTTTTGTGCCTGGCGTGACGCCATGTGGAAAAGGGTTCTTTTGAGGTTGAAGGCAGCAGGAAAGCCTGCAGCCCCCAGGTGTGTGGGGCTACGCAAGCGGTTCCCAAAGAGCTTTAGAACAAGGCATAGTTTTCCCTGCTGGCTCTTTGGGCGTGGGACCAAACTCCAGACATATGGCCATTTTTGTGCCTGGCGTGGCGCCATGTGGAAAAGGGTGGTTTTGAGGCTGAAGGCAGCAGGAAAGCCTGCAGCCCCCAGTCTGTGGGGCTACGCAAGCGGTTCCCAAAGAGCTTTAGAACAAGGCATAGTTTTCCCTGCTGGCTCTTTGGGCGTGGAACCAATCTCCAGATATATGGCCATTTTTGTGCCTGGCACGGCGCCATGTGCGAAAGGGTTGTTTTGAGGCTGAAGGCAGCAGGAAAGCCTGCAGCCCCCAGGTGTGTGGGGCTACGCAAGCGGTTCCCAAAGAGCTTTAGAACAAGGCATAGTTTTCCCTGCTGGCTCTTTGGGCGTGGGACCAGTCTCCAGACATATGGCCATTTTTGGGCCTGGCGCGGGGCCAAGTTGGAAAGGGTGGTTTTGAGGCTGAAGGCACCAGGAAATCCTGCAGCCCCCACGTGTGTGGGGCTACGCAAGCGGTTCCCAAAGAGCTTTAGAACAAGGCATAGTTTTCCCTGCTGGCTCTTTGGGCGTGGGACCAGTCTCCAGACATATGGCCATTTTTGGGCCTGGCGCGGGGCCAAGTTGGAAAGGGTGGTTTTGAGGCTGAAGGCACCAGGAAAGCCTGCAGCCCCCAGGTGTGTGGGGCTACGCAAGCGGTTCCCAAAGAGCTTTAGAACAAGGCATAGTTTTCCCTGCTGGCTATTTGGGCGTGGGACCAACCTCCACACATATGGCCTTTTCTGGGACTGGCGCGGCGCCAAGTGGGAAAGGGTGGTTTTGAGGCTGAAAGCGCGAGAAAAGCCTGCAGCCCCCAGTTTGTGTGGGGCTACGCAAGCGGTTCCCAAAGAGCTTTAGAACAAGGCATAGTTTTCCCTGCTGGCTCTTTGGGCGTGGGACCAGTCTCCAGACATATGGCCATTTTGGTGCCTGGCGCGGGGGCAAGTGGGAAAGGGTGGTTTTGAGGCTGAAGGCAGCATGAAAGCCTGCAGCCCCCAGGTCTGTGGGGCTACGCAAGCGGTTCCCAAAGAGCTTTAGAACAAGGCATAGTTTTCCCTGCTGGCTCTTTGGGCGTGGGACCAACCTCCAGACATATGGCCATTTTTGTGCCTGGCGTGACGCCATGTGGAAAAGGGTGCTTTTGAGGTTGAAGGCAGCAGGAAAGCCTGCAGCCCCCAGGTCTGTGGGGCTACGCAAGCGGTTCCCAAAGAGCTTTAGAACAAGGCATAGTTTTCCCTGCTGGCTCTTTGGGCGTGGGACCAAACTCCAGACATATGGCCATTTTTGTGCCTGGCGTAACGCCATGTGGAAAAGGGTGTGCTTTTGAGGTTGAAGGCAGCAGGAAAGACTGCAGCCCCCAGGTCTGTGGGGCTACGCAAGCGGTTCCCAAAGAGCTTTAGAACAAGGCATAGTTTTCCCTGCTGGCTCTTTGGGCATGGGACCAACCTCCAGACATATGGCCATTTTGGTGCCTGGCGCGGGGGCAAGTGGGAAAGGGTGGTTTTGAGGCTGAAGGCAGCAGGAAAGCCTGCAGCCCCCAGGTCTGTGTGGCTACGCAAGCGGTTCCCAAAGAGCTTTAGAACAAGGCATAGTTTTCCCTGCTGGCTCTTTGGGAAAGGGACAAGTCTCCAGAAATATGGCCATTTTTGTGCCTGGCACGATGCGAAGTGGGAAAGGGTGGTTTTGAGTCTGAAGGCAGCAGGAAAGCCTGCAGCCCCCAGGTGTGTGGGGCTACGCAAGTGGCTCACAAAGAGCTTTAGAACAAGGCATAGTTTTCCCTGCTGGCTCTTTGGGCGTGGGACCAGTCTCCAGACATATGGCCATTTTTGGGCCTGGCGCGGGGCCAAGTTGGAAAGGGTGGTTTTGAGGCTGAAGGCACCAGGAAATCCTGCAGCCCCCACGTGTGTGGGGCTACGCAAGCGGTTCCCAAAGAGCTTTAGAACAAGGCATAGTTTTCCCTGCTGGCTCTTTGGGCGTGGAACGAATCTCCAGATATATGGCCATTTTTGTGCCTGGCACGGCGCCATGTGCGAAAGGGTTGTTTTGAGGCTGAAGGCAGCAGGAAAGCCTGCAGCCCCCAGGTGCGTGGGGCTACGCAAGCGCTTCACAAAGAGCTTTAGAACAAGGCATAGTTTTCCCTGCTGGCTCTTTGGGCGTGGGACCAATCTTCAGACATATGGCCATTTTTGGGCCTGGCGGGGCGCCAATTGCGAAAGGTTTCTTTTGAGGCTGAAGGCAGCAGGAAAGCCTGCAGCCCCCAGGTGTGTGGGGCTACGCAAGAGGTTCCCAAAGAGCTTTAGAACAAGGCATAGTTTTCCCTGCTGGCTCTTTGGGCGTGGGACCAACCTCCAGACATATGGCCATTTTTGTGCCTGGCGTAACGCCATGTGGAAAAGGGTGTGCTTTTGAGGTTGAAGGCAGCAGGAAAGACTGCAGCCCCCAGGTCTGTGGGGCTACGCAAGCGGTTCCCAAAGAGCTTTAGAACAAGGCATAGTTTTCCCTGCTGGCTCTTTGGGCATGGGACCAACCTCCAGACATATGGCCATTTTTGGGCCTGGCGCAGCGCCAAGTGGGAAAGTGTTATTTTGAGGTTGAAGTCAGCAGGAAAGCCTGCAGCCCCCAGGTGTGTGGGGCTACGCAAGCGGTTCCCAAAGAGCTTTAGAACAAGGCATAGTTTTCCCTGCTGGCTCTTTGGGCGTGGGACCAATCTTCAGACATATGGCCATTTTTGGGCCTGGCACGGCGCCAATTGCAAAAGGATTCGTTTGAGGCTGAAGAGAGCAGGAAAGCCTGCAGCCCCCAGGTCTGTGGGGCTACGCAAGCGGTTCCCAAAGAGCTTTAGAACAAGGCATAGTTTTCCCTGCTGGCTCTTTGGGCGTGGGACCAACCTCCAGACATATGACCATTTTTGTGCCTGCCGTGACGCCATGTGGGAAAGGGTGCTTTTGAGGTTGAAGGCGGCAGGAAAGCCTGCAGCCCCCAGGTGTGTGGGGCTACACAAGCGGTTCCCAAAGAGCTTTAGAACAAGGCATAGTTTTCCCTGCTGGCTCTTTGGGCGTGGGACCAGTCTCCAGACATATGGCCATTTTTGGGCCTGGCTTGGCGCCAAGTGGGAAATGGTGGTTTTGAGGCTGAAGGCAGCAGGAAAGCCTGCAGCCCCCAGCTCTGTGGGGCTACGCAAGAGGTTCCCAAAGAGCTTTAGAACAAGGCATAGTTTTCCCTGCTGGCTCTTTAGGCGTGGGACCAACCTCCAGACATATGGCCATTTTTGGGCCTGGCGTGGCGCCATGTGGGAAACGGTGGTTTTGAGGCTGAAGGCAGCAGGAAAGCCTGCAGCCCCCAGGTCTGTGTGGCTACGCAAGCGGTTCCCAAAGAGCTTTAGAACAAGGCATAGTTTTCCCTGCTGGCTCTTTGGGCGTGGGACCAACTTCCAGACAAATGGCCATTTTTGTGCCTGGCGGAGCGCCATGTGGGAAAGGGTGGTTTTGAGGCTGAAGAGAGCAGGAAAGCCTGCAGCCCCCAGGTGTGTGGGGCTACGCAAGCGGTTCCCAAAGAGCTTTAGAACAAGGCATAGTTTTCCCTGCTGGCTCTTTGGGCGTGGGACCAACCTCCAGACATATGGCCATTTTTGGGCCTGGCGTGACGCCATGTGGAAAAGGGTGCTTTTGAGGTTGAAGGCGGCAGGAAAGCCTGCAGCCCCCAGGTGTGTGGGGCTACGCAAGCGGTTCCCAAAGAGCTTTAGAACAAGGCATAGTTTTCCCTGCTGGCTCTTTGGGCGTGGGACCAACCTCCAGACATATGGCCATTTTTGTGCCTGGCGTGACGCCATGTGGAAAAGGGTGCTTTTGAGGTTGAAGGCAGTAGCAAAGCCTGCAGCCCCCAGGTGAGTGGGGCTACGCAAGCGGTTCCCAAAGAGCTTTAGAACAAGGCATAGTTCTCCCTGCTGGCTCTTTGGGCGTGGGACCAGTCTCCAGACATATGGCCATTTTTGTGCCTGGCGTGACGCCATGTGGAAAAGGGTGCTTTTGAGGTTGGAGGCAGCAGGAAAGCCTGCAGCCCCCAGGTGTGTGGGGCTACGCAAGCCGTTCCCAAAGAGCTTTAGAACAAGGCATAGTTTTCCCTGCTAGCTCTTTGGGCGTGGGACCAACCTCCAGACATATGGCCATTTTTGGGCCTGGCGCAGCGCCAAGTGGGAAAGGGTGGTTTTGAGGCTGAAAGCGCGAGAAAAGCCTGTAGCCCCCAGTTTCTGTGGGGCTACGCAAGCGGTTCCCAAAGAGCTTTAGAACAAGGCATAGTTTTCCATGCTGGCTCTCTGGGCGTGGGACCAATCTCCAGACATATGGCCATTTTTGGGCCTGGTGTAACGCCATGTGGAAAAGGGTGTGCTTTTGAGGTTGAAGGCAGCAGGAAAGCCTGCAGCCCCCAGGTCTGTGGGGCTACGCAAGTGGTTCCCAAAGAGCTTTAGAACAAGGCATAGTTTTCCCTGCTGGCTCTTTGGGCATGGGACCAACCTCCAGACATATGGCCATTTTTGGGCCCGGCGTGACGCCAAGTGGGAAAGTGTTGTTTTGAGGTTGAAGGCAGCAGGAAAGCCTGCAGCCCCCAGGTGTGTGGGGCTACGCAAGCGTTTCCCAAAGAGCTTTAGAACAAGGCATAGTTTTCCCTGCTGGCTCTTTGGGCGTGGGACCAATCTTCAGACATATGGCCATTTTTGGGCCTGGCGCGGCGCCAATTGCAAAAGGATTCTTTTGAGGCTGAAGAGAGCAGGAAAGCCTGCAGCCCCCAGGTCTGTGGGGCTACGCAAGCGGTTCCCAAAGAGCTTTAGAACAAGGCATAATTTTCCCTGCTGGCTCTTTGGGCGTGGGACCAACCTCCAGACATATGGCCATTTTTCTGCCTATCGTGACGCCATGTGGAAAAGGGTGCTTTTGAGGTTGAAGGCGGCAGGAAAGCCTGCAGCCCCCAGGTGTGTGGGGCTACGCAAGCGGTGCCCAAAGAGCTTTAGAACAAGGCATAGTTTTCCCTGCTGGCTCTTTGGGCGTGGGACCAAACTCCAGACATATGGCCATTTTTGTGCCTGGCGTGGCGCCATGTGGAAAAGGGTGGTTTTGAGGCTGAAGGCAGCAGGAAAGCCTGCAGCCCCCAGGTGTGTGGGGCTACGCAAGCGGTGCCCAAAGAGCTTTAGAACAAGGCATAGTTTTCCCTGCTGGCTCTTTGGGCGTGGAACCAATCTCCAGATATATGGCCATTTTTGTGCCTGGCACGGCGCCATGTGCAAAAGGGTTGTTTTGAGGCTGAAGGCAGCAGGAAAGCTTGCAGCCCCCAGGTCTGTGTGGCTACGCAAGCGGTTCCCAAAGAGCTTTAGAACAAGGCATAGTTTTCCCTGCTGGCTCTTTGGGAAACGGACAAGTCTCCAGAAATATGGCCATTTTTGTGCCTGGCACGATGCGAAGTGGGAAAGGGTTGTTTTGAGGCTGAAGGCAGCAGGAAAGCCTGCAGCCCCCAGGTGTGTGGGGCTACGCAAGCGGCTCCCAAAGAGCTTTAGAACAAGGCATAGTTTTCCCTGCTGGCTCTTTGGGCGTGGGACCAGTCTCCAGACATATGGCCATTTTTGGGCCTGGCGCGGGGCCAAGTTGGAAAGGGTGGTTTTGAGGCTGAAGGCACCAGGAAATCCTGCAGCCCCCACGTGTGTGGGGCTACGCAAGCGGTTCCCAAAGAGCTTTAGAACAAGGCATAGTTTTCCCTGCTGGCTCTTTGGGCGTGGAACGAATCTCCAGATATATGGCCATTTTTGTGCCTGGCACGGCGCCATGTGCGAAAGGGTTGTTTTGAGGCTGAAGGCAGCAGGAAAGCCTGCAGCCCCCAGGTGCGTGGGGCTACGCAAGCGGTTCACAAAGAGCTTTAGAACAAGGCATAGTTTTCCCTGCTGGCTCTTTGGGCGTGGGAACAATCTTCAGACATATGGCCATTTTTGGGCCTGGCGGGGCGCCAATTGCGAAAGGTTTCTTTTGAGGCTGAAGGCAGCAGGAAAGCCTGCAGCCCCCAGGTGTGTGGGGCTACGCAAGAGGTTCCCAAAGAGCTTTAGAACAAGGCATAGTTTTCCCTGCTGGCTCTTTGGGCGTGGGACCAACCTCCAGACATATGGCCATTTTTGTGCCTGGCGTAACGCCATGTGGAAAAGGGTGTGCTTTTGAGGTTGAAGGCAGCAGGAAAGACTGCAGCCCCCAGGTCTGTGGGGCTACGCAAGCGGTTCTCAAAGAGCTTTAGAACAAGGCATAGTTTTCCCTGCTGGCTCTTTGGGCATGGGACCAACCTCCAGACATATGGCCATTTTTGGGCCTGGCGCAGCGCCAAGTGGGAAAGTGTTGTTTTGAGGTTGAAGTCAGCAGGAAAGCCTGCAGCCCCCAGGTGTGTGGGGCTACGCAAGCGGTTCCCAAAGAGCTTTAGAACAAGGCATAGTTTTCCCTGCTGGCTCTTTGGGCGTGGGACCAATCTTCAGACATATGGCCATTTTTGGGCCTGGCACGGCGCCAATTGCAAAAGGTTTCGTTTGAGGCTGAAGAGAGCAGGAAAGCCTGCAGCCCCCAGGTCTGTGGGGCTACGCAAGCCGTTCCCAAAGAGCTTTAGAACAAGGCATAATTTTCCCTGCTGGCTCTTTGGGCGTGGGACCAACCTCCAGACATATGGCCATTTTTGTGCCTGCCGTGACGCCATGTGGGAAAGGGTGCTTTTGAGGTTGAAGGCGGCAGGAAAGCCTGCAGCCCCCAGGTGTGTGGGGCTACGCAAGCGGTTCCCAAAGAGCTTTAGAACAAGGCATAGTTTTCCCTGCTGGCTCTTTGGGCGTGGGACCAGTCTCCAGACATATGGCCATTTTTGGGCCTGGCTTGGCGCCAAGTGGGAAATGGTGGTTTTGAGGCTGAAGGCAGCAGGAAAGCCTGCAGCCCCCAGCTCTGTGGGGCTACGCAAGAGGTTCCCAAAGAGCTTTAGAACAAGGCATAGTTTTCCCTGCTGGCTCTTTGGGCGTGGGACCAGTCTCTAGCCATATGGCCATTTTTGGGCCTGGCGTGGCGCCATGTGGGAAACGGTGGTTTTGAGGCTGAAGGCAGCAGGAAAGCCTGCAGCTCCCAGGTATGTGGGGCTACGCAAGCGGTTCCCAAAGAGCTTTAGAACAAGGCATAGTTTTCCCTGCTAGCTCTTTGGGCGTGGGACCAACCTCCAGACATATGGCCATTTTTGGGCCTGGCGCAGCGCCAAGTGGGAAAGGGTGGTTTTGAGGCTGAAAGCGCGAGAAAAGCCTGTAGCCCCCAGTTTCTGTGGGGCTACGCAAGCGGTTCCCAAAGAGCTTTAGAACAAGGCATAGTTTTCCATGCTGGCTCTCTGGGCGTGGGACCAATCTCCAGACATATGGCCATTTTTGTGCCTGCCGTGACGCCATGTGGGAAAGGGTGCTTTTGAGGTTGAAGGCGGCAGGAAAGCCTGCAGCCTCCAGGTGTGTGGGGCTACGCAAGCGGTTCCCAAAGAGCTTTAGAACAAGGCATAGTTTTCCCTGCTGGCTCTTTGGGCGTGGGACCAACCTCCAGACATATGGCCATTTTTGTGCCTGCCGTGACGCCATGTGGGAAAGGGTGCTTTTGAGGTTGAAGGCGGCAGGAAAGCCTGCAGCCCCCAGGTGTGTGGGGCTACGCAAGCGGTTCCCAAAGAGCTTTAGAACAAGGCATAGTTTTCCCTGCTGGCTCTTTGGGCGTGGGACCAACCTCCAGACATATGGCCATTTTTGGGCCTGGCGTGGCGCCATGTGGGAAAGGGTGGTTTTGAGGCTGAAGGCAGCAGGAAAGCCTGCAGCCCCCAGGTCTGTGTGGCTACGCAAGCGGTTCCCAAAGAGCTTTAGAACAAGGCATAGTTTTCCCTGCTGGCTCTTTGGGCGTGGGACCAACTTCCAGACATATGGCCATTTTTGTGCCTGGCGGAGCGCCATGTGGGAAAGGGTGGTTTTGAGGCTGAAGAGAGCAGGAAAGCCTGCAGCCCCCAGGGGTGTGTGGCTACGCAAGCGGTTCCCAAAGAGCTTTAGAACAAGGCATAGTTTTCCCTGCTGGCTCTTTGGGCGTGGGACCAACCTCCAGACATATGGCCATTTTTGGGCCTGGCGTGACGCCATGTGGAAAAGGGTGCTTTTGAGGTTGAAGGCATCAGGAAAGCCTGCAGCCCCCAGGTGTGTGGGGCTACGCAAGCGGTTCCCAAAGAGCTTTAGAACAAGGCATAGTTTTCCCTGCTGGCTCTTTGGGCGTGGGACCAACCTCCAGACATATGGCCATTTTTGTGCCTGGCGTGACGCCATGTGGAAAAGGGTGCTTTTGAGGTTGAAGGCAGTAGCAAAGCCTGCAGCCCCCAGGTGAGTGGGGCTACGCAAGCGGTTCCCAAAGAGCTTTAGATCAAGGCATAATTCTCCCTGCTGGCTCTTTGGGCGTGGGACCAGTCTCCAGACATATGGCCATTTTTGTGCCTGGCGTGACGCCATGTGGAAAAGGGTGCTTTTGAGGTTGGAGGCAGCAGGAAAGCCTGCAGCCCCCAGGTGTGTGGGGCTACGTAAGCCGTTCCCAAAGAGCTTTAGAACAAGGCATAGTTTTCCCTGCTAGCTCTTTGGGCGTGGGACCAATCTTCAGACATATGGCCATTTTTGGGCCTGGCGCAGCGCCAAGTGGGAAAGGGTGGTTTTGAGGCTGAAAGCGCGAGAAAAGCCTGTAGCCCCCAGTTTCTGTGGGGCTACGCAAGCGGTTCCCAAAGAGCTTTAGAACAAGGCATAGTTTTCCATGCTGGCTCTCTGGGCGTGGGACCAATCTCCAGACATATGGCCATTTTTGGGCCTGGCGTAACGCCATGTGGAAAAGGGTGTGCTTTTGAGGTTGAAGGCAGCAGGAAAGCCTGCAGCCCCCAGGTCTGTGGGGCTACGCAAGTGGTTCCCAAAGAGCTTTAGAACAAGGCATAGTTTTCCCTGCTGGCTCTTTGGGCATGGGACCAACCTCCAGACATATGGCCATTTTTGGGCCTGGCGCAGCGCCAAGTGGGAAAGTGTTGTTTTGAGGTTGAAGGCAGCAGGAAAGCCTGCAGCCCCCAGGTGTGTGGGGCTACGCAAGCGGTTCCCAAAGAGCTTTAGAACAAGGCATAGTTTTCCCTGCTGGCTCTTTGGGCGTGGGACCAATCTTCAGACATATGGCCATTTTTGGGCCTGGCGCGGCGCCAATTGCAAAAGGTTTCTTTTGAGGCTGAAGAGAGCAGGAAAGCCTGCAGCCCCCAGGTCTGTGGGGCTACGCAAGCGGTTCCCAAAGAGCTTTAGAACAAGGCATAATTTTCCCTGCTGGCTCTTTGGGCGTGGGACCAACCTCCAGACATATGGCCATTTTTCTGCCTGTCGTGACGCCATGTGGAAAAGGGTGCTTTTGAGGTTGAAGGCGGCAGGAAAGCCTGCAGCCCCCAGGTGTGTGGGGCTACGCAAGCGGTGCCCAAAGAGCTTTAGAACAAGGCATAGTTTTCCCTGCTGGCTCTTTGGGCGTGGGACCAGTCTCCAGACATATGGCCATTTTTGGGCCTGGCTTGGCGCCAAGTGGGAAATGGTGGTTTTGAGTCTGAAGGCAGCAGGAAAGCCTGCAGCCCCCAGGTGTGTGGGGCTACGCAAGCGGTTCCCAAAGAGCTTTAGAACAAGGCATAGTTTTCCCTGCTGGCTCTTTGGGCGTGGGACCAATCTCCAGACATATGGCCATTTTTGGGCCTGGCGTGGCGCCAAGTGGGAAAGGGTGCTTTTGACACTGAAGAGAGCTGGAAATCCTGCAGCTCCCAGGTATGTGGGGCTACGCAAGCGGTTCCCAAAGAGCTTTAGAACAAGGCATAGTTTTCCCTGCTGGCTCTTGGGGCGTGGGACCAGCCTCCAGACATATGGCCATTTTTGGGCCTGGCGCGGCGCCAAGTGGGAAAGGGTGGTTTTGAGGCTGAAGGCAGCAGGAAAACCTGCAGCCCCCAGGTGTGTGGGGCTACGCAAGCCGTTCCCAAAGAGCTTTAGAACAAGGCATAGTTTTCCCTGCTGGCTCTTTGGGCGTGGGACCAGTCTCCAGACATATGGCCATTTTTGTGCCTGGCGGAGCGCCATGTGGGAAAGGGTGGTTTTGAGGCTGAAGAGAGCAGGAAAGCCTGCAGCCCCCAGGTCTGTGGGGCTACGCAAGCGGTTCCCAAAGAGCTTTAGAACAAGGCATAGTTTTCCCTGCTGGCTCTTTGGGCGTGGGACCAACCTCCAGACATATGGCCATTTTTGTGCCTGGCGTGACGCCATGTGAAAAAGGGTGCTTTTGAGGTTGAAGGCAGCAGGAAAGCCTGCAGCCCCCAGGTGTGTGGGGCTATGCAAGCGGTTCCCAAAGAGCTTTAGAACAAGGCATAGTTTTCCCTGCTGGCTCTTTGGGCGTGGGACCAGTCTCCAGACATATGGCCATTTTTGGGCCTGGCGTGACGCCATGTGGAAAAGGGTGCTTTTGAGGTTGAAGGCAGCAGGAAAGCCTGCAGCCCCCAGGTCTGTGGGGCTACGCAAGCGGTTCCCAAAGAGCTTTAGAACAAGGCATAGTTTTCCCTGCTGGCTCTTTGGGCGTGGGACCAAACTCCAGACATATGGCCATTTTTGTGCCTGGCGTGGCGCCATGTGGGAAAGGGTGGTTTTGAGGCTGAAGGCAGCAGGAAAGCCTGCAGCCCCCAGGTGTGTGGGGCTACGCAAGCGGTTCCCAAAGAGCTTTAGAACAAGGCATAGTTTTCCCTGCTGGCTCTTTGGGCGTGGGACCAACCTCCAGACATATGGCCATTTTTGTGCCTGGCGTGACGCCATGTGAAAAAGGGTGCTTTTGAGGTTGAAGGCAGCAGGAAAGCCTGCAGCCCCCAGGTGTGTGGGGCTATGCAAGCGGTTCCCAAAGAGATTTAGAACAAGGCATAGTTTTCCCTGCTGGCTATTTGGGCGTGGGACCAGTCTCCAGACATATGGCCATTTTTGGGCCTGGCGCAGCGCCAAGTGGGAAAGTGTTGTTTTGAGGTTTAAGGCAGCAGGAAAGCCTGCAGCCCCCAGGTGTGTGGGGCTACGCAAGCGGTTCCCAAAGAGCTTTAGAACAAGGCATAGTTTTCCCTGCTGGCTCTTTGGGCGTGGGACCAATCTTCAGACATATGGGCATTTTTGGGCCTGGCGCGGCGCCAATTGCAAAAGGTTTCTTTTGAGGTTGAAGGCAGCAGGAAAGCCTGCAGCCCCCAGGTCTGTGGGGCTACGCAAGCGGTTCCCAAAGAGCTTTAGAACAAGGCATAATTTTCCCTGCTGGCTCTTTGGGCGTGGGACCAACCTCCAGACATATGGCCATTTTTCTGCCTGTCGTGACGCCATGTGGAAAAGGGTGCTTTTGAGGTTGAAGGCGGCAGGAAAGCCTGCAGCCCCCAGGTGTGTGGGGCTACGCAAGCGGTTCCCAAAGAGCTTTAGAACAAGGCATAGTTTTCCCTGCTGGCTCTTTGGGCGTGGGACCAGTCTCCAGACATATGGCCATTTTTGGGCCTGGCTTGGCGCCAAGAGGGAAATGGTGGTTTTGAGGCTGAAGGCAGCAGGAAAGCCTGCAGCCCCCAGGTGTGTGGGGCTACGCAAGCGGTTCCCAAAGAGCTTTAGAACAAGGCATAGTTTTCCCTGCTGGCTCTTTGGGCGTGGGACCAATCTCCAGACATATGGCCATTTTTGGGCCTGGCGTGGCGCCAAGTGGGAAAGGGTGCTTTTGACGCTGAAGAGAGCCGGAAATCCTGCAGCTCCCAGGTATGTGGGGCTACGCAAGCGGTTCCCAAAGAGCTTTAGAACAAGGCATAGTTTTCCCTGCTGGCTCTTCGGGCGTGGGACCAGCCTCCAGACATATGGCCATTTTTGGGCCTGGCGCGGCGCCAAGTGGGAAAGGGTGGTTTTGAGGCTGAAGGCAGCAGGAAAGCCTGCAGCCCCCAGGTGTGTGGGGCTACGCAAGCGGTTCCCAAAGAGCTTTAGAACAAGGCATAGTTTTCCCTGCTGGCTCTTTGGGTGTGGGACCAGTCTCCAGACATATGGCCATTTTTGTGCCTGGCGGAGCGCCATGTGGGAAAGGGTGGTTTTGAGGCTGAAGAGAGCAGGAAAGCCTGCAGCCCCCAGGTGTGTGGGGCTACGCAAGCCGTTCCCAAAGAGCTTTAGAACAAGGCATAGTTTTCCCTGCTGGCTCTTTGGGCGTGGGACCAACCTCCAGACATATGGCCATTTTTGTGCCTGGCGTGACGCCATGTGAAAAAGGGTGCTTTTGAGGTTGAAGGCAGCAGGAAAGCCTGCAGCCCCCAGGTGTGTGGGGCTACGCAAGCGGTTCCCAAAGAGCTTTAGAACAAGGCATAGTTTTCCCTGCTGGCTCTTTGGGCGTGGGACCAGTCTCCAGACATATGGCCATTTTTGGGCCTGGCGTGACGCCATGTGGAAAAGGGTGGTTTTGAGGCTGAAGGCAGCAGGAAAGCCTGCAGCCCCCAGGTCTTTGGGGCTACGCAAGCGGTTCCCAAAGAGCTTTAGAACAAGGCATAGTTTTCCCTGCTGGCTCTTTGGGCATGGGACCAACCTCCAGACATATGGCCATTTTTGGGCCTGGCGCAGCGCCAAGTGGGAAAGTGTTGTTTTGAGGTTGAAGGCAGCAGGAAAGCCTGCAGCCCCCAGGTGTGTGGGGCTACGCAAGCGGTTCCCAAAGAGCTTTAGAACAAGGCATAGTTTTCCCTGCTGGCTCTTTGGGAAAGGGACCAATCTTCAGACATATGGCCATTTTTGGGCCTGGCGCGGCGCCAATTGCAAAAGGTTTCTTTTGAGGCTGAAGAGAGCAGGAAAGCCTGCAGCCCCCAGGTCTGTGGGGCTACGCAAGCGGTTCCCAAAGAGCTTTAGAACAAGGCATAATTTTCCCTGCTGGCTCTTTGGGCGTGGGACCAACCTCCAGACATATGGCCATTTTTCTGCCTGTTGTGACGCCATGTGGAAAAGGGTGCTTTTGAGGTTGAAGGTGGCAGGAAAGCCTGCAGCCCCCAGGTGTGTGGGGCTACGCAAGCGGTTCCCAAAGAGCTTTAGAACAAGGCATAGTTTTCCCTGCTGGCTCTTTGGGCGTGGGACCAGTCTCCAGACATATGGCCATTTTTGGGCCTGGCTTGGCGCCAAGTGGGAAATGGTAGTTTTGAGGCTGAAGGCAGCAGGAAAGCCTGCAGCCCCCAGGTGTGTGGGGCTACGCAAGCGGTTCCCAAAGAGCTTTAGAACAAGGCATAGTTTTCCCTGCTGGCTCTTTGGGCGTGGGACCAATCTCCAGACATATGGCCATTTTTGGGCCTGGCGTGGCGCCAAGTGGGAAAGGGTGCTTTTGACGCTGAAGAGAGCCGGAAATCCTGCAGCTCCCAGGTATGTGGGGCTACGCAAGCGGTTCCCAAAGAGCTTTAGAACAAGGCATAGTTTTCCCTGCTGGCTCTTTGGGCGTGGGACCAGCCTCCAGACATATGGCCATTTTTGGGCCTGGCGCGGCGCCAAGTGGGAAAGGGTGGTTTTGAGGCTGAAGGCAGCAGGAAAGCCTGCAGCCCCCAGGTGTGTGGGGCTACGCAAGCGGTTCCCAAAGAGCTTTAGAACAAGGCATAGTTTTCCCTGCTGCCTCTTTGGGCGTGGGACCAGTCTCCAGACATATGGCCATTTTTGTGCCTGCGGAGCGCCATGTGGGAAAGGGTGGTTTTGAGGCTGAAGAGAGCAGGAAAGCCTGCAGCCCCCAGGTGTCTGGGGCTACGCAAGCGGTTCCCAAAGAGCTTTAGAACAAGGCATAGTTTTCCCTGCTGGCTCTTTGGGCGTGGGACCAACCTCCAGACATATGGCCATTTTTGTGCCTGGCGTGACGCCATGTGAAAAAGGGTGCTTTTGAGGTTGAAGGCAGCAGGAAAGCCTGCAGCCCCCAGGTGTGTGGGGCTATGCAAGCGGTTCCCAAAGAGCTTTAGAACAAGGCATAGTTTTCCCTGCTGGCTCTTTGGGCGTGGGACCAGTCTCCAGACATATGGCCATTTTTGGGCCTGGCGTGACGCCATGTGGAAAAGGGTGCTTTTGAGGTTGAAGGCAGCAGGAAAGCCTGCAGCCCCCAGGTGTGTGGGGCTACGCAAGCGGTTCCCAAAGAGCTTTAGAACAAGGCATAGTTTTCCCTGCTGGCTCTTTGGGCGTGGGACCAAACTCCAGACATATGGCCATTTTTGTGCCTGGCGTGGCGCCATGTGGGAAAGGGTGGTTTTGAGGCTGAAGGCAGCAGGAAAGCCTGCAGCCCCCAGGTCTGTGGGGCTACGCAAGCGGTTCCCAAAGAGCTTTAGAACAAGGCATATTTTTCCCTGCTGGCTCTTTGGGCGTGGGACCATTCTCCAGACATATGGCCATTTTTGTGCCTGGCGCAGCGCCAAGTGGGAAAGGGTGGTTTTGAGTCTGAAGGCAGCAGGAAAGCCTGCAGCCTCCAGGTGTGTGGGGCTACGCAAGCGGTTCCCAAAGAGCTTTAGAACAAGACATAGTTTTCCCTGCTGGCTCTTTGGGCGTGGGACCAACCTCCAGACATATGGCCATTTTTGTGCCTGCCGCAGCGCCAAGTGGGAAAGGGTGGTTTTGAGGCTGAAAGCGCGAGAAAAGCCTGCAGCCCCCAGGTCTGTGGTGCTATGCAAGCGGTTCCCAAAGAGCTTTAGAACAAGGCATAGTTTTCCCTGCTGGCTCTTTGAGCGTGGGACCAATCTCCAGAGATATGGCCATTTTTGTGCCTGGCGCGGCGGTAAGTGGGAAAGCGTGCTTTTGAGGCTGAGGGAGAGCAGGAAAGCCTGCAGCCCCCAGGTGTGTGGGGCTACGCAAGCGGTTCCCAAAGAGCTTTAGAACAAGGCATAGTTTTCCCTGCTGGCTCTTTGGGCGTGGGACCAGTCTCCTGACATATGGCCATTTTTGGGCCTGGCGCGGGGCCAAGTGGGAAAGGGTGGTTTTGAGGCTGAAGGCAGCAGGAAAGCCTGCAGCCCCCAGGTGTGTGGGGCTACGCAAGCGGTTCCCAAAGAGCTTTAGAACAAGGCATAGTTTTCCCTGCTGGCTCTTTGGGCGTGGGACCAGTCTCCAGAAATATGGCCATTTTTGTGCCTGGCACGATGCGAAGTCGGAAAGGGTGGTTTTGAGGCTGAAGGCAGCAGGAAAGCCTGCAGCCCCCAGGTGTGTGGGGCTACGCAAGCGGTTCCCAAAGAGCTTTAGAACAAGGCATAGTTTTCCCTGCTGGCTCTTTGGGCGTGGGACCAGTCTCCAGACATATGGCCATTTTTGGGCCTGGCGCGGGGCCAAGTTGGAAAGGGTGGTTTTGAGGCTGAAGGCACCAGGAAATCCTGCAGCCCCCACGTGTGTGGGGCTACGCAAGCGGTTCCCAAAGAGCTTTAGAACAAGGCATAGTTTTCCCTGCTGGCTCTTTGGGCGTGGAACCAATCTCCAGATATATGGCCATTTTTGTGCCTGGCACGGCGCCATGTGCGAAAGGGTTTTTTTGAGGCTGAAGGCAGCAGGAAAGCCTGCAGCCCCCAGGTGTGTGGGGCTACGCAAGCGGTTCACAAAGAGCTTTAGAACAAGGCATAGTTTTCCCTGCTGGCTCTTTGGGCGTGGGACCAATCTTCAGACATATGGCCAGTTTTGGGCCTGGCGGGGCGCCAATTGCGAAAGGTTTCTTTTGAGGCTGAAGGCAGCAGGAAAGCCTGCAGCCCCCAGGTGTGTGGGGCTACGCAAGCGGTTCTCAAAGAGCTTTAGAACAAGGCATAGTTTTCCCTGCTGGCTCTTTGGGCGTGGGACCAATCTTCAGACATATGGCCATTTTTGGGCCTGGCACGGCGCCAATTGCAAAAGGTTTCTTTTGAGGCTGAAGAGAGCAGGAAAGCCTGCAGCCCCCAGGTGTGTGGGGCTACGCAAGCGGTTCCCAAAGAGCTTTAGAACAAGGCATAATTTTCCCTGCTGGCTCTTTGGGCGTGGGACCAACCTCCAGACATATGGCCATTTTTCTGCCTGTCGTGACGCCATGTGGAAAAGGGTGCTTTTGAGGTTGAAGGCAGCAGGAAAGCCTGCAGCCCCCAGGTGTGTGGGGCTACGCAAGCGGTGCCCAAAGAGCTTTAGAACAAGGCATAGTTTTCCCTGCTGGCTCTTTGGGCGTGGGACCAGTCTCCAGACATATGGACATTTTTGGGCCTGGCTTGGCGCCAAGTGGGAAATGGTGGTTTTGAGGTTGAAGGCAGCAGGAAAGCCTGCAGCCCCCAGGTGTGTGGGGCTACGCAAGCGGTTCCCAAAGAGCTTTAGAACAAGGCATAGTTTTCCCTGCTGGCTCTTTAGGCGTGGGACCAACCTCCAGACATATGGCCATTTTTGGGCCTGGCGTGGCGCCATGTGGGAAACGGTGGTTTTGAGGTTGAAAGCGCGAGAAAAGCCTGCAGCCCCGAGTTTGTGTGGGGCTACGCAAGCGGTTCCCAAAGAGCTTTAGAACAAGGCATAGTTTTCCCTGCTGGCTCTTTGGGCGTGGGACCAATCTCCAGACATATGGCCATTTTTGGGCCTGGCGCGGCGCCAAGTGGGAAAGCGTGCTTTTGAGGCTGAAGAGAGCCGGAAATCCTGCAGCTCCCAGGTATGTGGGGCTACGCAAGCGGTTCCCAAAGAGCTTTAGAACAAGGCATAGTTTTCCCTGCTGGCTCTTCGGGCGTGGGACCAGCCTCCAGACATATGGCCATTTTTGGGCCTGGCAGGATGCCAAGTGGGAAAGGGTGGTTTTGAGGCTGAAGGCAGCAGGAAAGCCTGCAGCCCCCAGGTCTGTGGGGCTACGCAAGCGGTTCCCAAAGAGCTTTAGAACAAGGCATAGTTTTCCGTGCTGGCTCTTTGGGCATGGGACCAGTCTCCTGACATATGGCCATTTTTGGGCCTGGCGCGGGGCCAAGTGGGAAAGGGTGGTTTTGAGGCTGAAGGCAGCAGGAAAGCCTGCAGCCCCCAGGTCTGTGGGGCTACGCAAGCGGTTCCCAAAGAGCTTTAGAACAAGGCATAGTTTTCCCTGCTGGCTCTTTGGGCGTGGGACCAGTCTCCAGACATATGGCCATTTTTGTGCCTGGCGTGACGCCATGTGGGAAAGGGTGGTTTTGAGTCTGAAGGCAGCAGGAAAGCCTGCAGCCCCCAGGTGTGTGGGGCTACGCAAGCGGTTCCCAAAGAGCTTTAGAACAAGGCATAGTTTTCCCTGCTGGCTCTTTGGGCGTGGGACCAACCTCCAGACATATGGTCATTTTTGTGCCTGGCGTGAGGCCATGTGGAAAAGGGTGCTTTTGAGGTTGGAGGCAGCAGGAAAGCCTGCAGCCCCCAGGTCTGTGGGGCTACGCAAACGGTTCCCAAAGAGCTTTAGAACAAGGCATAGTTTTCCCTGCTGGCTCTTTGGGCGTGGGACCAAACTCCAGACATATGGCCATTTTTGTGCCTGGCGTGGCGCCATGTGGGAAAGGGTGGTTTTGAGGCTGAAGGCAGCAGGAAAGCCTGCCGCCCCCAGGTCTGTGGGGCTACGCAAGCGGTTCCCAAAGAGCTTTAGAACAAGGCATATTTTTCCCTGCTGGCTCTTTGGGCGTGGGACCATTCTCCAGACATATGGCCATTTTTGTGCCTGGCGCAGCGCCAAGTGGGAAAGAGTAGTTTTGAGTCTGAAGGCAGCAGGAAAGCCTGCAGCCTCCAGGTGTGTGGGGCTACGCAAGCGGTTCCCAAAGAGCTTTAGAACAAGGCATAGTTTTCCCTGCTGGCTCTTTGGGCGTGGGACCAATCTTCAGACATATGGCCATTTTTGGGCCTGGCACGGCGCCAATTGCAAAAGGTTTCGTTTGAGGCTGAAGAGAGCAGGAAAGCCTGCAGCCCCCAGGTCTGTGGGGCTACGCAAGCGGTTCCCAAAGAGCTTTAGAACAAGGCATAATTTTCCCTGCTGGCTCTTTGGGCGTGGGACCAACCTCCAGACATATGGCCATTTTTCTGCCTGTCGTGACGCCATGTGGAAAAGGGTGCTTTTGAGGTTGAAGGCGGCAGGAAAGCCTGCAGCCCCCAGGTGTGTGGGGCTACGCAAGCGGTGCCCAAAGAGCTTTAGAACAAGGCATAGTTTTCCCTGCTGGCTCTTTGGGCGTGGGACCAGTCTCCAGACATATGGCCATTTTTGGGCCTGGCTTGGCGCCAAGTGGGAAATGGTGGTTTTGAGGTTGAAGGCAGCAGGAAAGCCTGCAGCCCCCAGGTGTGTGGGGCTACGCAAGAGGTTCCCAAAGAGCTTTAGAACAAGGCATAGTTTTCCCTGCTGGCTCTTTAGGCGTGGGACCAACCTCCAGACATATGGCCATTTTTGGGCCTGGCGTGGCGCCATGTGGGAAACGGTGGTTTTGAGGTTGAATGCGCGAGAAAAGCCTGCAGCCCCCAGTTTGTGTGGGGCTACGCAAGCGGTTCCCAAAGAGCTTTAGAACAAGGCATAGTTTTCCCTGCTGGCTCTTTGGGCGTGGGACCAATCTCCAGACATATGGCCATTTTTGGGCCTGGCGCGGCGCCAAGTGGGAAAGCGTGCTTTTGAGGCTGAAGAGAGCCGGAAATCCTGCAGCTCCCAGGTCTGTGGGGCTACGCAAGCGGTGCCCAAAGAGCTTTAGAACAAGGCATAGTTTTCCCTGCTGGCTCTTCGGGCGTGGGACCAGCCTCCAGACATATGGCCATTTTTGGGCCTGGCTGGATGCCAAGTGGGAAAGGGTGGTTTTGAGGCTGAAGGCAGCAGGAAAGCCTGCAGCCCCCAGGTGTGTGGGGCTACGCAAGCGGTTCCCAAAGAGCTTTAGAACAAGGCATAGTTTTCCGTTCTGGCTCTTTGGGCATGGGACCAGTCTCCTGACATATGGCCATTTTTGGGCCTGGCGCGGCGCCAAGTGGGAAAGGGTGTTTTTCAGGCTGAAGGCAGCAGGAAAGCCTGCAGCCCCCAGGTCTGTGGGGCTACGCAAGCGGTTCCCAAAGAGCTTTAGAACAAGGCATAGTTTTCCCTGCTGGCTCTTTGGGCGTGGGACCAGTCTCCAGACATATGGCCATTTTTGTGCCTGGCGGAGCGCCATGTGGGAAAGGGTGGTTTTGAGGCTGAAGAGAGCAGGAAAGCCTGCAGCCCCCAGGTGTGTGGGGCTACGCAAGCGGTTCCCAAAGAGCTTTAGAACAAGGCATAGTTTTCCCTGCTGGCTCTTTGGGCGTGGGACCAACCTCCAGACATATGGCCATTTTTGTGCCTGGCGTGACGCCATGTGGAAAAGGGTGCTTTTGAGGTTGAAGGCAGCAGGAAAGCCTGCAGCCCCCAGGTGTGTGGGGCTACGCAAGCGGTTCCCAAAGAGCTTTAGAACAAGGCATAGTTTTCCCTGCTAGCTCTTTGGGCGTGGGACCAAATTCCAGACATATGGCCATTTTTGTGCCTTGCGTGGCGCCATGCGGGAAAGGGTGGTTTTGAGGCTGAAGGCAGCAGGAAAGCCTGCAGCCCCCAGGTCTGTGGGGCTACGCAAGCGGTTCCCAAAGAGCTTTAGAACAAGGCATATTTTTCCCTGCTGGCTCTTTGGGCGTGGGACCAGTCTCCAGAAATATGGCCATTTTTGTGCCTGGCGCAGTGCCAAGTGGGAAAGGGTGGTTTTGAGTCTGAAGGCAGCAGGAAAGCCTGCAGCCCCCAGGTGTGTGGGGCTACGCAAGCGGTTCCCAAAGAGCTTTAGAACAAGGCATAGTTTTCCCTGCTGGCTCTTTGGGCGTGGGACCAATCTGCAGACATATGGCCATTTTTGTGCCTGGCGCGGCGGCAAGTGGGAAAGCGTGCTTTTGAGGCTGAAGAGAGCAGGAAATCCTGCAGCCCCCAGGTGTGTGGGGCTACGCAAGCGGTTCCCAAAGAGCTTTAGAACAAGGCATAGTTTTCCCTGCTGGCTCTTTGGGCGTGGGACCAGTCTCCAGACATATGGCCATTTTTGGGCCTGGCGCGGGGCCAAGTGGGAAAGGGTGGTTTTGAGGCTGAAGGCAGCAGGAAAGCCTGCAGCCCCCACATGTGTGGGGCTACGCAAGCGGTTCCCAAAGAGCTTTAGAACAAGGCATAGTTTTCCCTGCTGGCTCTTTGGGCGTGGAACCAATCTCCAGATATATGGCCATTTTTGTGCCTGGCACGGCGCCATGTGCGAAAGGGTTGTTTTGAGGCTGAAGGCAGCAGGAAAGCCTGCAGCCCCCAGGTGTGTGGGGCTACGCAAGCGGTTCACAAAGAGCTTTAGAACAAGGCATAGTTTTCCCTGCTGGCTCTTTGGGCGTGGGACCAATCTTCAGACATATGGCCATTTTTGGGCCTGGCGCGGAGCCAATTGCGAAAGGTTTCTTTTGAGGCTGAAGGCAGCAGGAAAGCCTGCAGCCCGCAGGTGTGTGGGGCTACGCAAGCGGTTCCCAAAGAGCTTTAGAACAAGGCATAGTTTTCCCTGCTGGCTCTTTGGGCGTGGGACCAACCTCCAGACATATGGCCATTTTTGGGCCTGGCGTAACGCCATCTGGAAAAGGGTGTGCTTTTGAGGTTGAAGGCAGCAGGAAAGCCTGCAGCCCCCAGGTCTGTGGGGCTACGCAAGCGGTTCCCAAAGAGCTTTAGAACAAGGCATAGTTTTCCCTGCTGGCTCTTTGGGCGTGGGACCAGTCTCCAGACATATGGCCATTTTTGGGCCTGGCGCAGCGCCAAGTGGGAATGTGTTGTTTTGAGGTTGAAGGCAGCAGGAAAGCCTGCAGCCCCCAGGTGTGTGGGGCTACGCAAGCGGTTCCCAAAGAGCTTTAGAACAAGGCATAGTTTTCCCTGCTGGCTCTTTGGGCGTGGGACCAATCTTCAGACATATGGCCATTTTTGGGCCTGGCGCGGCGCCAATTGCAAAAGGTTTCTTTTGAGGCTGAAGAGAGCAGGAAAGCCTGCAGCCCCCAGGTCTGTGAGGCTACGCAAGCGGTTCCCAAAGAGCTTTAGAACAAGGCATAATTTTCCCTGCTGGCTCTTTGGGCGTGGGACCAACCTCCAGACATATGGCCATTTTTCTGCCTGTCGTGACGCCATGTGGAAAAGGGTGCTTTTGAGGTTGAAGGCGGCAGGAAAGCCTGCAGCCCCCAGGTGTGTGGGGCTACGCAAGCGGTGCCCAAAGAGCTTTAGAACATGGCATAGTTTTCCCTGCTGGCTCTTTGGGCGTGGGACCAATCTTCAGACATATGGCCATTTTTGGGCCTGGCACGGCGCCAATTGCAAAAGGTTTCTTTTGAGGCTGAAGAGAGCAGGAAAGCCTGCAGCCCCCAGGTGTGTGGGGCTACGCAAGCGGTTCCCAAAGAGCTTTAGACTAAGGCATAATTTTCCCTGCTGGCTCTTTGGGCGTGGGACCAACCTCCAGACATATGGCCATTTTTCTGCCTGTTGTGATGCCATGTGGAAAAGGGTGCTTTTGAGGTTGAAGGCGGCAGGAAAGCCTGCAGCCCCCAGGTGTGTGGGGCTACGCAAGCGGTTCCCAAAGAGCTTTAGAACAAGGCATAGTTTTCCCTGCTGTCTCTTTGGGCGTGGGACCAGTCTCCAGACATATGGCCATTTTTGGGCCTGGCGCGGGGCCAAGTTGGAAAGGGTGGTTTTGAGGCTGAAGGCACCAGGAAATCCTGCAGCCCCCACGTGTGTGGGGCTACGCAAGCGGTTCCCAAAGAGCTTTAGAACAAGGCATAGTTTTCCCTGCTGGCTCTTTGGGCGTGGAACCAATCTCCAGATATATGGCCATTTTTGTGCCTGGCACGGCGCCATGTGCGAAAGGGTTGTTTTGAGGCTGAAGGCAGCAGGAAAGCCTGCAGCCCCCAGGTGTGTGGGGCTACGCAAGCGGTTCACAAAGAGCTTTAGAACAAGGCATAGTTTTCCCTGCTGGCTCTTTGGGCGTGGGACCAATCTTCAGACATATGGCCATTTTTGGGCCTGGCGGGGCGCCAATTGCGAAAGGTTTCTTTTGAGGCTGAAGAGAGCAGGAAAGCCTGCAGCCCCCAGGTCTGTGGGGCTACGCAAGCGGTGCCCAAAGAGCTTTAGAACAAGGCATAGTTTTCCCTGCTGGCTCTTTGGGCGTGGGACCAACCTCCAGACATATGGCCATTTTTGGGCCTGGCTTGGCGCCAATTGGGAAATGGTGGTTTTGAGGCTGAAGGCAGCAGGAAAGCCTGCAGCCCCCAGGTCTGTGGGGCTACGCAAGAGGTTCCCAAAGAGCTTTAGAACAAGGCATAGTTTTCCCTGCTGGCTCTTTAGGCGTGGGACCAACCTCCAGACATATGGCCATTTTTGGGCCTGGCGTGGCGCCATGTGGGAAACGGTGGTTTTGAGGTTGAAAGCGCGAGAAAAGCCTGCAGCCCCCAGTTTGTGTGGGGCTACGCAAGCGGTTCCCAAATAGCTTTAGAACAAGGCATAGTTTTCCCTGCTGGCTCTTTGGGCGTGGGACAAATCTCCAGACATATGGCCATTTTTGGGCCTGGCGCGGCGCCAAGTGGGAAAGCGTGCTTTTGAGGCTGAAGAGAGTCGGAAATCCTGCAGCTCCCAGGTATGTGGGGCTACGCAAGCGGTTCCCAAAGAGCTTTAGAACAAGGCATAGTTTTCCCTGCTGGCTCTTCGGGCGTGGGACCAGCCTCCAGACATATGGCCATTTTTGGGCCTGGCGCGGCGCCAAGTGGGAAAGGGTGGTTTTGAGGCTGAAGGCAGCAGGAAAGCCTGCAGCCCCCAGGTGTGTGGGGCTACGCAAGCGGTTCCCAAAGAGCTTTAGAACAAGGCATAGTTTTCCGTGCTGGCTCTTTGGGCATGGGACCAGTCTCCTGACATATGGCCATTTTTGGGCGTGGCGCGGGGCCAAGTGGGAAAGGGTGGTTTTGAGGCTGAAGGCAGCAGGAAAGCCTGCAGCCCCCAGGTGTGTGGGGCTACGCAAGCGGTTCCCAAAGAGCTTTAGAACAAGGCATAGTTTTCCCTGCTGGCTCTTTGGGCGTGGGACCAGTCTCCAGACATATGGCCATTTTTGTGCCTGGCGGAGCGCCATGTGGGAAAGGGTGGTTTTGAGGCTGAAGAGAGCAGGAAAGCCTGCAGCCCCCAGGTGTGTGGGGCTACGCAAGCGGTTCCCAAAGAGCTTTAGAACAAGGCATAGTTTTCCCTGCTGGCTCTTTGGGCGTGGGACCAACCTCCAGACATATGGCCATTTTTGTGCCTGGCGTGACGCCATGTGGAAAAGGGTGCTTTTGACATTGAAGGCAGCAGGAAAGCCTGCAGCCCCCAGGTGTGTGGGGCTACGCAAGAGGTTCCCAAAGAGCTTTAGAACAAGGCATAGTTTTCCCTGCTGGCTCTTTGGGCGTGGAACCAAACTCCAGACATATGGCCATTTTTGTGCCTGGCGTGGCGCCATGTCGGAAAGGGTGGTTTTGAGGCTGAAGGCAGCAGGAAAGCCTGCAGCCCCCAGGTGTGTGGGGCTACGCAAGCGGTTCCCAAAGAGCTTTAGAACAAGGCATAGTTTTCCCTGCTGGCTCTTTGGGCGTGGGACCAACCTCCAGACATATGGCCATTTTTGTGCCTGGCGTAACGCCATGTGGAAAAGGGTGTGCTTTTGAGGTTGAAGGCAGCAGGAAAGCCTGCAGCCCCCAGGTCTGTGGGGCTACGCAAGCGGTTCCCAAAGAGCTTTAGAACAAGGCATAGTTTTCCCTGCTGGCTCTTTGGGCATGGGACCAACCTCCAGACATATGGCCATTTTTGGGCCTGGCGCAGCGCCAAGTGGGAAAGTGTTGTTTTGAGGTTGAAGTCAGCAGGAAAGCCTGCAGCCCCCAGGTGTGTGGGGCTACGCAAGCGGTTCCCAAAGAGCTTTAGAACAAGGCATAGTTTTCCCTGCTGGCTCTTTGGGCGTGGGACCAATATTCAGACATATGGCCATTTTTGGGCCTGGCACGGCGCCAATTGCAAAAGGTTTCGTTTGAGGCTGAAGAGAGCAGGAAAGCCTGCAGCCCCCAGGTGTGTGGGGCTACGCAAGAGGTTCCCAAAGAGCTTTAGAACAAGGCATAGTTTTCCCTGCTGGCTCTTTGGGCGTGGGACCAGTCTCCAGACATATGGCCATTTTTGGGCCTGGCGTGACGCCATGTGGAAAAGGGTGCTTTTGAGGTTGAAGGCAGCAGGAAAGCCTGCAGCCCCCAGGTGTGTGGGGCTACGCAAGCGGTTCCCAAAGAGCTTTAGAACAAGGCATAGTTTTCCCTGCTGGCTCTTTGGGCGTGGGACCAGTCTCCAGACATATGGCCCTTTTTGGGCCTGGCGCGGGGCCAAGTGGGAAAAGGTGGTTTGGAGGCTGAAGGCAGCAGGAAAGCCTGCAGCCCCCAGGTGTGTGGGGCTACGCAAGCGGTTCACAAAGAGCTTTAGAACAAGGCATAGTTTTCCCTGCTGGCTCTTTGGGCGTGGGACCAATCTTCAGACATATGGCCATTTTTGGGCCTGGCGGGGCGCCAATTGCAACAGGTTTCTTTTGAGGCTGAAGGCAGCAGGAAAGCCTGCAGCCCCCAGGTGTGTGGGGCTACGCAAGCGGTTCCCAAAGAGCTTTAGAACAAGGCATAGTTTTCCCTGCTGGCTCTTTGGGCGTGGGACCAACCTCCAGACATATGGCCATTTTTGTGCCTGGCGTAACGCCATGTTGAAAAGGGTGTGCTTTTGAGGTTGAAGGCAGCAGGAAAGCCTGCAGCCCCCAGGTCTGTGGGGCTACGCAAGCGGTTCTCAAAGAGCTTTAGAACAAGGCATAGTTTTCCCTGCTGGCTCTTTGGGCATGGGACCAACCTCCAGACATATGGCCATTTTTGGGCCTGGCGCAGCGCCAAGTGGGAAAGTGTTGTTTTGAGGTTGAAGTCAGCAGGAAAGCCTGCAGCCCCCAGGTGTGTGGGGCTACGCAAGCGGTTCCCAAAGAGCTTTAGAACAAGGCATAGTTTTCCCTGCTAGCTCTTTGGGCGTGGGACCAATATTCAGACATATGGCCATTTTTGGGCCTGGCGCAGCGCCAATTGCAAAAGGTTTCGTTTCAGGCTGAAGAGAGCAGGAAAGCCTGCAGCCCCCAGGTCTGTGGGGCTACGCAAGCGGTTCCCAAAGAGCTTTAGAACAAGGCATAGTTTTCCCTGCTGGCTCTTTGGGCGTGGGACCAACCTCCAGACATATGGCCATTTTTCTGCCTGCCGTGACGCCATGTGGAAAAGAGTGCTTTTGAGGTTGAAGGCGGCAGGAAAGCCTGCAGCCCCCAGGTCTGTGGGGCTACGCAAGCGGTGCCCAAAGAGCTTTAGAACAAGGCATAGTTTTCCCTGCTGGCTCTTTGGGCGTGGGACCAGTCTCCAGACATATGGCCATTTTTGGGCCTGGCTTGGCGCCAAGTGGGAAATGGTGGTTTTGAGGCTGAAGGCAGCAGGAAAGCCTGCAGCCCCCACGTGTGTGGGGCTACGCAAGCGGTTCCCAAAGAGCTTTAGAACAAGGCATAGTTTTCCCTGCTGGCTCTTTGGGCGTGGGACCAATCTTCAGACATATGGCCATTTTTGGGCCTGGCGGGGCGCCAATTGCGACAGGTTTCTTTTGAGGCTGAAGGCAGCAGGAAAGCCTGCAGCCCCCAGGTGTGTGGGGCTACGCAAGCGGTTCCCAAAGAGCTTTAGAACAAGGCATAGTTTTCCCTGCTGGCTCTTTGGGCGTGGGACCAACCTCCAGACATATGGCCATTTTTGTGCCTGGCGTAACGCCATGTTGAAAAGGGTGTGCTTTTGAGGTTGAAGGCAGCAGGAAAGCCTGCAGCCCCCAGGTCTGTGGGGCTACGCAAGCGGTTCTCAAAGAGCTTTAGAACAAGGCATAGTTTTCCCTGCTGGCTCTTTGGGCATGGGACCAACCTCCAGACATATGGCCATTTTTGGGCCTGGCGCAGCGCCAAGTGGGAAAGGGTGGTTTTGAGGCTGAAGGCAGCAGGAAAGCCTGCAGCCCCCAGGTGTGTGGGGCTACGCAAGCGGTTCCCAAAGAGCTTTAGAACAAGGCATAGTTTTCCCTGCTAGCTCTTTGGGCGTGGGACCAATATTCAGACATATGGCCATTTTTGGGCCTGGCGCAGCGCCAATTGCAAAAGGTTTCGTTTCAGGCTGAAGAGAGCAGGAAAGCCTGCAGCCCCCAGGTCTGTGGGGCTACGCAAGCGGTTCCCAAAGAGCTTTAGAACAAGGCATAATTTTCCCTGCTGGCTCTTTGGGCGTGGGACCAACCTCCAGACATATGGCCATTTTTCTGCCTGTCGTGACGCCATGTGGAAAAGGGTGCTTTTGAGGTTGAAGGCGGCAGGAAAGCCTGCAGCCCCCAGGTCTGTGGGGCTACGCAAGCGGTGCCCAAAGAGCTTTAGAACAAGGCATAGTTTTCCCTGCTGGCTCTTTGGGCGTGGGACCAATCTCCAGACATATGGCCATTTTTGGGCCTGGCTTGGCGCCAAGTGGGAAATGGTGGTTTTGAGGCTGAAGGCAGCAGGACAGCCTGCAGCCCCCACGTGTGTGGGGCTACGCAAGCCGTTCCCAAAGAGCTTTAGAACAAGGCATAGTTTTCCCTGCTGGCTCTTTGGGCGTGGGACCAACCTCCAGACATATGGCCATTTTTGTGCCTGGCGGAGCGCCATGTGGGAAAGGGTGGTTTTGAGGCTGAAGGCAGCAGGAAAGCCTGCAGCCCCCAGGTGTGTGGGGCTACGCAAGCGGTTCCCAAAGAGCTTTAGAACAAGGCATAGTTTTCCCTGCTGGCTCTTTGGGCGTGGGACCAGTCTCCAGACATATGGCCATTTTTGGGCCTGGCGCGGGGCCAAGTTGGAAAGGGTGGTTTTGAGGCTGAAGGCACCAGGAAATCCTGCAGCCCCCACGTGTGTGGGGCTACGCAAGCGGTTCCCAAAGAGCTTTAGAACAAGGCATAGTTTTCCCTGCTGGCTCTTTGGGCGTGGGACCAGTCTCCAGACATATGGCCATTTTTGGGCCTGGCGCGGGGCCAAGTTGGAAAGGGTGGTTTTGAGGCTGAAGGCACCAGGAAAGCCTGCAGCCCCCAGGTGTGTGGGGCTACGCAAGCGGTTCCCAAAGAGCTTTAGAACAAGGCATAGTTTTCCCTGCTGGCTATTTGGGCGTGGGACCAACCTCCACACATATGGCCTTTTTTGGGACTGGCGCGGCGCCAAGTGGGAAAGGGTGGTTTTGAGGCTGAAAGCGCGAGAAAAGCCTGCAGCCCCCAGTTTGTGTGGGGCTACGCAAGCGGTTCCCAAAGAGCTTTAGAACAAGGCATAGTTTTCCCTGCTGGCTCTTTGGGCGTGGGACCAGTCTCCAGACATATGGCCATTTTGGTGCCTGGCGCGGGGGCAAGTGGGAAAGGGTGGTTTTGAGGCTGAAGGCAGCAGGAAAGCCTGCAGCCCCCAGGTCTGTGGGGCTACGCAAGCGGTTCCCAAAGAGCTTTAGAACAAGGCATAGTTTTCCCTGCTGGCTCTTTGGGCATGGGACCAACCTCCAGACATATGGCCATTTTTGTGCCTGGCGTGACGCCATGTGGAAAAGGGTGCTTTTGACGTTGAAGGCAGCAGGAAAGCCTGCAGCCCCCAGGTCTGTGGGGCTACGCAAGCGGTTCCCAAAGAGCTTTAGAACAAGGCATAGTTTTCCCTGCTGGCTCTTTGGGCGTGGGACCAAACTCCAGACATATGGCCATTTTTGTGCCTGGCGTAACGCCATGTGGAAAAGGGTGTGCTTTTGAGGTTGAAGGCAGCAGGAAAGACTGCAGCCCCCAGGTCTGTGGGGCTACGCAAGCGGTTCCCAAAGAGCTTTAGAACAAGGCATAGTTTTCCCTGCTGGCTCTTTGGGCATGGGACCAACCTCCAGACATATGGCCATTTTGGTGCCTGGCGCGGGGGCAAGTGGGAAAGGGTGGTTTTGAGGCTGAAGGCAGCAGGAAAGCCTGCAGCCCCCAGGTCTGTGTGGCTACGCAAGCGGTTCCCAAAGAGCTTTAGAACAAGGCATAGTTTTCCCTGCTGGCTCTTTGGGAAAGGGACAAGTCTCCAGAAATATGGCCATTTTTGTGCCTGGCACGATGCGAAGTGGGAAAGGGTGGTTTTGAGTCTGAAGGCAGCAGGAAAGCCTGCAGCCCCCAGGTGTGTGGGGCTACGCAAGCGGCTCACAAAGAGCTTTAGAACAAGGCATAGTTTTCCCTGCTGGCTCTTTGGGCGTGGGACCAGTCTCCAGACATATGGCCATTTTTGGGCCTGGCGCGGGGCCAAGTTGGAAAGGGTGGTTTTGAGGCTGAAGGCACCAGGAAATCCTGCAGCCCCCACGTGTGTGGGGCTACGCAAGCGGTTCCCAAAGAGCTTTAGAACAAGGCATAGTTTTCCCTGCTGGCTCTTTGGGCGTGGAACGAATCTCCAGATATATGGCCATTTTTGTGCCTGGCACGGCGCCATGTGCGAAAGGGTTGTTTTGAGGCTGAAGGCAGCAGGAAAGCCTGCAGCCCCCAGGTGCGTGGGGCTACGCAAGCGCTTCACAAAGAGCTTTAGAACAAGGCATAGTTTTCCCTGCTGGCTCTTTGGGCGTGGGACCAATCTTCAGACATATGGCCATTTTTGGGCCTGGCGGGGCGCCAATTGCGAAAGGTTTCTTTTGAGGCTGAAGGCAGCAGGAAAGCCTGCAGCCCCCAGGTGTGTGGGGCTACGCAAGAGGTTCCCAAAGAGCTTTAGAACAAGGCATAGTTTTCCCTGCTGGCTCTTTGGGCGTGGGACCAACCTCCAGACATATGGCCATTTTTGTGCCTGGCGTAACGCCATGTGGAAAAGGGTGTGCTTTTGAGGTTGAAGGCAGCAGGAAAGACTGCAGCCCCCAGGTCTGTGGGGCTACGCAAGCGGTTCCCAAAGAGCTTTAGAACAAGGCATAGTTTTCCCTGCTGGCTCTTTGGGCATGGGACCAACCTCCAGACATATGGCCATTTTTGGGCCTGGCGCAGCGCCAAGTGGGAAAGTGTTATTTTGAGGTTGAAGTCAGCAGGAAAGCCTGCAGCCCCCAGGTGTGTGGGGCTACGCAAGCGGTTCCCAAAGAGCTTTAGAACAAGGCATAGTTTTCCCTGCTGGCTCTTTGGGCGTGGGACCAATCTTCAGACATATGGCCATTTTTGGGCCTGGCACGGCGCCAATTGCAAAAGGTTTCGTTTGAGGCTGAAGAGAGCAGGAAAGCCTGCAGCCCCCAGGTGTGTGGGGCTACGCAAGCGGTTCCCAAAGAGCTTTAGAACAAGGCATAGTTTTCCCTGCTGGCTCTTTGGGCGTGGGACCAACCTCCAGACATATGACCATTTTTGTGCCTGCCGTGACGCCATGTGGGAAAGGGTGCTTTTGAGGTTGAAGGCGGCAGGAAAGCCTGCAGCCCCCAGGTGTGTGGGGCTACGCAAGCGGTTCCCAAAGAGCTTTAGAACAAGGCATAGTTTTCCCTGCTGGCTCTTTGGGCGTGGGACCAGTCTCCAGACATATGGCCATTTTTGGGCCTGGCTTGGCGCCAAGTGGGAAATGGTGGTTTTGAGGCTGAAGGCAGCAGGAAAGCCTGCAGCCCCCAGCTCTGTGGGGCTACGCAAGAGGTTCCCAAAGAGCTTTAGAACAAGGCATAGTTTTCCCTGCTGGCTCTTTAGGCGTGGGACCAACCTCCAGACATATGGCCATTTTTGGGCCTGGCGTGGCGCCATGTGGGAAACGGTGGTTTTGAGGCTGAAGGCAGCAGGAAAGCCTGCAGCCCCCAGGTCTGTGTGGCTACGCAAGCGGTTCCCAAAGAGCTTTAGAACAAGGCATAGTTTTCCCTGCTGGCTCTTTGGGCGTGGGACCAACTTCCAGACAAATGGCCATTTTTGTGCCTGGCGGAGCGCCATGTGGGAAAGGGTGGTTTTGAGGCTGAAGAGAGCAGGAAAGCCTGCAGCCCCCAGGTGTGTGGGGCTACGCAAGCGGTTCCCAAAGAGCTTTAGAACAAGGCATAGTTTTCCCTGCTGGCTCTTTGGGCGTGGGACCAACCTCCAGACATATGGCCATTTTTGGGCCTGGCGTGACGCCATGTGGAAAAGGGTGCTTTTGAGGTTGAAGGCAGCAGGAAAGCCTGCAGCCCCCAGGTGTGTGGGGCTACGCAAGCGGTTCCCAAAGAGCTTTAGAACAAGGCATAGTTTTCCCTGCTGGCTCTTTGGGCGTGGGACCAACCTCCAGACATATGGCCATTTTTGTGCCTGGCGTGACGCCATGTGGAAAAGGGTGCTTTTGAGGTTGAAGGCAGTAGCAAAGCCTGCAGCCCCCAGGTGAGTGGGGCTACGCAAGCGGTTCCCAAAGAGCTTTAGAACAAGGCATAGTTCTCCCTGCTGGCTCTTTGGGCGTGGGACCAGTCTCCAGACATATGGCCATTTTTGTGCCTGGCGTGACGCCATGTGGAAAAGGGTGTTTTTGAGGTTGGAGGCAGCAGGAAAGCCTGCAGCCCCCAGGTGTGTGGGGCTACGCAAGCCGTTCCCAAAGAGCTTTAGAACAAGGCATAGTTTTCCCTGCTAGCTCTTTGGGCGTGGGACCAACCTCCAGACATATGGCCATTTTTGGGCCTGGCGCAGCGCCAAGTGGGAAAGGGTGGTTTTGAGGCTGAAAGCGCGAGAAAAGCCTGTAGCCCCCAGTTTCTGTGGGGCTACGCAAGCGGTGCCCAAAGAGCTTTAGAACAAGGCATAGTTTTCCCTGCTGGCTCTTTGGGCGTGGGACCAAACTCCAGACATATGGCCATTTTTGTGCCTGGCGTGGCGCCATGTGGAAAAGGGTGGTTTTGAGGCTGAAGGCAGCAGGAAAGCCTGCAGCCCCCAGGTCTGTGGGGCTACGCAAGCGGTTCCCAAAGAGCTTTAGAACAAGGCATAGTTTTCCCTGCTGGCGCTTTGGGCGTGGAACCAATCTCCAGATATATGGCCATTTTTGTGCCTGGCACGGCGCCATGTGCAAAAGGGTTGTTTTGAGGCTGAAGGCAGCAGGAAAGCTTGCAGCCCCCAGGTCTGTGTGGCTACGCAAGCGGTTCCCAAAGAGCTTTAGAACAAGGCATAGTTTTCCCTGCTGGCTCTTTGGGAAAGGGACAAGTCTCCAGAAATATGGCCATTTTTGTGCCTGGCACGATGCGAAGTGGGAAAGGGTGGTTTTGAGTCTGAAGGCAGCAGGAAAGCCTGCAGCCCCCAGGTGTGTGGGGCTACGCAAGCGGCTCCCAAAGAGCTTTAGAACAAGGCATAGTTTTCCCTGCTGGCTCTTTGGGCGTGGGACCAGTCTCCAGACATATGGCCATTTTTGGGCCTGGCGCGGGGCCAAGTTGGAAAGGGTGGTTTTGAGGCTGAAGGCACCAGGAAATCCTGCAGCCCCCACGTGTGTGGGGCTACGCAAGCGGTTCCCAAAGAGCTTTAGAACAAGGCATAGTTTTCCCTGCTGGCTCTTTGGGCGTGGAACGAATCTCCAGATATATGGCCATTTTTGTGCCTGGCACGGCGCCATGTGCGAAAGGGTTGTTTTGAGGCTGAAGGCAGCAGGAAAGCCTGCAGCCCCCAGGTGCGTGGGGCTACGCAAGCGGTTCACAAAGAGCTTTAGAACAAGGCATAGTTTTCCCTGCTGGCTCTTTGGGCGTGGGAACAGTCTTCAGACATATGGCCATTTTTGGGCCTGGCGGGGCGCCAATTGCGAAAGGTTTCTTTTGAGGCTGAAGGCAGCAGGAAAGCCTGCAGCCCCCAGGTGTGTGGGGCTACGCAAGAGGTTCCCAAAGAGCTTTAGAACAAGGCATAGTTTTCCCTGCTGGCTCTTTGGGAATAGGACCAACCTCCAGACATATGGCCATTTTTGTGCCTGGCGTAACGCCATGTGGAAAAGGGTGTGCTTTTGAGGTTGAAGGCAGCAGGAAAGACTGCAGCCCCCAGGTCTGTGGGGCTACGCAAGCGGTTCTCAAAGAGCTTTAGAACAAGGCATAGTTTTCCCTGCTGGCTCTTTGGGCATGGGACCAACCTCCAGACATATGGCCATTTTTGGGCCTGGCGCAGCGCCAAGTGGGAAAGTGTTGTTTTGAGGTTGAAGTCAGCAGGAAAGCCTGCAGCCCCCAGGTGTGTGGGGCTACGCAAGTGGTTCCCAAAGAGCTTTAGAACAAGGCATAGTTTTCCCTGCTGGCTCTTTGGGCGTGGGACCAATCTTCAGACATATGGCCATTTTTGGGCCTGGCACGGCGCCAATTGCAAAAGGTTTCGTTTGAGGCTGAAGAGAGCAGGAAAGCCTGCAGCCCCCAGGTGTGTGGGGCTACGCAAGCGGTTCCCAAAGAGCTTTAGAACAAGGCATAATTTTCCCTGCTGGCTCTTTTGGCGTGGGACCAACCTCCAGACATATGGCCATTTTTGTGCCTGCCGTGACGCCATGTGGGAAAGGGTGCTTTTGAGGTTGAAGGCGGCAGGAAAGCCTGCAGCCCCCAGGTGTGTGGGGCTACGCAAGCGGTTCCCAAAGAGCTTTAGAACAAGGCATAGTTTTCCCTGCTGGCTCTTTGGGCGTGGGACCAGTCTCCAGACATATGGCCATTTTTGGGCCTGGCTTGGCGCCAAGTGGGAAATGGTGGTTTTGAGGCTGAAGGCAGCAGGAAAGCCTGCAGCCCCCAGCTCTGTGGGGCTACGCAAGAGGTTCCCAAAGAGCTTTAGAACAAGGCATAGTTTTCCCTGCTGGCTCTTTAGGCGTGGGACCAACCTCCAGACATATGGCCATTTTTGGGCCTGGCGTGGCGCCATGTGGGAAACGGTGGTTTTGAGGCTGAAGGCAGCAGGAAAGCCTGCAGCCCCCAGGTCTGTGTGGCTACGCAAGCGGTTCCCAAAGAGCTTTAGAACAAGGCATAGTTTTCCCTGCTGGCTCTTTGGGCGTGGGACCAACTTCCAGACATATGGCCATTTTTGTGCCTGGCGGAGCGCCATGTGGGAAAGGGTGGTTTTGAGGCTGAAGAGAGCAGGAAAGCCTGCAGCCCCCAGGTGTGTGGGGCTACGCAAGCGGTTCCCAAAGAGCTTTAGAACAAGGCATAGTTTTCCCTGCTGGCTCTTTGGGCGTGGGATCAGTCTCCAGATATATGGCCATTTTTGGGCCTGGCGTGACGCCATGTGGAAAAGTGTTGTTTTGAGGTTGAAGGCAGCAGGAAAGCCTGCAGCCCCCAGGTGTGTGGGGCTACGCAAGCGGTTCCCAAAGAGCTTTAGAACAAGGCATAGTTTTCCCTGCTGGCTCTTTGGGCGTGGGACCAACCTCCAGACATATGGCCATTTTTGTGCCTGGCGTGACGCCATGTGGAAAAGGGTGCTTTTGAGGTTGAAGGCAGTAGCAAAGCCTGCAGCCCCCAGGTGAGTGGGGCTACGCAAGCGGTTCCCAAAGAGCTTTAGAACAAGGCATAGTTCTCCCTGCTGGCTCTTTGGGCGTGGGACCAGTCTCCAGACATATGGCCATTTTTGTGCCTGGCGTGACGCCATGTGGAAAAGGGTGCTTTTGAGGTTGGAGGCAGCAGGAAAGCCTGCAGCCCCCAGGTGTGTGGGGCTACGCAAGCCGTTCCCAAAGAGCTTTAGAACAAGGCATAGTTTTCCCTGCTAGCTCTTTGGGCGTGGGACCAACCTCCAGACATATGGCCATTTTTGGGCCTGGCGCAGCGCAAAGTGGGAAAGGGTGGTTTTGAGGCTGAAAGCGCGAGAAAAGCCTGTAGCCCCCAGTTTCTGTGGGGCTACGCAAGCGGTTCCCAAAGAGCTTTAGAACAAGGCATAGTTTTCCCTGCTGGCTCTCTGGGCGTGGGACCAATCTCCAGACATATGGCCATTTTTGGGCCTGGTGTAACGCCATGTGGAAAAGGGTGTGCTTTTGAGGTTGAAGGCAGCAGGAAAGCCTGCAGCCCCCAGGTCTGTGGGGCTACGCAAGTGGTTCCCAAAGAGCTTTAGAACAAGGCATAGTTTTCCCTGCTGGCTCTTTGGGCATGGGACCAACCTCCAGACATATGGCCATTTTTGGGCCTGGCGTGACGCCAAGTGGGAAAGTGTTGTTTTGAGGTTGAAGGCAGCAGGAAAGCCTGCAGCCCCCAGGTGTGTGGGGCTACGCAAGCGGTTCCCAAAGAGCTTTAGAACAAGGCATAGTTTTCCCTGCTGGCTCTTTGGGCGTGGGACCAATCTTCAGATATATGGCCATTTTTGGGCCTGGCGCGGCGCCAATTGCAAAAGGATTCTTTTGAGGCTGAAGAGAGCAGGAAAGCCTGCAGCCCCCAGGTCTGTGGGGCTACGCAAGCGGTTCCCAAAGAGCTTTAGAACAAGGCATAGTTTTCCCTGCTGGCTCTTTGGGCGTGGGACCAACCTCCAGACATATGGCCATTTTTCTGCCTGTCGTGACGCCATGTGGAAAAGGGTGCTTTTGAGGTTGAAGGCGGCAGGAAAGCCTGCAGCCCCCAGGTGTGTGGGGCTACGCAAGCGGTGCCCAAAGAGCTTTAGAACAAGGCATAGTTTTCCCTGCTGGCTCTTTGGGCGTGGGACCAGTCTCCAGACATATGGCCATTTTTGGGCCTGGCTTGGCGCCAAGTGGGAAATGGTGGTTTTGAGGCTGAAGGCAGCAGGAAAGCCTGCAGCCCCCAGGTGTGTGGGGCTACGCAAGCGGTTCCCAAAGAGCTTTAGAACAAGGCATAGTTTTCCCTGCTGGCTCTTTGGGCGTGGGACCAATCTCCAGACATATGGCCATTTTTGGGCCTGGCGTGGCGCCAAGTGGGAAAGGGTGCTTTTGACGCTGAAGAGAGCCGGAAATCCTGCAGCTCCCAGGTATGTGGGGCTACGCAAGTGGTTCCCAAAGAGCTTTAGAACAAGGCATAGTTTTCCCTGCTAGCTCTTTGGGCGTGGGACCAACCTCCAGACATATGGCCATTTTTGGGCCTGGCGCAGCGCCAAGTGGGAAAGGGTGGTTTTGAGGCTGAAAGCGCGAGAAAAGCCTGTAGCCCCCAGTTTCTGTGGGGCTACGCAAGCGGTTCCCAAAGAGCTTTAGAACAAGGCATAGTTTTCCACGCTGGCTCTCTGGGCGTGGGACCAATCTCCAGACATATGGCCATTTTTGGGCCTGGTGTAACGCCATGTGGAAAAGGGTGTGCTTTTGAGGTTGAAGGCAGCAGGAAAGCCTGCAGCCCCCAGGTCTGTGGGGCTACGCAAGTGGTTCCCAAAGAGCTTTAGAACAAGGCATAGTTTTCCCTGCTGGCTCTTTGGGCATGGGACCAACCTCCAGACATATGGCCATTTTTGGGCCTGGCGTGACGCCAAGTGGGAAAGTGTTGTTTTGAGGTTGAAGGCAGCAGGAAAGCCTGCAGCCCCCAGGTGTGTGGGGCTACGCAAGCGGTGCCCAAAGAGCTTTAGAACAAGGCATAGTTTTCCCTGCTGGCTCTTTGGGCGTGGGACCAGTCTCCAGACATATGGCCATTTTTGGGCCTGGCTTGGCGCCAAGTGGGAAATGGTGGTTTTGAGGCTGAAGGCAGCAGGAAAGCCTGCAGCCCCCAGGTGTGTGGGGCTACGCAAGCGGTTCCCAAAGAGCTTTAGAACAAGGCATAGTTTTCCCTGCTGGCTCTTTGGGCGTGGGACCAATCTCCAGACATATGGCCATTTTTGGGCCTGGCGTGGCGCCAAGTGGGAAAGGGTGCTTTTGACGCTGAAGAGAGCCGGAAATCCTGCAGCTCCCAGGTATGTGGGGCTACGCAAGCGGTTCCCAAAGAGCTTTAGAACAAGGCATAGTTTTCCCTGCTGGCTCTTCGGGCGTGGGACCAGCCTCCAGACATATGGCCATTTTTGGGCCTGGCGCGGCGCCAAGTGGGAAAGGGTGGTTTTGAGGCTGAAGGCAGCAGGAAAGCCTGCAGCCCCCAGGTGTGTGGGGCTACGCAAGCGGTTCCCAAAGAGCTTTAGAACAAGGCATAGTTTTCCCTGCTGGCTCTTTGGGCGTGGGACCAGTCTCCAGACATATGGCCATTTTTGTGCCTGGCGGAGCGCCATGTGGGAAAGGGTGGTTTTGAGGCTGAAGAGAGCAGGAAAGCCTGCAGCCCCCAGGTGTGTGGGGCTACGCAAGCGGTTCCCAAAGAGCTTTAGAACAAGGCATAGTTTTCCCTGCTGGCTCTTTGGGCGTGGGATCAGTCTCCAGATATATGGCCATTTTTGGGCCTGGCGTGACGCCATGTGGAAAAGGGTGCTTTTGAGGTTGAAGGCAGCAGGAAAGCCTGCAGCCCCCAGGTGTGTGGGGCTACGCAAGCGGTTCCCAAAGAGCTTTAGAACAAGGCATAGTTTTCCCTGCTGGCTCTTTGGGCGTGGGACCAACCTCCAGACATATGGCCATTTTTGTGCCTGGCGTGACGCCATGTGGAAAAGGGTGCTTTTGAGGTTGAAGGCAGTAGCAAAGCCTGCAGCCCCCAGGTGAGTGGGGCTACGCAAGCGGTTCCCAAAGAGCTTTAGAACAAGGCATAGTTCTCCCTGCTGGCTCTTTGGGCGTGGGACCAGTCTCCAGACATATGGCCATTTTTGTGCCTGGCGTGACGCCATGTGGAAAAGGGTGCTTTTGAGGTTGGAGGCAGCAGGAAAGCCTGCAGCCCCCAGGTGTGTGGGGCTACGCAAGCCGTTCCCAAAGAGCTTTAGAACAAGGCATAGTTTTCCCTGCTAGCTCTTTGGGCGTGGGACCAACCTCCAGACATATGGCCATTTTTGGGCCTGGCGCAGCGCAAAGTGGGAAAGGGTGGTTTTGAGGCTGAAAGCGCGAGAAAAGCCTGTAGCCCCCAGTTTCTGTGGGGCTACGCAAGCGGTTCCCAAAGAGCTTTAGAACAAGGCATAGTTTTCCCTGCTGGCTCTCTGGGCGTGGGACCAATCTCCAGACATATGGCCATTTTTGGGCCTGGTGTAACGCCATGTGGAAAAGGGTGTGCTTTTGAGGTTGAAGGCAGCAGGAAAGCCTGCAGCCCCCAGGTCTGTGGGGCTACGCAAGTGGTTCCCAAAGAGCTTTAGAACAAGGCATAGTTTTCCCTGCTGGCTCTTTGGGCATGGGACCAACCTCCAGACATATGGCCATTTTTGGGCCTGGCGTGACGCCAAGTGGGAAAGTGTTGTTTTGAGGTTGAAGGCAGCAGGAAAGCCTGCAGCCCCCAGGTGTGTGGGGCTACGCAAGCGGTTCCCAAAGAGCTTTAGAACAAGGCATAGTTTTCCCTGCTGGCTCTTTGGGCGTGGGACCAATCTTCAGATATATGGCCATTTTTGGGCCTGGCGCGGCGCCAATTGCAAAAGGATTCTTTTGAGGCTGAAGAGAGCAGGAAAGCCTGCAGCCCCCAGGTCTGTGGGGCTACGCAAGCGGTTCCCAAAGAGCTTTAGAACAAGGCATAATTTTCCCTGCTGGCTCTTTGGGCGTGGGACCAACCTCCAGACATATGGCCATTTTTCTGCCTGTCGTGACGCCATGTGGAAAAGGGTGCTTTTGAGGTTGAAGGCGGCAGGAAAGCCTGCAGCCCCCAGGTGTGTGGGGCTACGCAAGCGGTGCCCAAAGAGCTTTAGAACAAGGCATAGTTTTCCCTGCTGGCTCTTTGGGCGTGGGACCAGTCTCCAGACATATGGCCATTTTTGGGCCTGGCTTGGCGCCAAGTGGGAAATGGTGGTTTTGAGGCTGAAGGCAGCAGGAAAGCCTGCAGCCCCCAGGTGTGTGGGGCTACGCAAGCGGTTCCCAAAGAGCTTTAGAACAAGGCATAGTTTTCCCTGCTGGCTCTTTGGGCGTGGGACCAATCTCCAGACATATGGCCATTTTTGGGCCTGGCGTGGCGCCAAGTGGGAAAGGGTGCTTTTGACGCTGAAGAGAGCCGGAAATCCTGCAGCTCCCAGGTATGTGGGGCTACGCAAGTGGTTCCCAAAGAGCTTTAGAACAAGGCATAGTTTTCCCTGCTAGCTCTTTGGGCGTGGGACCAACCTCCAGACATATGGCCATTTTTGGGCCTGGCGCAGCGCCAAGTGGGAAAGGGTGGTTTTGAGGCTGAAAGCGCGAGAAAAGCCTGTAGCCCCCAGTTTCTGTGGGGCTACGCAAGCGGTTCCCAAAGAGCTTTAGAACAAGGCATAGTTTTCCACGCTGGCTCTCTGGGCGTGGGACCAATCTCCAGACATATGGCCATTTTTGGGCCTGGTGTAACGCCATGTGGAAAAGGGTGTGCTTTTGAGGTTGAAGGCAGCAGGAAAGCCTGCAGCCCCCAGGTCTGTGGGGCTACGCAAGTGGTTCCCAAAGAGCTTTAGAACAAGGCATAGTTTTCCCTGCTGGCTCTTTGGGCATGGGACCAACCTCCAGACATATGGCCATTTTTGGGCCTGGCGTGACGCCAAGTGGGAAAGTGTTGTTTTGAGGTTGAAGGCAGCAGGAAAGCCTGCAGCCCCCAGGTGTGTGGGGCTACGCAAGCGGTGCCCAAAGAGCTTTAGAACAAGGCATAGTTTTCCCTGCTGGCTCTTTGGGCGTGGGACCTGTCTCCAGACATATGGCCATTTTTGGGCCTGGCTTGGCGCCAAGTGGGAAATGGTGGTTTTGAGGCTGAAGGCAGCAGGAAAGCCTGCAGCCCCCAGGTGTGTGGGGCTACGCAAGCGGTTCCCAAAGAGCTTTAGAACAAGGCATAGTTTTCCCTGCTGGCTCTTTGGGCGTGGGACCAATCTCCAGACATATGGCCATTTTTGGGCCTGGCGTGGCGCCAAGTGGGAAAGGGTGCTTTTGACGCTGAAGAGAGCCGGAAATCCTGCAGCTCCCAGGTATGTGGGGCTACGCAAGCGGTTCCCAAAGAGCTTTAGAACAAGGCATAGTTTTCCCTGCTGGCTCTTCGGGCGTGGGACCAGCCTCCAGACATATGGCCATTTTTGGGCCTGGCGCGGCGCCAAGTGGGAAAGGGTGGTTTTGAGGCTGAAGGCAGCAGGAAAGCCTGCAGCCCCCAGGTGTGTGGGGCTACGCAAGCGGTTCCCAAAGAGCTTTAGAACAAGGCATAGTTTTCCCTGCTGGCTCTTTGGGCGTGGGACCAGTCTCCAGACATATGGCCATTTTTGTGCCTGGCGGAGCGCCATGTGGGAAAGGGTGGTTTTGAGGCTGAAGAGAGCAGGAAAGCCTGCAGCCCCCAGGTGTGTGGGGCTACGCAAGCGGTTCCCAAAGAGCTTTAGAACAAGGCATAGTTTTCCCTGCTGGCTCTTTGGGCGTGGGACCAACCTCCAGACATATGGCCATTTTTGTGCCTGGCGTGACGCCATGTGAAAAAGGGTGCTTTTGAGGTTGAAGGCAGCAGGAAAGCCTGCAGCCCCCAGGTGTGTGGGGCTATGCAAGCGGTTCCCAAAGAGCTTTAGAACAAGGCATAGTTTTCCCTGCTGGCTCTTTGGGCGTGGGACCAGTCTCCAGACATATGGCCATTTTTGGGCCTGGCGTGACGCCATGTGGAAAAGGGTGCTTTTGAGGCTGAAGGCAGCAGGAAAGCCTGCAGCCCCCAGGTGTGTGGGGCTACGCAAGCGGTTCCCAAAGAGGTTTAGAACAAGGCATATTTTTCCCTGCTGGCTCTTTGGGCGTGGCACCAACCTCCAGACATATGGCCATTTTTGTGCCTGGCGCAGCGCCAAGTGGGAAAGGGTGGTTTTGAGTCTGAAGGCAGCAGGAAAGCCTGCAGCCTCCAGGTGTGTGGGGCTACGCAAGCGGTTCCCAAAGAGCTTTAGAACAAGGCATAATTTTCCCTGCTGGCTCTTTGGGCGTGGGACCAACCTCCAGACATATGGCCATTTTTGTGCCTGCCGTGACGCCATGTGGGAAAGGGTGCTTTTGAGGTTGAAGGCGGCAGGAAAGCCTGCAGCCCCCAGGTGTGTGGGGCTACGCAAGCGGTTCCCAAAGAGCTTTAGAACAAGGCATAGTTTTCCCTGCTGGCTCTTTGGGCGTGGGACCAGTCTCCAGACATATGGCCATTTCTGGGCCTGGCTTGGCGCCAAGTGGGAAATGGTGGTTTTGAGGCTGAAGGCAGCAGGAAAGCCTGCAGCCCCCAGGTCTGTGGGGCTACGCAAGAGGTTCCCAAAGAGCTTTAGAACAAGGCATAGTTTTCCCTGCTGGCTCTTTAGGCGTGGGACCAACCTCCAGACATATGGCCATTTTTGGGCCTGGCGTGGCGCCATGTGGGAAAGGGTGGTTTTGAGGCTGAAGGCAGCAGGAAAGCCTGCAGCCCCCAGGTCTGTGTGGCTACGCAAGCGGTTCCCAAAGAGCTTTAGAACAAGGCATAGTTTTCCCTGCTGGCTCTTTGGGCGTGGGACCAACTTCCAGACATATGGCCATTTTTGTGCCTGGCGGAGCGCCATGTGGGAAAGGGTGGTTTTGAGGCTGAAGAGAGCAGGAAAGCCTGCAGCCCCCAGGTGTGTGGGGCTACGCAAGCGGTTCCCAAAGAGCTTTAGAACAAGGCATAGTTTTCCCTGCTGGCTCTTTGGGCGTGGGACCAACCTCCAGACATATGGCCATTTTTGTGCCTGGCGTGACGCCATGTGGAAAAGGGTGCTTTTGAGGTTGAAGGCAGCAGGAAAGCCTGCAGCCCCCAGGTGTGTGGGGCTACGCAAGCGGTTCCCAAAGAGCTTTAGAACAAGGCATAGTTTTCCCTGCTGGCTCTTTGGGCGTGGGACCAACCTCCAGACATATGGCCATTTTTGTGCCTGGCGTGACGCCATGTGGAAAAGGGTGCTTTTGAGGTTGAAGGCAGTAGCAAAGCCTGCAGCCCCCAGGTGAGTGGGGCTACGCAAGCGGTTCCCAAAGAGCTTTAGAACAAGGCATAGTTCTCCCTGCTGGCTCTTTGGGCGTGGGACCAGTCTCCAGACATATGGCCATTTTTGTGCCTGGCGTGACGCCATGTGGAAAAGGGTGCTTTTGAGGTTGGAGGCAGCAGGAAAGCCTGCAGCCCCCAGGTGTGTGGGGCTACGTAAGCCGTTCCCAAAGAGCTTTAGAACAAGGCATAGTTTTCCCTGCTAGCTCTTTGGGCGTGGGACCAATCTCCAGACATATGGCCATTTTTGGGCCTGGCGTAACGCCATGTGGAAAAGGGTGTGCTTTTGAGGTTGAAGGCAGCAGGAAAGCCTGCAGCCCCCAGGTGTGTGGGCCTACGCAAGTGGTTCCCAAAGAGCTTTAGAACAAGGCATAGTTTTCCCTGCTGGCTCTTTGGGCATGGGACCAACCTCCAGACATATGGCCATTTTTGGGCCTGGCGCAGCGCCAAGTGGGAATGTGTTGTTTTGAGGTTGAAGGCAGCAGGAAAGCCTGCAGCCCCCAGGTGTGTGGGGCTACGCAAGCGGTTCCCAAAGAGCTTTAGAACAAGGCATAGTTTTCCCTGCTGGCTCTTTGGGCGTGGGACCAATCTTCAGACATATGGCCATTTTTGGGCCTGTCGCGGCGCCAATTGCAAAAGGTTTCTTTTGAGGCTGAAGAGAGCAGGAAAGCCTGCAGCCCCCAGGTCTGTGGGGCTACGCAAGCGGTTCCCAAAGAGCTTTAGAACAAGGCATAATTTTCCCTGCTGGCTCTTTGGGCGTGGGACCAACCTCCAGACATATGGCCATTTTTCTGCCTGTCGTGACGCCATGTGGAAAAGGGTGCTTTTGAGGTTGAAGGCGGCAGGAAAGCCTGCAGCCCCCAGGTGTGTGGGGCTACGCAAGCGGTGCCCAAAGAGCTTTAGAACAAGGCATAGTTTTCCCTGCTGGCTCTTTGGGCGTGGGACCAGTCTCCAGACATATGGCCATTTTTGGGCCTGGCTTGGCGCCAAGTGGGAAATGGTGGTTTTGAGGCTGAAGGCAGCAGGAAAGCCTGCAGCCCCCAGGTGTGTGGGGCTACGCAAGCGGTTCCCAAAGAGCTTTAGAACAAGGCATAGTTTTCCCTGCTGGCTCTTTGGGCGTGGGACCAATCTTCAGACATATGGCCATTTTTGGGCCTGGCGTGGCGCCAAGTGGGAAAGGGTGCTTTTGACACTGAAGAGAGCTGGAAATCCTGCAGCTCCCAGGTATGTGGGGCTACGCAAGCGGTTCCCAAAGAGCTTTAGAACAAGGCATAGTTTTCCCTGCTGGCTCTTGGGGCGTGGGACCAGCCTCCAGACATATGGCCATTTTTGGGCCTGGCGCAGCGCCAAGTGGGAAAGGGTGGTTTTGAGGCTGAAGGCAGCAGGAAAGCCTGCAGCCCCCAGGTGTGTGGGGCTACGCAAGCGGTTCCCAAAGAGCTTTAGAACAAGGCATAGTTTTCCCTGCTGGCTCTTTGGGCGTGGGACCAGTCTCCAGACATATGGCCATTTTTGTGCCTGGCGGAGCGCCATGTGGGAAAGGGTGGTTTTGAGGCTGAAGAGAGCAGGAAAGCCTGCAGCCCCCAGGTGTGTGGGGCTACGCAAGCGGTTCCCAAAGAGCTTTAGAACAAGGCATAGTTTTCCCTGCTGGCTCTTTGGGCGTGGGACCAACCTCCAGACATATGGCCATTTTTGTGCCTGGCGTGACGCCATGTGAAAAAGGGTGCTTTTGAGGTTGAAGGCAGCAGGAAAGCCTGCAGCCCCCAGGTGTGTGGGGCTATGCAAGCGGTTCCCAAAGAGCTTTAGAACAAGGCATAGTTTTCCCTGCTGGCTCTTTGGGCGTGGGACCAGTCTCCAGACATATGGCCATTTTAGGGCCTGGCGTGACGCCATGTGGAAAAGGGTGCTTTTGAGGTTGAAGGCAGCAGGAAAGCCTGCAGCCCCCAGGTCTGTGGGGCTACGCAAGCGGTTCCCAAAGAGCTTTAGAACAAGGCATAGTTTTCCCTGCTGGCTCTTTGGGCGTGGGACCAAACTCCAGACATATGGCCATTTTTGTGCCTGGCGTGGCGCCATGTGGGAAAGGGTGGTTTTGAGGCTGAAGGCAGCAGGAAAGCCTGCAGCCCCCAGGTGTGTGGGGCTACGCAAGTGGTTCCCAAAGAGCTTTAGAACAAGGCATAGTTTTCCCTGCTGGCTCTTTGGGCGTGGGACCAACCTCCAGACATATGGCCATTTTTGTGCCTGGCGTGACGCCATGTGAAAAAGGGTGCTTTTGAGGTTGAAGGCAGCAGGAAAGCCTGCAGCCCCCAGGTGTGTGGGGCTATGCAAGCGGTTCCCAAAGAGCTTTAGAACAAGGCATAGTTTTCCCTGCTGGCTCTTTGGGCGTGGGACCAGTCTCCAGACATATGGCCATTTTTGGGCCTGGCGTGGCGCCAAGTGGGAAAGGGTTGTTTTGAGGTTGAAGGCAGCAGGAAAGCCTGCAGCCCCCAGGTGTGTGGGGCTACGCAAGCGGTTCCCAAAGAGCTTTAGAACAAGGCATAGTTTTCCCTGCTGGCTCTTTGGGCGTGGGACCAATCTCCAGACATATGGCCATTTTTGGGCCTGGCGTGGCGCCAAGTGGGAAAGGGTGCTTTTGACGCTGAAGAGAGCCGGAAATCCTGCAGCTCCCAGGTATGTGGGGCTACGCAAGCGGTTCCCAAAGAGCTTTAGAACAAGGCATAGTTTTCCCTGCTGGCTCTTCGGGCGTGGGACCAGCCTCCAGACATATGGCCATTTTTGGGCCTGGCGCGGCGCCAAGTGGGAAAGGGTGGTTTTGAGGCTGAAGGCAGCAGGAAAGCCTGCAGCCCCCAGGTGTGTGGGGCTACGCAAGCGGTTCCCAAAGAGCTTTAGAACAAGGCATAGTTTTCCCTGCTGGCTCTTTGGGTGTGGGACCAGTCTCCAGACATATGGCCATTTTTGGGCCTGGCGGAGCGCCATGTGGGAAAGGGTGGTTTTGAGGCTGAAGAGAGCAGGAAAGCCTGCAGCCCCCAGGTGTGTGGGGCTACGCAAGCGGTTCCCAAAGAGCTTTAGAACAAGGCATAGTTTTCCCTGCTGGCTCTTTGGGCGTGGGACCAACCTCCAGACATATGGCCATTTTTGTGCCTGGCGTGACGCCATGTGAAAAAGGGTGCTTTTGAGGTTGAAGGCAGCAGGAAAGCCTGCAGCCCCCAGGTGTGTGGGGCTACGCAAGCGGTTCCCAAAGAGCTTTAGAACAAGGCATAGTTTTCCCTGCTGGCTCTTTGGGCGTGGGACCAGTCTCCAGACATATGGCCATTTTTGGGCCTGGCGTGACGCCATGTGGAAAAGGGTGCTTTTGAGGTTGAAGGCAGCAGGAAAGCCTGCAGCCCCCAGGTCTGTGGGGCTACGCAAGCGGTTCCCAAAGAGCTTTAGAACAAGGCATAGTTTTCCCTGCTGGCTCTTTGGGCGTGGGACCAAACTCCAGACATATGGCCATTTTTGTGCCTGGCGTGGCGCCATGTGGGAAAGGGTGGTTTTGAGGCTGAAGGCAGCAGGAAAGCCTGCAGCCCCCAGGTCTTTGGGGCTACGCAAGCGGTTCCCAAAGAGCTTTAGAACAAGGCATAGTTTTCCCTGCTGGCTCTTTGGGCATGGGACCAACCTCCAGACATATGGCCATTTTTGGGCCTGGCGCAGCGCCAAGTGGGAAAGTGTTGTTTTGAGGTTGAAGGCAGCAGGAAAGCCTGCAGCCCCCAGGTGTGTGGGGCTACGCAAGCGGTTCCCAAAGAGCTTTAGAACAAGGCATAGTTTTCCCTGCTGGCTCTTTGGGAAAGGGACCAATCTTCAGACATATGGCCATTTTTGGGCCTGGCGCGGCGCCAATTGCAAAAGGTTTCTTTTGAGGCTGAAGGCAGCAGGAAAGCCTGCAGCCCCCAGGTCTTTGGGGCTACGCAAGCGGTTCCCAAAGAGCTTTAGAACAAGGCATAGTTTTCCCTGCTGGCTCTTTGGGCATGGGACCAACCTCCAGACATATGGCCATTTTTGGGCCTGGCTTGGCGCCAAGTGGGAAATGGTAGTTTTGAGGCTGAAGGCAGCAGGAAAGCCTGCAGCCCCCAGGTGTGTGGGGCTACGCAAGCGGTTCCCAAAGAGCTTTAGAACAAGGCATAGTTTTCCCTGCTGGCTCTTTGGGCGTGGGACCAATCTCCAGACATATGGCCATTTTTGGGCCTGGCGTGGCGCCAAGTGGGAAAGGGTGCTTTTGACGCTGAAGAGAGCCGGAAATCCTGCAGCTCCCAGGTATGTGGGGCTACGCAAGCGGTTCCCAAAGAGCTTTAGAACAAGGCATAGTTTTCCCTGCTGGCTCTTTGGGCGTGGGACCAGCCTCCAGACATATGGCCATTTTTGGGCCTGGCGCGGCGCCAAGTGGGAAAGGGTGGTTTTGAGGCTGAAGGCAGCAGGAAAGCCTGCAGCCCCCAGGTGTGTGGGGCTACGCAAGCGGTTCCCAAAGAGCTTTAGAACAAGGCATAGTTTTCCCTGCTGGCTCTTTGGGCGTGGGACCAGTCTCCAGACAAATGGCCATTTTTGTGCCTGGCGGAGCGCCATGTGGGAAAGGGTGGTTTTGAGGCTGAAGAGAGCAGGAAAGCCTGCAGCCCCCAGGTGTCTGGGGCTACGCAAGCGGTTCCCAAAGAGCTTTAGAACAAGGCATAGTTTTCCCTGCTGGCTCTTTGGGCGTGGGACCAACCTCCAGACATATGGCCATTTTTGTGCCTGGCGTGACGCCATGTGAAAAAGGGTGCTTTTGAGGTTGAAAGCAGCAGGAAAGCCTGCAGCCCCCAGGTGTGTGGGGCTATGCAAGCGGTTCCCAAAGAGCTTTAGAACAAGGCATAGTTTTCCCTGCTGGCTCTTTGGGCGTGGGACCAGTCTCCAGACATATGGCCATTTTTGGGCCTGGCGTGACGCCATGTGGAAAAGGGTGCTTTTGAGGTTGAAGGCAGCAGGAAAGCCTGCAGCCCCCAGGTCTGTGGGGCTACGCAAGCGGTTCCCAAAGAGCTTTAGAACAAGGCATAGTTTTCCCTGCTGGCTCTTTGGGCGTGGGACCAAACTCCAGACATATGGCCATTTTTGTGCCTGGCGTGGCGCCATGTGGGAAAGGGTGGTTTTGAGGCTGAAGGCAGCAGGAAAGCCTGCAGCCCCCAGGTCTGTGGGGCTACGCAAGCGGTTCCCAAAGAGCTTTAGAACAAGGCATATTTTTCCCTGCTGGCTCTTTGGGCGTGGGACCATTCTCCAGACATATGGCCATTTTTGTGCATGGCGCAGCACCAAGTGGGAAAGGGTGGTTTTGAGTCTGAAGGCAGCAGGAAAGCCTGCAGCCTCCAGGTGTGTGGGGCTACGCAAGCGGTTCCCAAAGAGCTTTAGAACAAGACATAGTTTTCCCTGCTGGCTCTTTAGGCGTGGGACCAACCTCCAGACATATGGCCATTTTTGTGCCTGCCGCAGCGCCAAGTGGGAAAGGGTGGTTTTGAGGCTGAAAGCGCGAGAAAAGCCTGCAGCCCCCAGGTCTGTGGGGCTATGCAAGCGGTTCCCAAAGAGCTTTAGAACAAGGCATAGTTTTCCCTGCTGGCTCTTTGAGCGTGGGACCAATCTCCAGAGATATGGCCATTTTTGTGCCTGGCGCGGCGGTAAGTGGGAAAGCGTGCTTTTGAGGCTGAGGGAGAGCAGGAAAGCCTGCAGCCCCCAGGTGTGTGGGGCTACGCAAGCGGTTCCCAAAGAGCTTTAGAACAAGGCATAGTTTTCCCTGCTGGCTCTTTGGGCGTGGGACCAGTCTCCTGACATATGGCCATTTTTGGGCCTGGCGCGGGGCCAAGTGGGAAAGGGTGGTTTTGAGGCTGAAGGCAGCAGGAAAGCCTGCAGCCCCCAGGTGTGTGGGGCTACGCAAGCCGTTCCCAAAGAGCTTTAGAACAAGGCATAGTTTTCCCTGCTGGCTCTTTGGGAAAGGGACAAGTCTCCAGAAATATGGCCATTTTTGTGCCTGGCACGATGCGAAGTGGGAAAGGGTGGTTTTGAGGCTGAAGGCAGCAGGAAAGCCTGCAGCCCCCAGGTGTGTGGGGCTACGCAAGCGGTTCCCAAAGAGCTTTAGAACAAGGCATAGTTTTCCCTGCTGGCTCTTTGGGCGTGGGACCAATATTCAGACATATGGCCATTTTTGGGCCTGGCGCAGCGCCAATTGCAAAAGGTTTCGTTTCAGGCTGAAGAGAGCAGGAAAGCCTGCAGCCCCCAGGTCTGTGGGGCTACACAAGCGGTTCCCAAAGAGCTTTAGAACAAGGCATAGTTTTCCCTGCTGGCTCTTTGGGCGTGGAACCAATCTCCAGATATATGGCCATTTTTGTGCCTGGCACGGCGCCATGTGCGAAAGGGTTTTTTTGAGGCTGAAGGCAGCAGGAAAGCCTGCAGCCCCCAGGTGTGTGGGGCTACGCAAGCGGTTCACAAAGAGCTTTAGAACAAGGCATAGTTTTCCCTGCTGGCTCTTTGGGCGTGGGACCAATCTTCAGACATATGGCCAGTTTTGGGCCTGGCGGGGCGCCAATTGCGAAAGGTTTCTTTTGAGGCTGAAGGCAGCAGGAAAGCCTGCAGCCCCCAGGTCTGTGGGGCTACGCAAGCGGTTCTCAAAGAGCTTTAGAACAAGGCATAGTTTTCCCTGCTGGCTCTTTGGGCGTGGGACCAATCTTCAGACATATGGCCATTTTTGGGCCTGGCACGGCGCCAATTGCAAAAGGTTTCTTTTGAGGCTGAAGAGAGCAGGAAAGCCTGCAGCCCCCAGGTGTGTGGGGCTACGCAAGCGGTGCCCAAAGAGCTTTAGAACAAGGCATAGTTTTCCCTGCTGGCTCTTTGGGCGTGGGACCAGTCTCCAGACATATGGACATTTTTGGGCCTGGCTTGGCGCCAAGTGGGAAATGGTGGTTTTGAGGCTGAAGGCAGCAGGAAAGCCTGCAGCCCCCAGGTGTGTGGGGCTACGCAAGCGGTTCCCAAAGAGCTTTAGAACAAGGCATAGTTTTCCCTGCTGGCTCTTTGGGCGTGGGACCAATCTCCAGACATATGGCCATTTTTGGGCCTGGCGTGGCGCCAAGTGGGAAAGGGTGCTTTTGACGCTGAAGAGAGCCGGAAATCCTGCAGCTCCCAGGTATGTGGGGCTACGCAAGCGGTTCCCAAAGAGCTTTAGAACAAGGCATAGTTTTCCCTGCTGGCTCTTCGGGCGTGGGACCAGCCTCCAGACATATGGCCATTTTTGGGCCTGGCGCGGCGCCAAGTGGGAAAGGGTGGTTTTGAGGCTGAAGGCAGCAGGAAAGCCTGCAGCCCCCAGGTGTGTGGGGCTACGCAAGCGGTTCCCAAAGAGCTTTAGAACAAGGCATAGTTTTCCCTGCTGGCTCTTTGGGCGTGGGACCAGTCTCCAGACATATGGCCATTTTTGTGCCTGGCGGAGCGCCATGTGGGAAAGGGTGGTTTTGAGGCTGAAGAGAGCAGGAAAGCCTGCAGCCCCCAGGTGTGTGGGGCTACGCAAGCGGTTCCCAAAGAGCTTTAGAACAAGGCATAGTTTTCCCTGCTGGCTCTTTGGGCGTGGGACCAACCTCCAGACATATGGCCATTTTTGTGCCTGGCGTGACGCCATGTGAAAAAGGGTGCTTTTGAGGTTGAAGGCAGCAGGAAAGCCTGCAGCCCCCAGGTGTGTGGGGCTATGCAAGCGGTTCCCAAAGAGCTTTAGAACAAGGCATAGTTTTCCCTGCTGGCTCTTTGGGCGTGGGACCAGTCTCCAGACATATGGCCATTTTTGGGCCTGGCGTGACGCCATGTGGAAAAGGGTGCTTTTGAGGCTGAAGGCAGCAGGAAAGCCTGCAGCCCCCAGGTGTGTGGGGCTACGCAAGCGGTTCCCAAAGAGGTTTAGAACAAGGCATATTTTTCCCTGCTGGCTCTTTGGGCGTGGCACCAACCTCCAGACATATGGCCATTTTTGTGCCTGGCGCAGCGCCAAGTGGGAAAGGGTGGTTTTGAGTCTGAAGGCAGCAGGAAAGCCTGCAGCCTCCAGGTGTGTGGGGCTACGCAAGCGGTTCCCAAAGAGCTTTAGAACAAGGCATAATTTTCCCTGCTGGCTCTTTGGGCGTGGGACCAACCTCCAGACATATGGCCATTTTTGTGCCTGCCGTGACGCCATGTGGGAAAGGGTGCTTTTGAGGTTGAAGGCGGCAGGAAAGCCTGCAGCCCCCAGGTGTGTGGGGCTACGCAAGCGGTTCCCAAAGAGCTTTAGAACAAGGCATAGTTTTCCCTGCTGGCTCTTTGGGCGTGGGACCAGTCTCCAGACATATGGCCATTTCTGGGCCTGGCTTGGCGCCAAGTGGGAAATGGTGGTTTTGAGGCTGAAGGCAGCAGGAAAGCCTGCAGCCCCCAGGTCTGTGGGGCTACGCAAGAGGTTCCCAAAGAGCTTTAGAACAAGGCATAGTTTTCCCTGCTGGCTCTTTAGGCGTGGGACCAACCTCCAGACATATGGCCATTTTTGGGCCTGGCGTGGCGCCATGTGGGAAAGGGTGGTTTTGAGGCTGAAGGCAGCAGGAAAGCCTGCAGCCCCCAGGTCTGTGTGGCTACGCAAGCGGTTCCCAAAGAGCTTTAGAACAAGGCATAGTTTTCCCTGCTGGCTCTTTGGGCGTGGGACCAACTTCCAGACATATGGCCATTTTTGTGCCTGGCGGAGCGCCATGTGGGAAAGGGTGGTTTTGAGGCTGAAGAGAGCAGGAAAGCCTGCAGCCCCCAGGTGTGTGGGGCTACGCAAGCGGTTCCCAAAGAGCTTTAGAACAAGGCATAGTTTTCCCTGCTGGCTCTTTGGGCGTGGGACCAACCTCCAGACATATGGCCATTTTTGTGCCTGGCGTGACGCCATGTGGAAAAGGGTGCTTTTGAGGTTGAAGGCAGCAGGAAAGCCTGCAGCCCCCAGGTGTGTGGGGCTACGCAAGCGGTTCCCAAAGAGCTTTAGAACAAGGCATAGATTTCCCTGCTGGCTCTTTGGGCGTGGGACCAACCTCCAGACATATGGCCATTTTTGTGCCTGGCGTGACGCCATGTGGAAAAGGGTGCTTTTGAGGTTGAAGGCAGTAGCAAAGCCTGCAGCCACCAGGTGAGTGGGGCTACGCAAGCGGTTCCCAAAGAGCTTTAGAACAAGGCATAGTTCTCCCTGCTGGCTCTTTGGGCGTGGGACCAGTCTCCAGACATATGGCCATTTTTGTGCCTGGCGTGACGCCATGTGGAAAAGGGTGCTTTTGAGGTTGGAGGCAGCAGGAAAGCCTGCAGCCCCCAGGTGTGTGGGGCTACGTAAGCCGTTCCCAAAAAGCTTTAGAACAAGGCATAGTTTTCCCTGCTGGCTCTTTGGGCATGGGACCAACCTCCAGACATATGGCCATTTTTGGGCCTGGCGCAGCGCCAAGTGGGAATGTGTTGTTTTGAGGTTGAAGGCAGCAGGAAAGCCTGCAGCCCCCAGGTGTGTGGGGCTACGCAAGCGGTTCCCAAAGAGCTTTAGAACAAGGCATAGTTTTCCCTGCTGGCTCTTTGGGCGTGGGACCAATCTTCAGACATATGGCCATTTTTGGGCCTGTCGCGGCGCCAATTGCAAAAGGTTTCTTTTGAGGCTGAAGAGAGCAGGAAAGCCTGCAGCCCCCAGGTCTGTGGGGCTACGCAAGCGGTTCCCAAAGAGCTTTAGAACAAGGCATAATTTTCCCTGCTGGCTCTTTGGGCGTGGGACCAACCTCCAGACATATGGCCATTTTTCTGCCTGTCGTGACGCCATGTGGAAAAGGGTGCTTTTGAGGTTGAAGGCGGCAGGAAAGCCTGCAGCCCCCAGGTGTGTGGGGCTACGCAAGCGGTGCCCAAAGAGCTTTAGAACAAGGCATAGTTTTCCCTGCTGGCTCTTGGGGCGTGGGACCAGTCTCCAGACATATGGCCATTTTTGGGCCTGGCTTGGCGCCAAGTGGGAAATGGTGGTTTTGAGGCTGAAGGCAGCAGGAAAGCCTGCAGCCCCCAGGTGTGTGGGGCTACGCAAGCGGTTCCCAAAGAGCTTTAGAACAAGGCATAGTTTTCCCTGCTGGCTCTTTGGGCGTGGGACCAATCTTCAGACATATGGCCATTTTTGGGCCTGGCGTGGCGCCAAGTGGGAAAGGGTGCTTTTGACACTGAAGAGAGCTGGAAATCCTGCAGCTCCCAGGTATGTGGGGCTACGCAAGCGGTTCCCAAAGAGCTTTAGAACAAGGCATAGTTTTCCCTGCTGGCTCTTGGGGCGTGGGACCAGCCTCCAGACATATGGCCATTTTTGGGCCTGGCGCGGCGCCAAGTGGGAAAGGGTGGTTTTGAGGCTGAAGGCAGCAGGAAAGCCTGCAGCCCCCAGGTGTGTGGGGCTACGCAAGCGGTTCCCAAAGAGCTTTAGAACAAGGCATAGTTTTCCCTGCTGGCTCTTTGGGCGTGGGACCAGTCTCCAGACATATGGCCATTTTTGTGCCTGGCGGAGCGCCATGTGGGAAAGGGTGGTTTTGAGGCTGAAGAGAGCAGGAAAGCCTGCAGCCCCCAGGTGTGTGGGGCTACGCAAGCGGTTCCCAAAGAGCTTTAGAACAAGGCATAGTTTTCCCTGCTGGCTCTTTGGGCGTGGGACCAACCTCCAGACATATGGCCATTTTTGTGCCTGGCGTGACGCCATGTGAAAAAGGGTGCTTTTGAGGTTGAAGGCAGCAGGAAAGCCTGCAGCCCCCAGGTGTGTGGGGCTATGCAAGCGGTTCCCAAAGAGCTTTAGAACAAGGCATAGTTTTCCCTGCTGGCTCTTTGGGCGTGGGACCAGTCTCCAGACATATGGCCATTTTTGGGCCTGGCGTGACGCCATGTGGAAAAGGGTGCTTTTGAGGTTGAAGGCAGCAGGAAAGCCTGCAGCCCCCAGGTCTGTGGGGCTACGCAAGCGGTTCCCAAAGAGCTTTAGAACAAGGCATAGTTTTCCCTGCTGGCTCTTTGGGCGTGGGACCAAACTCCAGACATATGGCCATTTTTGTGCCTGGCGTGGCGCCATGTGGGAAAGGGTGGTTTTGAGGCTGAAGGCAGCAGGAAAGCCTGCAGCCCCCAGGTGTGTGGGGCTACGCAAGTGGTTCCCAAAGAGCTTTAGAACAAGGCATAGTTTTCCCTGCTGGCTCTTTGGGCGTGGGACCAACCTCCAGACATATGGCCATTTTTGTGCCTGGCGTGACGCCATGTGAAAAAGGGTGCTTTTGAGGTTGAAGGCAGCAGGAAAGCCTGCAGCCCCCAGGTGTGTGGGGCTATGCAAGCGGTTCCCAAAGAGCTTTAGAACAAGGCATAGTTTTCCCTGCTGGCTCTTTGGGCGTGGGACCAGTCTCCAGACATATGGCCATTTTTGGGCCTGGCGTGGCGCCAAGTGGGAAAGGGTTGTTTTGAGGTTGAAGGCAGCAGGAAAGCCTGCAGCCCCCAGGTGTGTGGGGCTACGCAAGCGGTTCCCAAAGAGCTTTAGAACAAGGCATAGTTTTCCCTGCTGGCTCTTTGGGCGTGGGACCAATCTCCAGACATATGGCCATTTTTGGGCCTGGCGTGGCGCCAAGTGGGAAAGGGTGCTTTTGACGCTGAAGAGAGCCGGAAATCCTGCAGCTCCCAGGTATGTGGGGCTACGCAAGCGGTTCCCAAAGAGCTTTAGAACAAGGCATAGTTTTCCCTGCTGGCTCTTCGGGCGTGGGACCAGCCTCCAGACATATGGCCATTTTTGGGCCTGGCGCGGCGCCAAGTGGGAAAGGGTGGTTTTGAGGCTGAAGGCAGCAGGAAAGCCTGCAGCCCCCAGGTGTGTGGGGCTACGCAAGCGGTTCCCAAAGAGCTTTAGAACAAGGCATAGTTTTCCCTGCTGGCTCTTTGGGTGTGGGACCAGTCTCCAGACATATGGCCATTTTTGTGCCTGGCGGAGCGCCATGTGGGAAAGGGTGGTTTTGAGGCTGAAGAGAGCAGGAAAGCCTGCAGCCCCCAGGTGTGTGGGGCTACGCAAGCGGTTCCCAAAGAGCTTTAGAACAAGGCATAGTTTTCCCTGCTGGCTCTTTGGGCGTGGGACCAACCTCCAGACATATGGCCATTTTTGTGCCTGGCGTGACGCCATGTGAAAAAGGGTGCTTTTGAGGTTGAAGGCAGCAGGAAAGCCTGCAGCCCCCAGGTGTGTGGGGCTACGCAAGCGGTTCCCAAAGAGCTTTAGAACAAGGCATAGTTTTCCCTGCTGGCTCTTTGGGCGTGGGACCAGTCTCCAGACATATGGCCATTTTTGGGCCTGGCGTGACGCCATGTGGAAAAGGGTGCTTTTGAGGTTGAAGGCAGCAGGAAAGCCTGCAGCCCCCAGGTCTGTGGGGCTACGCAAGCGGTTCCCAAAGAGCTTTAGAACAAGGCATAGTTTTCCCTGCTGGCTCTTTGGGCGTGGGACCAAACTCCAGACATATGGCCATTTTTGTGCCTGGCGTGGCGCCATGTGGGAAAGGGTGGTTTTGAGGCTGAAGGCAGCAGGAAAGCCTGCAGCCCCCAGGTCTTTGGGGCTACGCAAGCGGTTCCCAAAGAGCTTTAGAACAAGGCATAGTTTTCCCTGCTGGCTCTTTGGGCATGGGACCAACCTCCAGACATATGGCCATTTTTGGGCCTGGCGCAGCGCCAAGTGGGAAAGTGTTGTTTTGAGGTTGAAGGCAGCAGGAAAGCCTGCAGCCCCCAGGTGTGTGGGGCTACGCAAGCGGTTCCCAAAGAGCTTTAGAACAAGGCATAGTTTTCCCTGCTGGCTCTTTGGGAAAGGGACCAATCTTCAGACATATGGCCATTTTTGGGCCTGGCGCGGCGCCAATTGCAAAAGGTTTCTTTTGAGGCTGAAGGCAGCAGGAAAGCCTGCAGCCCCCAGGTCTTTGGGGCTACGCAAGCGGTTCCCAAAGAGCTTTAGAACAAGGCATAGTTTTCCCTGCTGGCTCTTTGGGCATGGGACCAACCTCCAGGCATATGGCCATTTTTGGGCCTGGCTTGGCGCCAAGTGGGAAATGGTAGTTTTGAGGCTGAAGGCAGCAGGAAAGCCTGCAGCCCCCAGGTGTGTGGGGCTACGCAAGCGGTTCCCAAAGAGCTTTAGAACAAGGCATAGTTTTCCCTGCTGGCTCTTTGGGCGTGGGACCAATCTCCAGACATATGGCCATTTTTGGGCCTGGCGTGGCGCCAAGTGGGAAAGGGTGCTTTTGACGCTGAAGAGAGCCGGAAATCCTGCAGCTCCCAGGTATGTGGGGCTACGCAAGCGGTTCCCAAAGAGCTTTAGAACAAGGCATAGTTTTCCCTGCTGGCTCTTTGGGCGTGGGACCAGCCTCCAGACATATGGCCATTTTTGGGCCTGCTGCGGCGCCAAGTGGGAAAGGGTGGTTTTGAGGCTGAAGAGAGCAGGAAAGCCTGCAGCCCCCAGGTGTGTGGGGCTACGCAAGCGGTTCCCAAAGAGCTTTAGAACAAGGCATAGTTTTCCCTGCTGGCTCTTTGGGCGTGGGACCAACCTCCAGACATATGGCCATTTTTGTGCCTGGCGTGACGCCATGTGAAAAAGGGTGCTTTTGAGGTTGAAAGCAGCAGGAAAGCCTGCAGCCCCCAGGTGTGTGGGGCTATGCAAGCGGTTCCCAAAGAGCTTTAGAACAAGGCATAGTTTTCCCTGCTGGCTCTTTGGGCGTGGGACCAGTCTCCAGACATATGGCCATTTTTGGGCCTGGCGTGACGCCATGTGGAAAAGGGTGCTTCTGAGGTTGAAGGCAGCAGGAAAGCCTGCAGCCCCCAGGTCTCTGGGGCTACGCAAGCGGTTCCCAAAGAGCTTTAGAACAAGGCATAGTTTTCCCTGCTGGCTCTTTGGGCGTGGGACCAAACTCCAGACATATGGCCATTTTTGTGCCTGGCGTGGCGCCATGTGGGAAAGGGTGGTTTTGAGGCTGAAGGCAGCAGGAAAGCCTGCAGCCCCCAGGTCTGTGGGGCTACGCAAGCGGTTCCCAAAGAGCTTTAGAACAAGGCATATTTTTCCCTGCTGGCTCTTTGGGCGTGGGACCATTCTCCAGACATATGGCCATTTTTGTGCATGGCGCAGCGCCAAGTGGGAAAGGGTGGTTTTGAGTCTGAAGGCAGCAGGAAAGCCTGCAGCCTCCAGGTGTGTGGGGCTACGCAAGCGGTTCCCAAAGAGCTTTAGAACAAGACATAGTTTTCCCTGCTGGCTCTTTAGGCGTGGGACCAACCTCCAGACATATGGCCATTTTTGTGCCTGCCGCAGCGCCAAGTGGGAAAGGGTGGTTTTGAGGCTGAAAGCGCGAGAAAAGCCTGCAGCCCCCAGGTCTGTGGGGCTATGCAAGCGGTTCCCAAAGAGCTTTAGAACAAGGCATAGTTTTCCCTGCTGGCTCTTTGAGCGTGGGACCAATCTCCAGAGATATGGCCATTTTTGTGCCTGGCGCGGCGGTAAGTGGGAAAGCGTGCTTTTGAGGCTGAGGGAGAGCAGGAAAGCCTGCAGCCCCCAGGTGTGTGGGGCTACGCAAGCGGTTCCCAAAGAGCTTTAGAACAAGGCATAGTTTTCCCTGCTGGCTCTTTGGGCGTGGGACCAGTCTCCTGACATATGGCCATTTTTGGGCCTGGCGCGGGGCCAAGTGGGAAAGGGTGGTTTTGAGGCTGAAGGCAGCAGGAAAGCCTGCAGCCCCCAGGTGTGTGGGGCTACGCAAGCCGTTCCCAAAGAGCTTTAGAACAAGGCATAGTTTTCCCTGCTGGCTCTTTGGGAAAGGGACAAGTCTCCAGAAATATGGCCATTTTTGTGCCTGGCACGATGCGAAGTGGGAAAGGGTGGTTTTGAGGCTGAAGGCAGCAGGAAAGCCTGCAGCCCCCAGGTGTGTGGGGCTACGCAAGCGGTTCCCAAAGAGCTTTAGAACAAGGCATAGTTTTCCCTGCTGGCTCTTTGGGCGTGGGACCAATATTCAGACATATGGCCATTTTTGGGCCTGGCGCAGCGCCAATTGCAAAAGGTTTCGTTTCAGGCTGAAGAGAGCAGGAAAGCCTGCAGCCCCCAGGTCTGTGGGGCTACACAAGCGGTTCCCAAAGAGCTTTAGAACAAGGCATAGTTTTCCCTGCTGGCTCTTTGGGCGTGGAACCAATCTCCAGATATATGGCCATTTTTGTGCCTGGCACGGCGCCATGTGCGAAAGGGTTTTTTTGAGGCTGAAGGCAGCAGGAAAGCCTGCAGCCCCCAGGTGTGTGGGGCTACGCAAGCGGTTCACAAAGAGCTTTAGAACAAGGCATAGTTTTCCCTGCTGGCTCTTTGGGCGTGGGACCAATCTTCAGACATATGGCCAGTTTTGGGCCTGGCGGGGCGCCAATTGCGAAAGGTTTCTTTTGAGGCTGAAGGCAGCAGGAAAGCCTGCAGCCCCCAGGTCTGTGGGGCTACGCAAGCGGTTCTCAAAGAGCTTTAGAACAAGGCATAGTTTTCCCTGCTGGCTCTTTGGGCGTGGGACCAATCTTCAGACATATGGCCATTTTTGGGCCTGGCACGGCGCCAATTGCAAAAGGTTTCTTTTGAGGCTGAAGAGAGCAGGAAAGCCTGCAGCCCCCAGGTGTGTGGGGCTACGCAAGCGGTTCCCAAAGAGCTTTAGAACAAGGCATAATTTTCCCTGCTGGCTCTTTGGGCGTGGGACCAACCTCCAGACATATGGCCATTTTTCTGCCTGTCGTGACGCCATGTGGAAAAGGGTGCTTTTGAGGTTGAAGGCAGCAGGAAAGCCTGCAGCCCCCAGGTGTGTGGGGCTACGCAAGCGGTGCCCAAAGAGCTTTAGAACAAGGCATAGTTTTCCCTGCTGGCTCTTTGGGCGTGGGACCAGTCTCCAGACATATGGACATTTTTGGGCCTGGCTTGGCGCCAAGTGGGAAATGGTGGTTTTGAGGTTGAAGGCAGCAGGAAAGCCTGCAGCCCCCAGGTGTGTGGGGCTACGCAAGCGGTTCCCAAAGAGCTTTAGAACAAGGCATAGTTTTCCCTGCTGGCTCTTTGGGCGTGGGACCAATCTCCAGACATATGGCCATTTTTGGGCCTGGCGCGGCGCCAAGTGGGAAAGCGTGCTTTTGAGGCTGAAGAGAGCCGGAAATCCTGCAGCTCCCAGGTATGTGGGGCTACGCAAGCGGTTCCCAAAGAGCTTTAGAACAAGGCATAGTTTTCCCTGCTGGCTCTTCGGGCGTGGGACCAGCCTCCAGACATATGGCCATTTTTGGGCCTGGCAGGATGCCAAGTGGGAAAGGGTGGTTTTGAGGCTGAAGGCAGCAGGAAAGCCTGCAGCCCCCAGGTCTGTGGGGCTACGCAAGCGGTTCCCAAAGAGCTTTAGAACAAGGCATAGTTTTCCGTGCTGGCTCTTTGGGCATGGGACCAGTCTCCTGACATATGGCCATTTTTGGGCCTGGCGCGGGGCCAAGTGGGAAAGGGTGGTTTTGAGGCTGAAGGCAGCAGGAAAGCCTGCAGCCCCCAGGTCTGTGGGGCTACGCAAGCGGTTCCCAAAGAGCTTTAGAACAAGGCATAGTTTTCCCTGCTGGCTCTTTGGGCGTGGGACCAGTCTCCAGACATATGGCCATTTTTGTGCCTGGCGTGACGCCATGTGGAAAAGGGTGGTTTTGAGGCTGAAGAGAGCAGGAAAGCCTGCAGCCCCCAGGTGTGTGGGGCTACGCAAGCGGTTCCCAAAGAGCTTTAGAACAAGGCATAGTTTTCCCTGCTGGCTCTTTGGGCGTGGGACCAGTCTCCAGACATATGGTCATTTTTGTGCCTGGCGTGAGGCCATGTGGAAAAGGGTGCTTTTGAGGTTGAAGGCAGCAGGAAAGCCTGCAGCCCCCAGCTCTGTGGGGCTACGCAAGCGGTTCCCAAAGAGCTTTAGAACAAGGCATAGTTTTCCCTGCTGGCTCTTTGGGCGTGGGACCAAACTCCAGACATATGGCCATTTTTGGGCCTGGCGTGGCGCCATGTGGGAAACGGTGGTTTTGAGGCTGAAGGCAGCAGGAAAGCCTGCCGCCCCCAGGTCTGTGGGGCTACGCAAGCGGTTCCCAAAGAGCTTTAGAACAAGGCATAGTTTTCCCTGCTGGCTCTTTGGGCGTGGGACCAATCTTCAGACATATGGCCATTTTTGGGCCTGGCACGGCGCCAATTGCAAAAGGTTTCTTTTGAGGCTGAAGAGAGCAGGAAAGCCTGCAGCCCCCAGGTCTGTGGGGCTACGCAAGCGGTTCCCAAAGAGCTTTAGAACAAGGCATAATTTTCCCTGCTGGCTCTTTGGGCGTGGGACCAACCTCCAGACATATTGTCATTTTTCTGCCTGTCGTGACGCCATGTGGAAAAGGGTGCTTTTGAGGTTGAAGGCGGCAGGAAAGCCTGCAGCCCCCAGGTGTGTGGGGCTACGCAAGCGGTGCCCAAAGAGCTTTAGAACAAGGCATAGTTTTCCCTGCTGGCTCTTTGGGCGTGGGACCAGTCTCCAGACATATGGCCATTTTTGGGCCTGGCTTGGCGCCAAGTGGGAAATGGTGGTTTTGAGGTTGAAGGCAGCAGGAAAGCCTGCAGCCCCCAGGTGTGTGGGGCTACGCAAGAGGTTCCCAAAGAGCTTTAGAACAAGGCATAGCTTTCCCTGCTGGCTCTTTAGGCGTGGGACCAACCTCCAGACATATGGCCATTTTTGGGCCTGGCGTGGCGCCATGTGGGAAACGGTGGTTTTGAGGTTGAATGCGCGAGAAAAGCCTGCAGCCCCCAGTTTGTGTGGGGCTACGCAAGCGGTTCCCAAAGAGCTTTAGAACAAGGCATAGTTTTCCCTGCTGGCTCTTTGGGCGTGGGACCAATCTCCAGACATATGGCCATTTTTGGGCCTGGCGCGGCGCCAAGTGGGAAAGCGTGCTTTTGAGGCTGAAGAGAGCCGGAAATCCTGCAGCTCCCAGGTATGTGGGGCTACGCAAGCGGTTCCCAAAGAGCTTTAGAACAAGGCATAGTTTTCCCTGCTGGCTCTTCGGGCGTGGGACCAGCCTCCAGACATATGGCCATTTTTGGGCCTGGCTGGATGCCAAGTGGGAAAGGGTGGTTTTGAGGCTGAAGGCAGCAGGAAAGCCTGCAGCCCCCAGGTGTGTGGGGCTACGCAAGCGGTTCCCAAAGAGCTTTAGAACAAGGCATAGTTTTCCGTTCTGGCTCTTTGGGCATGGGACCAGTCTCCTGACATATGGCCATTTTTGGGCCTGGCGCGGGGCCAAGTGGGAAAGGGTGGTTTTGAGGCTGAAGGCAGCAGGAAAGCCTGCAGCCCCCAGGTCTGTGGGGCTACGCAAGCGGTTCCCAAAGAGCTTTAGAACAAGGCATAGTTTTCCCTGCTGGCTCTTTGGGCGTGGGACCAGTCTCCAGACATATGGCCATTTTTGTGCCTGGCGGAGCGCCATGTGGGAAAGGGTGGTTTTGAGGCTGAAGAGAGCAGGAAAGCCTGCAGCCCCCAGGTGTGTGGGGCTACGCAAGCGGTTCCCAAAGAGCTTTAGAACAAGGCATAATTTTCCCTGCTGGCTCTTTGGGCGTGGGACCAACCTCCAGACATATGGCCATTTTTCTGCCTGTCGTGACGCCATGTGGAAAAGGGTGCTTTTGAGGTTGAAGGCGGCAGGAAAGCCTGCAGCCCCCAGGTGTGTGGGGCTACGCAAGCGGTGCCCAAAGAGCTTTAGAACAAGGCATAGTTTTCCCTGCTGGCTCTTTGGGCGTGGGACCAATCTTCAGACATATGGCCATTTTTGGGCCTGGCGCGGCGCCAATTGCAAAAGGTTTCTTTTGAGGCTGAAGAGAGCAGGAAAGCCTGCAGCCCCCAGGTGTGTGGGGCTACGCAAGCGGTTCCCAAAGAGCTTTAGAACAAGGCATAATTTTCCCTGCTGGCTCTTTGGGCGTGGGACCAACCTCCAGACATATGGCCATTTTTCTGCCTGTTGTGACGCCATGTGGAAAAGGGTGCTTTTGAGGTTGAAGGCGGCAGGAAAGCCTGCAGCCCCCAGGTGTGTGGGGCTACGCAAGCGGTGCCCAAAGAGCTTTAGAACAAGGCATAGTTTTCCCTGCTGTCTCTTTGGGCGTGGGACCAGTCTCCAGACATATGGCCATTTTTGGGCCTGGCGCGGGGCCAAGTTGGAAAGGGTGGTTTTGAGGCTGAAGGCACCAGGAAATCCTGCAGCCCCCACGTGTGTGGGGCTACGCAAGTCGTACCCAAAGAGCTTTAGAACAAGGCATAGTTTTCCCTGCTGGCTCTTTGGGCGTGGAACCAATCTCCAGATATATGGCCATTTTTGTGCCTGGCACGGCGCCATGTGCGAAAGGGTTGTTTTGAGGCTGAAGGCAGCAGGAAAGCCTGCAGCCCCCAGGTGTGTGGGGCTACGCAAGCGGTTCACAAAGAGCTTTAGAACAAGGCATAGTTTTCCCTGCTGGCTCTTTGGGCGTGGGACCAATCTTCAGACATATGGCCATTTTTGGGCCTGGCGGGGCGCCAATTGCGAAAGGTTTCTTTTGAGGCTGAAGGCAGCAGGAAAGCCTGCAGCCCCCAGGTGTGTGGGGCTACGCAAGCGGTTCTCAAAGAGCTTTAGAACAAGGCATAGTTTTCCCTGCTGGCTCTTTGGGCGTGGGACCAATCTTCAGACATATGGCCATTTTTGGGACTGGCGCGGCGCCAATTGCGAAAGGTTTCTTTTGAGGCTGAAGAGAGCAGGAAAGCCTGCAGCCCCCAGGTCTGTGGGGCTACGCAAGCGGTGCCCAAAGAGCTTTAGAACAAGGCATAGTTTTCCCTGCTGGCTCTTTGGGCGTGGGACCAGTCTCCAGACGTATGGCCATTTTTGGGCCTGGCTTGGCGCCAATTGGGAAATGGTGGTTTTGAGGCTGAAGGCAGCAGGAAAGCCTGCAGCCCCCAGGTCTGTGGGGCTACGCAAGAGGTTCCCAAAGAGCTTTAGAACAAGGCATAGTTTTCCCTGCTGGCTCTTTGGGCGTGGGACAAATCTCCAGACATATGGCCATTTTTGGGCCTGGCGCGGCGCCAAGTGGGAAAGCGTGCTTTTGAGGCTGAAGAGAGCCGGAAATCCTGCAGCTCCCAGGTATGTGGGGCTACGCAAGCGGTTCCCAAAGAGCTTTAGAACAAGGCATAGTTTTCCCTGCTGGCTCTTCGGGCGTGGGACCAGCCTCCAGACATATGGCCATTTTTGGGCCTGGCGCGGCGCCAAGTGGGAAAGGGTGGTTTTGAGGCTGAAGGCAGCAGGAAAGCCTGCAGCCCCCAGGTGTGTGGGGCTACGCAAGCGGTTCCCAAAGAGCTTTAGAACAAGGCATAGTTTTCCGTGCTGGCTCTTTGGGCATGGGACCAGTCTCCTGACATATGGCCATTTTTGGGCGTGGCGCGGGGCCAAGTGGGAAAGGGTGGTTTTGAGGCTGAAGGCAGCAGGAAAGCCTGCAGCCCCCAGGTGTGTGGGGCTACGCAAGCGGTTCCCAAAGAGCTTTAGAACAAGGCATAGTTTTCCCTGCTGGCTCTTTGGGCGTGGGACCAGTCTCCAGACATATGGCCATTTTTGTGCCTGGCGGAGCGCCATGTGGGAAAGGGTGGTTTTGAGGCTGAAGAGAGCAGGAAAGCCTGCAGCCCCCAGGTGTGTGGGGCTACGCAAGCGGTTCCCAAAGAGCTTTAGAACAAGGCATAGTTTTCCCTGCTGGCTCTTTGGGCGTGGGACCAACCTCCAGACATATGGCCATTTTTGTGCCTGGCGTGACGCCATGTGGAAAAGGGTGCTTTTGACGTTGAAGGCAGCAGGAAAGCCTGCAGCCCCCAGGTGTGTGGGGCTACGCAAGAGGTTCCCAAAGAGCTTTAGAACAAGGCATAGTTTTCCCTGCTGGCTCTTTGGGCGTGGAACCAAACTCCAGACATATGGCCATTTTTGTGCCTGGCGTGGCGCCATGTCGGAAAGGGTGGTTTTGAGGCTGAAGGCAGCAGGAAAGCCTGCAGCCCCCAGGTCTGTGGGGCTACGCAAGCGGTTCCCAAAGAGCTTTAGAACAAGGCATAGTTTTCCCTGCTGGCTCTTTGGGCGTGGGACCAGTCTCCAGACATATGGCCATTTTTGTGCCTGGCGTAACGCCATGTGGAAAAGGGTGTGCTTTTGAGGTTGAAGGCAGCAGGAAAGCCTGCAGCCCCCAGGTCTGTGGGGCTACGCAAGCGGTTCCCAAAGAGCTTTAGAACAAGGCATAGTTTTCCCTGCTGGCTCTTTGGGCATGGGACCAACCTCCAGACATATGGCCATTTTTGGGCCTGGCGCAGCGCCAAGTGGGAAAGTGTTGTTTTGAGGTTGAAGGCAGCAGGAAAGCCTGCAGCCCCCAGGTGTGTGGGGCTACGCAAGCGGTTCCCAAAGAGCTTTAGAACAAGGCATAGTTTTCCCTGCTGGCTCTTTGGGCGTGGGACCAATATTCAGACATATGGCCATTTTTGGGCCTGGCACGGCGCCAATTGCAAAAGGTTTCGTTTGAGGCTGAAGGCAGCAGGAAAGCCTGCAGCCCCCACGTGTGTGGGGCTACGCAAGCGGTTCCCAAAGAGCTTTAGAACAAGGCATAGTTTTCCCTGCTGGCTCTTTGGGCGTGGGACCAACTTCCTGACATATGGCCATTTTTCTGCCTGGCGGAGCGCCATGTGGGAAAGGGTGGTTTTGAGGCTGAAGAGAGCAGGAAAGCCTGCAGCCCCCAGGTGTGTGGGGCTACGCAAGAGGTTCCCAAAGAGCTTTAGAACAAGGCATAGTTTTCCCTGCTGGCTCTTTGGGCGTGGGACCAGTCTCCAGACATATGGCCATTTTTGGGCCTGGCGTGACGCCATGTGGAAAAGGGTGCTTTTGAGGTTGAAGGCAGCAGGAAAGCCTGCAGCCCCCAGGTGTGTGGGGCTACGCAAGCGGTTCCCAAAGAGCTTTAGAAGAAGGCATAGTTTTCCCTGCTGGCTCTTTGGGCGTGGGACCAGTCTCCAGACATATGGCCATTTTTGGGCCTGGCGCGGGGCCAAGTTGGAAAGGGTGGTTTTGAGGCTGAAGTCACCAGGAAATCCTGCAGCCCCCACGTGTGTGGGGCTACGCAAGCGGTTCCCAAAGAGCTTTAGAACAAGGCATAGTTTTCCCTGCTGGCTCTTTGGGCGTGGGACCAATCTCCAGATATATGGCCATTTTTGTGCCTGGCACGGCGCCATGTGCGAAAGGGTTGTTTTGAGGCTGAAGGCAGCAGGAAAGCCTGCAGCCCCCAGGTGTGTGGGGCTACGCAAGCGGTTCACAAAGAGCTTTAGAACAAGGCATAGTTTTCCCTGCTGGCTCTTTGGGCGTGGGACCAATCTTCAGACATATGGCCATTTTTGGGCCTGGCGGGGCGCCAATTGCGACAGGTTTCTTTTGAGGCTGAAGGCAGCAGGAAAGCCTGCAGCCCCCAGGTGTGTGGGGCTACGCAAGCGGTTCCCAAAGAGCTTTAGAACAAGGCATAGTTTTCCCTGCTGGCTCTTTGGGCGTGGGACCAACCTCCAGACATATGGCCATTTTTGTGCCTGGCGTAACGCCATGTTGAAAAGGGTGTGCTTTTGAGGTTGAAGGCAGCAGGAATGCCTGCAGCCCCCAGGTCTGTGGGGCTACGCAAGCGGTTCTCAAAGAGCTTTAGAACAAGGCATAGTTTTCCCTGCTGGCTCTTTGGGCATGGGACCAACCTCCAGACATATGGCCATTTTTGGGCCTGGCGCAGCGCCAAGTGGGAAAGTGTTGTTTTGAGGTTGAAGTCAGCAGGAAAGCCTGCAGCCCCCAGGTGTGTGGGGCTACGCAAGCGGTTCCCAAAGAGCTTTAGAACAAGGCATAGTTTTCCCTGCTAGCTCTTTGGGCGTGGGACCAATATTCAGACATATGGCCATTTTTGGGCCTGGCGCAGCGCCAATTGCAAAAGGTTTCGTTTCAGGCTGAAGAGAGCAGGAAAGCCTGCAGCCCCCAGGTCTGTGGGGCTACGCAAGCGGTTCCCAAAGAGCTTTAGAACAAGGCATAGTTTTCCCTGCTGGCTCTTTGGGCGTGGGACCAACCTCCAGACATATGGCCATTTTTCTGCCTGCCGTGACGCCATGTGGAAAAGAGTGCTTTTGAGGTTGAAGGCGGCAGGAAAGCCTGCAGCCCCCAGGTCTGTGGGGCTACGCAAGCGGTGCCCAAAGAGCTTTAGAACAAGGCATAGTTTTCCCTGCTGGCTCTTTGGGCGTGGGACCAGTCTCCAGACATATGGCCATTTTTGGGCCTGGCTTGGCGCCAAGTGGGAAATGGTGGTTTTGAGGCTGAAGGCAGCAGGAAAGCCCGCATCCCCCACGTGTGTGGGGCTACGCAAGCGGTTCCCAAAGAGGTTTAGAACAAGGCATAGTTTTCCCTGCTGGCTCTTTGGGCGTGGGACCAACCTCCAGACATATGGCCATTTTTGGGCCTGGCGGAGCGCCATGTGGGAAAGGGTGGTTTTGAGGCTGAAGGCAGCAGGAAAGCCTGCAGCCCCCAGGTGTGTGGGGCTACGCAAGCGGTTCCCAAAGAGCTTTAGAACAAGGCATAGTTTTCCCTGCTGGCTCTTTGGGCGTGGGACCATTCTCCAGACATATGGCCATTTTTGGGCCTGGCGTGACGCCATGTGGAAAAGGGTTGTTTTGAGGTTGAAGGCGGCAGGAAAGCCTGCAGCCCCCAGGTGTGTGGGGCTACGCAAGCGGTTCCCAAAGAGCTTTAGAACAAGGCATAGTTTTCCCTGCTGGCTCTTTGGGCGTGGGACCAGTCTCCAGACATATGCCCATTTTTGGGCCTGGCGCGGGGCCAAGTGGGAAAAGGTGGTTTGGAGGCTGAAGGCAGCAGGAAAGCCTGCAGCCCCCAGGTCTGTGGGGCTATGCAAGCGGTTCCCAAAGAGCTTTAGAACAAGGCATAGTTTTCCCTGCTGGCTCTTTGGGCGTGGGACCAAACTCCAGACATATGGCCATTTTTGTGCCTGGCGTGGCGCCATGTGGGAAAGGGTGGTTTTGAGGCTGAAGGCAGCAGGAAAGCCTGCAGCCCCCAGGTGTGTGGGGCTACGCAAGCGGTTCCCAAAGAGCTTTAGAACAAGGCATAGTTTTCCCTGCTGGCTCTTTGGGCGTGGGACCAGTCTCCAGACATATGGCCATTTTTGGGCCTGGCGCAGCGCCAAGTGGGAAAGCGTGCTTTTGAGGCTGAAGAGAGCAGGAAAGCCTGCAGCCCCCAGGTGTGTGGAGCTACGCAAACGGTTCCCAAAGAGCTTTAGAACAAGGCATAGTTTTCCCTGCTGGCTCTTTGGGCGTGGGACCAATCTCCAGACATATGGCCATTTTTGTGCCTGGCGTGACGCCATGTGGGAAAGGGTGGTTTTGAGGCTGAAGGCAGCAGGAAAGCCTGCAGCCCGCAGGTCTGTGGGGCTACGCAAGCGGTTCCCAAAGAGCTTTAGAACAAGGCATAGTTTTCCCTGCTAGCTCTTTGGGCGTGGGACCAACCTCCAGACATATGGCCATTTTTGTGCCAGGCACAGCGCCAAGTGGGAAAGGGTGGTTTTGAGGCTGAAAGCGCGAGAAAAGCCTGCAGCCCCCAGTTTCTGTGGGGCTACGCAGGCGGTTCCCAAAGAGCTTTAGAACAAGGCATAGTTTTCCCTGCTGGCTCTTTGGGCGTGGGACCAGTCTCCAGACATATGGCCATTTTTGGGCCTGGCGCAGCGCCAAGTGGGAAAGGGTGGTTTTGAGGCTGAAGGCAGCAGGAAAGCCTGCAGCCCCCAGGTGTGTGGGGCTACGCAAGCGGTTCACAAAGAGCTTTAGAACAAGGCATAGTTTTCCCTGCTGGCTCTTTGGGCGTGGGACCAGTCTCCAGACATATGGCCATTTTTGTGCCTGGCGTGGCGCCATGTTGGAAAGGGTGGTTTTGAGGCTGAAGGCAGCAGGAAAGCCTGCAGCCCCCAGGTGTGTGGGGCTACGCAAGCGGTTCCCAAAGAGCTTTAGAACAAGGCATAGTTTTCCCTGCTGGCTCTTTGGGCGTGGGACCAACCTCCAGACATATGGCCATTTTTGTGCCTGGCGTGACGCCATGTGGAAAAGGGTGCTTTTGAGGTTGGAGGCAGCAGGAAAGCCTGCAGCCCCCAGGTGTGTGGGGCTACACAAGCGGTTCCCAAAGAGCTTTAGAACAAGGCATAGTTTTCCCTGCTAGCTCTTTGGGCGTGGGACCAACCTCCAGACATATGGCCATTTTTGGGCCTGGCGTGACGCCAAGTGGGAAAGGGTGGTTTTGAGGCTGAAAGCGCGAGAAAAGCCTGCAGCCCCCAGTTTCTGTGGGGCTACGCAAGCGGTTCCCAAAGAGCTTTAGAACAAGGCATAGTTTTCCCTGCTGGCTCTCTGGGCGTGGGACCAATCTCCAGACATATGGCCATTTTTGGGCCTGGCGCGGCGCCAAGTGGGAAAGCGTGCTTTTGAGGCTGAAGAGAGCAGGAAAGCCTGCAGCCCCCAGGTGTGTGGGGCTACGCAAGCGGTTCACAAAGAGCTTTAGAACAAGGCATAGTTTTCCCTGCTGGCTCTTTGGGCGTGGGACCAGTCTCCAGACATATGGCCATTTTTGGGCCTGGCGTGACGCCAAGTGGGAAAGGGTGGTTTTGAGGCTGAAGGCAGCAGGAAAGCCTGCAGCCCCCAGGTGTGTGGGGCTACGCAAGTAGTTCCCAAAGAGCTTTAGAAGAAGGCATAGTTTTCCCTGCTGGCTCTTTGGGCGTGGGACCAGTTTCCAGACATATGGCCATTTTTGGGCCTGGCGCGGCGCCATGTGGGAAAGGGTGGCTTTTGAGGTTGAAGGCAGCAGGAAAGCCTGCAGCCCCCAGGTGTGTGGGGCTACGCAAGCGGTTCCCAAAGAGCTTTAGAACAAGGCATAGTTTTCCCTGCTGGCTCTTTGGGCGTGGGACCAGTCTCCAGACATATGGCCATTTTTGGGCCTGGCGCAGTGCCAAGTGGGAAAGGGTGCTTTTGACGCTGAAGAGAGCAGGAAAGCCTGCAGCCCCCAGGTGTGTGGGGCTACGCAAGCGGTTCCCAAAGAGCTTTAGAACAAGGCATAGTTTTCCCTGCTGGCTCTTTGGTCGTGGGACGAGTCTCCAGACATATGGCCATTTTTGGGCCTGGCGCGGGGCCAAGTGGGAAAAGGTGGTTTGGAGGCTGAAGGCAGCAGGAAAGCCTGCAGCCTACAGATGTGTGGGGCTACGCAAGAGGTTCCCAAAGAGCTTTAGAACAAGGCATAGTTTTCCCTGCTGGCTCTTTGGGCGTGGGACCAGTCTCCAGATATCTGGCCATTTTTGGGCCTGGCGCAGCGCCAAGTGGGAAAGGGTGGTTTTGAGGCTGAAGGCAGCAGGAAAGCCTGCAGCCCCCAGGTGTGTGGGGCTACGCAAGCGGTTCCCAAAGAGCTTTAGAACAAGGCATAGTTTTCCCTGCTGGCTCTTTGGGCGTGGGACCAACCTCCAGACATATGGCCATTTTTGTGCCTGGCGTGACGCCATGTGGAAAAGGGTGGTTTTGAGGCTGAAAGCGCGAGAAAAGCCTGCAGTCCCCAGTTTCTGTGGGGCTACGCAAGCGGTTCCCAAAGAGCTTTAGAACAAGGCATAGTTTTCCCTGCTGGCTCTTTGGGCGTGGGACCAGTCTCCAGACATATGGCCATTTTTGGGCCTGACGCAGCGCCAAGTGGGAAAGGGTTTTTTTGAGGCTGAAGGCAGCAGGAAAGCCTGCAGCCCGCAGGTCTGTGGGGCTACGCAAGCGGTTCCCAAAGAGCTTTAGAACAAGGCATAGTTTTCCCTGCTGGCTCTTTGGGCGTGGGACCAGTCTCCAGACATATGGCCATTTTTGGGCCTGGCACGGCGCCAATTGCAAAAGGTTTCTTTTGAGGCTGCAGAGAGCAGGAATGCCTGCAGCCCCCAGGTGTGTGGGGCTACGCAAGCGGTTCCCAAAGAGCTTTAGAACAAGGCATAGTTTTCCCTGCTGGCTCTTTCGGCGTGGGACCAACCTCCAGACATATGGCCATTTTTGTGCCTGGCGTGACGCCATGTGGAAAAGGGTGGTTTTGAGGCTGAAAGCGCGAGAAAAGCCTGCAGTCCCCAGTTTCTGTGGGGCTACGCAAGCGGTTCCCAAAGAGCTTTAGAACAAGGCATAGTTTTCCCTGCTGGCTCTTTGGGCGTGGGACCAGTCTCCAGACATATGGCCATTTTTGGGCCTGACGCAGCGCCAAGTGGGAAAGGGTTTTTTTGAGGCTGAAGGCAGCAGGAAAGCCTGCAGCCCGCAGGTCTGTGGGGCTACGCAAGCGGTTCCCAAAGAGCTTTAGAACAAGGCATAGTTTTCCCTGCTGGCTCTTTGGGCGTGGGACCAGTCTCCAGACATATGGCCATTTTTGGGCCTGGCACGGCGCCAATTGCAAAAGGTTTCTTTTGAGGCTGCAGAGAGCAGGAATGCCTGCAGCCCCCAGGTGTGTGGGGCTACGCAAGCGGTTCCCAAAGAGCTTTAGAACAAGGCATAGTTTTCCCTGCTGGCTCTTTCGGCGTGGGACCAACCTCCAGACATATGGCCATTTTTCTGCCTGGCGTGACGCCAAGTGGGAAAGGGTGGTTTTGAGGCTGAAGGCAGCAGGAAAGCCTGCAGCCCCCAGGTGTGTGGGGCTACGCAAGCGGTTCCCAAAGAGCTTTAGAACAAGGCATAGTTTTCCCTGCTGGCTCTTTGGGCGTGGGACCAGTCTCCAGATATCTGGCCATTTTTGGGCCTGGCGCAGCGCCAAGTGGGAAAGGGTGGTTTTGAGGCTGAAGGCAGCAGGAAAGCCTGCAGCCCCCAGGTGTGTGGGGCTACGCAAGCGGTTCCCAAAGAGCTTTAGAACAAGGCATAGTTTTCCCTGCTGGCTCTTTGGGCGTGGGACCAACCTCCAGACATATGGCCATTTTTGTGCCTGGCGTGACGCCATGTGGAAAAGGGTGGTTTTGAGGCTGAAAGCGCGAGAAAAGCCTGCAGTCCCCAGTTTCTGTGGGGCTACGCAAGCGGTTCCCAAAGAGCTTTAGAACAAGGCATAGTTTTCCCTGCTGGCTCTTTGGGCGTGGGACCAGTCTCCAGACATATGGCCATTTTTGGGCCTGGCGTGACGCCAAGTGGGAAAGGGTGGTTTTGAGGCTGAAGGCAGCAGGAAAGCCTGCAGCCCCCAGGTGTGTGGGGCTACGCAAGTAGTTCCCAAAGAGCTTTAGAAGAAGGCATAGTTTTCCCTGCTGGCTCTTTGGGCGTGGGACCAGTTTCCAGACATATGGCCATTTTTGGGCCTGGCGCGGCGCCATGTGGGAAAGGGTGGCTTTTGAGGTTGAAGGCAGCAGGAAAGCCTGCAGCCCCCAGGTGTGTGGGGCTACGCAAGCGGTTCCCAAAGAGCTTTAGAACAAGGCATAGTTTTCCCTGCTGGCTCTTTGGGCGTGGGACCAGTCTCCAGACATATGGCCATTTTTGGGCCTGGCGCAGTGCCAAGTGGGAAAGGGTGCTTTTGACGCTGAAGAGAGCAGGAAAGCCTGCAGCCCCCAGGTGTGTGGGGCTACGCAAGCGGTTCCCAAAGAGCTTTAGAACAAGGCATAGTTTTCCCTGCTGGCTCTTTGGTCGTGGGACGAGTCTCCAGACATATGGCCATTTTTGGGCCTGGCGCGGGGCCAAGTGGGAAAAGGTGGTTTGGAGGCTGAAGGCAGCAGGAAAGCCTGCAGCCTACAGATGTGTGGGGCTACGCAAGAGGTTCCCAAAGAGCTTTAGAACAAGGCATAGTTTTCCCTGCTGGCTCTTTGGGCGTGGGACCAGTCTCCAGATATCTGGCCATTTTTGGGCCTGGCGCAGCGCCAAGTGGGAAAGGGTGGTTTTGAGGCTGAAGGCAGCAGGAAAGCCTGCAGCCCCCAGGTGTGTGGGGCTACGCAAGCGGTTCCCAAAGAGCTTTAGAACAAGGCATAGTTTTCCCTGCTGGCTCTTTGGGCGTGGGACCAACCTCCAGACATATGGCCATTTTTGTGCCTGGCGTGACGCCATGTGGAAAAGGGTGGTTTTGAGGCTGAAAGCGCGAGAAAAGCCTGCAGTCCCCAGTTTCTGTGGGGCTACGCAAGCGGTTCCCAAAGAGCTTTAGAACAAGGCATAGTTTTCCCTGCTGGCTCTTTGGGCGTGGGACCAGTCTCCAGACATATGGCCATTTTTGGGCCTGACGCAGCGCCAAGTGGGAAAGGGTTTTTTTGAGGCTGAAGGCAGCAGGAAAGCCTGCAGCCCGCAGGTCTGTGGGGCTACGCAAGCGGTTCCCAAAGAGCTTTAGAACAAGGCATAGTTTTCCCTGCTGGCTCTTTGGGCGTGGGACCAGTCTCCAGACATATGGCCATTTTTGGGCCTGGCACGGCGCCAATTGCAAAAGGTTTCTTTTGAGGCTGCAGAGAGCAGGAATGCCTGCAGCCCCCAGGTGTGTGGGGCTACGCAAGCGGTTCCCAAAGAGCTTTAGAACAAGGCATAGTTTTCCCTGCTGGCTCTTTCGGCGTGGGACCAACCTCCAGACATATGGCCATTTTTGTGCCTGGCGTGACGCCATGTGGAAAAGGGTGGTTTTGAGGCTGAAAGCGCGAGAAAAGCCTGCAGTCCCCAGTTTCTGTGGGGCTACGCAAGCGGTTCCCAAAGAGCTTTAGAACAAGGCATAGTTTTCCCTGCTGGCTCTTTGGGCGTGGGACCAGTCTCCAGACATATGGCCATTTTTGGGCCTGACGCAGCGCCAAGTGGGAAAGGGTTTTTTTGAGGCTGAAGGCAGCAGGAAAGCCTGCAGCCCGCAGGTCTGTGGGGCTACGCAAGCGGTTCCCAAAGAGCTTTAGAACAAGGCATAGTTTTCCCTGCTGGCTCTTTGGGCGTGGGACCAGTCTCCAGACATATGGCCATTTTTGGGCCTGGCACGGCGCCAATTGCAAAAGGTTTCTTTTGAGGCTGCAGAGAGCAGGAATGCCTGCAGCCCCCAGGTGTGTGGGGCTACGCAAGCGGTTCCCAAAGAGCTTTAGAACAAGGCATAGTTTTCCCTGCTGGCTCTTTCGGCGTGGGACCAACCTCCAGACATATGGCCATTTTTCTGCCTGGCGTGACGCCAAGTGGGAAAGGGTGGTTTTGAGGCTGAAGGCAGCAGGAAAGCCTGCAGCCCCCAGGTGTGTGGGGCTACGCAAGCGGTTCCCAAAGAGCTTTAGAACAAGGCATAGTTTTCCCTGCTGGCTCTTTGGGCGTGGGACCAGTCTCCAGATATCTGGCCATTTTTGGGCCTGGCGCAGCGCCAAGTGGGAAAGGGTGGTTTTGAGGCTGAAGGCAGCAGGAAAGCCTGCAGCCCCCAGGTGTGTGGGGCTACGCAAGCGGTTCCCAAAGAGCTTTAGAACAAGGCATAGTTTTCCCTGCTGGCTCTTTGGGCGTGGGACCAACCTCCAGACATATGGCCATTTTTGTGCCTGGCGTGACGCCATGTGGAAAAGGGTGGTTTTGAGGCTGAAAGCGCGAGAAAAGCCTGCAGTCCCCAGTTTCTGTGGGGCTACGCAAGCGGTTCCCAAAGAGCTTTAGAACAAGGCATAGTTTTCCCTGCTGGCTCTTTGGGCGTGGGACCAGTCTCCAGACATATGGCCATTTTTGGGCCTGACGCAGCGCCAAGTGGGAAAGGGTTTTTTTGAGGCTGAAGGCAGCAGGAAAGCCTGCAGCCCGCAGGTCTGTGGGGCTACGCAAGCGGTTCCCAAAGAGCTTTAGAACAAGGCATAGTTTTCCCTGCTGGCTCTTTGGGCGTGGGACCAGTCTCCAGACATATGGCCATTTTTGGGCCTGGCACGGCGCCAATTGCAAAAGGTTTCTTTTGAGGCTGCAGAGAGCAGGAATGCCTGCAGCCCCCAGGTGTGTGGGGCTACGCAAGCGGTTCCCAAAGAGCTTTAGAACAAGGCATAGTTTTCCCTGCTGGCTCTTTCGGCGTGGGACCAACCTCCAGACATATGGCCATTTTTGTGCCTGGCGTGACGCCATGTGGAAAAGGGTGGTTTTGAGGCTGAAAGCGCGAGAAAAGCCTGCAGTCCCCAGTTTCTGTGGGGCTACGCAAGCGGTTCCCAAAGAGCTTTAGAACAAGGCATAGTTTTCCCTGCTGGCTCTTTGGGCGTGGGACCAGTCTCCAGACATATGGCCATTTTTGGGCCTGACGCAGCGCCAAGTGGGAAAGGGTTTTTTTGAGGCTGAAGGCAGCAGGAAAGCCTGCAGCCCGCAGGTCTGTGGGGCTACGCAAGCGGTTCCCAAAGAGCTTTAGAACAAGGCATAGTTTTCCCTGCTGGCTCTTTGGGCGTGGGACCAGTCTCCAGACATATGGCCATTTTTGGGCCTGGCACGGCGCCAATTGCAAAAGGTTTCTTTTGAGGCTGCAGAGAGCAGGAATGCCTGCAGCCCCCAGGTGTGTGGGGCTACGCAAGCGGTTCCCAAAGAGCTTTAGAACAAGGCATAGTTTTCCCTGCTGGCTCTTTCGGCGTGGGACCAACCTCCAGACATATGGCCATTTTTCTGCCTGGCGTGACGCCAAGTGGGAAAGGGTGGTTTTGAGGCTGAAGGCAGCAGGAAAGCCTGCAGCCCCCAGGTGTGTGGGGCTACGCAAGCGGTTCCCAAAGAGCTTTAGAACCAGGCATAGTTTTCCCTGCTGGCTCTTTGGGCGTGGGACCAGTCTCCAGATATCTGGCCATTTTTGGGCCTGGCGCAGCGCCAAGTGGGAAAGGGTGGTTTTGAGGCTGAAGGCAGCAGGAAAGCCTGCAGCCCCCAGGTGTGTGGGGCTACGCAAGCGGTTCCCAAAGAGCTTTAGAACAAGGCATAGTTTTCCCTGCTGGCTCTTTGGGCGTGGGACCAACCTCCAGACATATGGCCATTTTTGTGCCTGGCGTGACGCCATGTGGAAAAGGGTGGTTTTGAGGCTGAAAGCGCGAGAAAAGCCTGCAGTCCCCAGTTTCTGTGGGGCTACGCAAGCGGTTCCCAAAGAGCTTTAGAACAAGGCATAGTTTTCCCTGCTGGCTCTTTGGGCGTGGGACCAGTCTCCAGACATATGGCCATTTTTGGGCCTGACGCAGCGCCAAGTGGGAAAGGGTTTTTTTGAGGCTGAAGGCAGCAGGAAAGCCTGCAGCCCGCAGGTCTGTGGGGCTACGCAAGCGGTTCCCAAAGAGCTTTAGAACAAGGCATAGTTTTCCCTGCTGGCTCTTTGGGCGTGGGACCAGTCTCCAGACATATGGCCATTTTTGGGCCTGGCACGGCGCCAATTGCAAAAGGTTTCTTTTGAGGCTGCAGAGAGGAGGAATGCCTGCAGCCCCCAGGTGTGTGGGGCTACGCAAGCGGTTCCCAAAGAGCTTTAGAACAAGGCATAGTTTTCCCTGCTGGCTCTTTCGGCGTGGGACCAACCTCCAGACATATGGCCATTTTTCTGCCTGGCGTGACGCCAAGTGGGAAAGGGTGGTTTTGAGGCTGAAGGCAGCAGGAAAGCCTGCAGCCCCCAGGTGTGTGGGGCTACGCAAGCGGTTCCCAAAGAGCTTTAGAACAAGGCATAGTTTTCCCTGCTGGCTCTTTGGGCGTGGGACCAGTCTCCAGATATCTGGCCATTTTTGGGCCTGGCGCAGCGCCATGTGGGAAAGGGTGGTTTTGAGGCTGAAGGCAGCAGGAAAGCCTGCAGCCCCCAGTTTCTGTGGGGCTACGCAAGCGGTTCCCAAAGAGCTTTAGAACAAGGCATAGTTTTCCCTGCTGGCTCTTTGGGCGTGGGACCAGTCTCCAGACATATGGCCATTTTTGGGCCTGACGCAGCGCCAAGTGGGAAAGGGTTTTTTTGAGGCTGAAGGCAGCAGGAAAGCCTGCAGCCCGCAGGTCTGTGGGGCTACGCAAGCGGTTCCCAAAGAGCTTTAGAACAAGGCATAGTTTTCCCTGCTGGCTCTTTGGGCGTGGGACCAGTCTCCAGACATATGGCCATTTTTGGGCCTGGCACGGCGCCAATTGCAAAAGGTTTCTTTTGAGGCTGCAGAGAGCAGGAATGCCTGCAGCCCCCAGGTGTGTGGGGCTACGCAAGCGGTTCCCAAAGAGCTTTAGAACAAGGCATAGTTTTCCCTGCTGGCTCTTTCGGCGTGGGACCAACCTCCAGACATATGGCCATTTTTGTGCCTGGCGTGACGCCATGTGGAAAAGGGTGGTTTTGAGGCTGAAAGCGCGAGAAAAGCCTGCAGTCCCCAGTTTCTGTGGGGCTACGCAAGCGGTTCCCAAAGAGCTTTAGAACAAGGCATAGTTTTCCCTGCTGGCTCTTTGGGCGTGGGACCAGTCTCCAGACATATGGCCATTTTTGGGCCTGACGCAGCGCCAAGTGGGAAAGGGTTTTTTTGAGGCTGAAGGCAGCAGGAAAGCCTGCAGCCCGCAGGTCTGTGGGGCTACGCAAGCGGTTCCCAAAGAGCTTTAGAACAAGGCATAGTTTTCCCTGCTGGCTCTTTGGGCGTGGGACCAGTCTCCAGACATATGGCCATTTTTGGGCCTGGCACGGCGCCAATTGCAAAAGGTTTCTTTTGAGGCTGCAGAGAGCAGGAATGCCTGCAGCCCCCAGGTGTGTGGGGCTACGCAAGCGGTTCCCAAAGAGCTTTAGAACAAGGCATAGTTTTCCCTGCTGGCTCTTTCGGCGTGGGACCAACCTCCAGACATATGGCCATTTTTCTGCCTGGCGTGACGCCAAGTGGGAAAGGGTGGTTTTGAGGCTGAAGGCAGCAGGAAAGCCTGCAGCCCCCAGGTGTGTGGGGCTACGCAAGCGGTTCCCAAAGAGCTTTAGAACCAGGCATAGTTTTCCCTGCTGGCTCTTTGGGCGTGGGACCAGTCTCCAGATATCTGGCCATTTTTGGGCCTGGCGCAGCGCCAAGTGGGAAAGGGTGGTTTTGAGGCTGAAGGCAGCAGGAAAGCCTGCAGCCCCCAGGTGTGTGGGGCTACGCAAGCGGTTCCCAAAGAGCTTTAGAACAAGGCATAGTTTTCCCTGCTGGCTCTTTGGGCGTGGGACCAACCTCCAGACATATGGCCATTTTTGTGCCTGGCGTGACGCCATGTGGAAAAGGGTGGTTTTGAGGCTGAAAGCGCGAGAAAAGCCTGCAGTCCCCAGTTTCTGTGGGGCTACGCAAGCGGTTCCCAAAGAGCTTTAGAACAAGGCATAGTTTTCCCTGCTGGCTCTTTGGGCGTGGGACCAGTCTCCAGACATATGGCCATTTTTGGGCCTGACGCAGCGCCAAGTGGGAAAGGGTTTTTTTGAGGCTGAAGGCAGCAGGAAAGCCTGCAGCCCGCAGGTCTGTGGGGCTACGCAAGCGGTTCCCAAAGAGCTTTAGAACAAGGCATAGTTTTCCCTGCTGGCTCTTTGGGCGTGGGACCAGTCTCCAGACATATGGCCATTTTTGGGCCTGGCACGGCGCCAATTGCAAAAGGTTTCTTTTGAGGCTGCAGAGAGCAGGAATGCCTGCAGCCCCCAGGTGTGTGGGGCTACGCAAGCGGTTCCCAAAGAGCTTTAGAACAAGGCATAGTTTTCCCTGCTGGCTCTTTCGGCGTGGGACCAACCTCCAGACATATGGCCATTTTTCTGCCTGGCGTGACGCCAAGTGGGAAAGGGTGGTTTTGAGGCTGAAGGCAGCAGGAAAGCCTGCAGCCCCCAGGTGTGTGGGGCTACGCAAGCGGTTCCCAAAGAGCTTTAGAACAAGGCATAGTTTTCCCTGCTAGCTCTTTGGGCGTGGGACCAACCTCCAGACATATGGCCATTTTTGGGCCTGGCGCAGCGCCAAGTGGGAAAGGGTGGTTTTGAGGCTGAAAGCGCGAGAAAAGCCTGCAGCCCCCAGTTTCTGTGGGGCTACGCAAGCGGTTCCCAAAGAGCTTTAGAACAAGGCATAGTTTTCCCTGCTGGCTCTTGGGGCGTGGTACCAGTTTCCAGACATATGGCCATTTTTGGGCCTGGCGCGGCGCCATGTGGGAAAGGGTGGCTTTTGAGGTTGAAGGCAGCAGGAAAGCCTGCAGCCCCCAGGTGTGTGGGGCTACGCAAGCGGTTCCCAAAGAGCTTTAGAACAAGGCATAGTTTTCCCTGCTGGCTCTTTGGGCGTGGGACCAATCTCCAGACATATGGCCATTTTTGTGCCTGGCGTGACGCCATGTGGGAAAGGGTGGTTTTGAGGCTGAAGGCAGCAGGAAAGCCTGCAGCCCGCAGGTCTGTGGGGCTACGCAAGCGGTTCCCAAAGAGCTTTAGAACAAGGCATAGTTTTCCCTGCTAGCTCTTTGGGCGTGGGACCAACCTCCAGACATATGGCCATTTTTGTGCCAGGCACAGCGCCAAGTGGGAAAGGGTGGTTTTGAGGCTGAAAGCGCGAGAAAAGCCTGCAGCCCCCAGTTTCTGTGGGGCTACGCAAGCGGTTCCCAAAGAGCTTTAGAACAAGGCATAGTTTTCCCTGCTGGCTCTTTGGGCGTGGGACCAGTCTCCAGACATATGGCCATTTTTGGGCCTGGCGCAGCGCCAAGTGGGAAAGGGTTGTTTTGAGGCTGAAGGCAGCAGGAAAGCCTGCAGCCCCCAGGTGTGTGGGGCTACGCAAGCGGTTCACAAAGAGCTTTAGAACAAGGCATAGTTTTCCCTGCTGGCTCTTTGGGCGTGGGACCAGTCTCCAGACATATGGCCATTTTTGGGCCTGGCGTGACGCCAAGTGGGAAAGGGTGGTTTTGAGGCTGAAGGCAGCAGGAAAGCCTGCAGCCCCCAGGTGTGTGGGGCTACGCAAGTAGTTCCCAAAGAGCTTTAGAAGAAGGCATAGTTTTCCCTGCTGGCTCTTGGGGCGTGGGACCAGTTTCCAGACATATGGCCATTTTTGGGCCTGGCGCGGCGCCATGTGGGAAAGGGTGGCTTTTGAGGTTGAAGGCAGCAGGAAAGCCTGCAGCCCCCAGGTGTGTGGGGCTACGCAAGCGGTTCCCAAAGAGCTTTAGAACAAGGCATAGTTTTCCCTGCTGGCTCTTTGGGCGTGGGACCAGTCTCCAGACATATGGCCATTTTTGGGCCTGGCGCAGTGCCAAGTGGGAAAGGGTGCTTTTGACGCTGAAGAGAGCAGGAAAGCCTGCAGCCCCCAGGTGTGTGGGGCTACGCAAGCGGTTCCCAAAGAGCTTTAGAACAAGGCATAGTTTTCCCTGCTGGCTCTTTGGGCGTGGGACGAGTCTCCAGACATATGGCCATTTTTGGGCCTGGCGCGGGGCCAAGTGGGAAAAGGTGGTTTGGAGGCTGAAGGCAGCAGGAAAGCCTGCAGCCTACAGATGTGTGGGGCTACGCAAGACGTTCCCAAAGAGCTTTAGAACAAGGCATAGTTTTCCCTGCTGGCTCTTTGGGCGTGGGACCAGTCTCCAGATATCTGGCCATTTTTGGGCCTGGCGCAGCGCCAAGTGGGAAAGGGTGGTTTTGAGGCTGAAGGCAGCAGGAAAGCCTGCAGCCCCCAGGTGTGTGGGGCTACGCAAGCGGTTCCCAAAGAGCTTTAGAACAAGGCATAGTTTTCCCTGCTGGCTCTTTGGGCGTGGGACCAACCTCCAGACATATGGCCATTTTTGTGCCTGGCGTGACGCCATGTGGAAAAGGGTGGTTTTGAGGCTGAAAGCGCGAGAAAAGCCTGCAGTCCCCAGTTTCTGTGGGGCTACGCAAGCGGTTCCCAAAGAGCTTTAGAACAAGGCATAGTTTTCCCTGCTGGCTCTTTGGGCGTGGGACCAGTCTCCAGACATATGGCCATTTTTGGGCCTGACGCAGCGCCAAGTGGGAAAGGGTTTTTTTGAGGCTGAAGGCAGCAGGAAAGCCTGCAGCCCGCAGGTCTGTGGGGCTACGCAAGCGGTTCCCAAAGAGCTTTAGAACAAGGCATAGTTTTCCCTGCTGGCTCTTTGGGCGTGGGACCAGTCTCCAGACATATGGCCATTTTTGGGCCTGGCACGGCGCCAATTGCAAAAGGTTTCTTTTGAGGCTGCAGAGAGCAGGAATGCCTGCAGCCCCCAGGTGTGTGGGGCTACGCAAGCGGTTCCCAAAGAGCTTTAGAACAAGGCATAGTTTTCCCTGCTGGCTCTTTGGGCGTGGGACCAACCTCCAGACATATGGCCATTTTTCTGCCTGGCGTGACGCCAAGTGGGAAAGGGTGGTTTTGAGTCTGAAGGCAGCAGGAAAGCCTGCAGCCCCCAGGTGTGTGGGGCTACGCAAGCGGTTCCCAAAGAGCTTTAGAACAAGGCATAGCTTTCCCTGCTGGCTCTTTGGGCTTGGGACCAGTCTCCAGATATATGGCCATTTTTGGGCCTGGCGCGATGCCAAGTGGGAAAGGGTGGTTTTGAGGCTGAAGGCAGCAGGAAAGCTTGCAGCCCCCAGGTGTGTAGGGCTACGCAAGCCGTTCCCAAAGAGCTTTAGAACAAGGCATAGTTTTCCCTGCTGGCTCTTTGGGCGTGGGACGAGTCTCCAGACATATGGCCATTTTTGGGCCTGGCGCGGGGCCAAGTGGGAAAGGGTGGTTTTGAGGCTGAAGGCAGCAGGAAAGCCTGCAGCCCCCAGGTGTGTGGGGCTACGGAAGCCGTTCCCAAAGAGCTTTAAAACAAGGCATAGTTTTCCCTGCTGGCTCTTTGGGCGTGGGACGAGTCTCCAGACATATGGCCATTTTTGGGCCTGGCGCGGGGCCAAGTGGGAAAGGGTGGTTTTGAGGCTGAAGGCAGCATGAAAGCCTGCAGTCCCCAGGTGTGTGGGGCTACGGAAGCCGTTCCCAAAGAGCTTTAAAACAAGGCATAGTTTTCCCTGCTGGCTCTTTGGGCGTGGGACCAGTCTCCAGACATATGGCCATTTTTGGGCCTGGCGCGGCGCCAAGTTGGAAAGGGTGCTTTTGAGGCTGAAGAGAGCAGGAAAGCCTGCAGCCCCCAGGTTTGTGGGGCTACGCAAACGGTTCCCAAAGAGCTTTAGAACAAGGCATAGTTTTCCCTGCTGGCTCTTTGGGCGTGGGACCAGTCTCCAGATATATGGCCATTTTTGGGCCTGGTGCGGCGCCAAGTGGGAAAGGGTGGTTTTGAGGCTGAAGAGAGCAGGAAAGCCTGCAGCCCCCAGGTGTGTGGGGCTACGCAAGCGGTTCCCAAAGAGCTTTAGAACAAGGCATAGTTTTCCCTGCTGGCTCTTTGGGCGTGGGACCAATCTCCAGACATATGGCCATTTTTGGGCCTGGCGTAGCGCCAAGTGGGAAAGGGTGGTTTTGAGGCTGAAGGCAGCAGGAAAGCCTGCAGCCCCCAGGTGTGTGGGGCTACGCAAGCGGTTCCCAAAGAGCTTTAGAACAAGGCATAGTTTTCCCTGCTGGCTCTTTGGGCGTGGGACCAAACTCCAGATATATGGCCATTTTTGGGCCTGGCGCGATGCCAAGTGGGAAAGGGTGGTTTTGAGTCTGAAGGCAGCAGGAAAGCCTGCAGCCCCCAGGTGTGTGGGGCTACGCAAGCGGTTCCCAAAGAGCTTTAGAACAAGGCATAGTTTTCCCTGCTGGCTCTTTGGGCGTGGGACCAGTCTCCAGAGATATGGCCATTTTTCGGCCTGGCGCGGGGCGAAGTGGGAAAGGGTGGTTTTGAGGCTGAAGGCAGCAGGAAAGCCTGCAGCCCGCAGGTCTGTGGGGCTACGCAAGCGTTTCCCGAAGAGCTTTAGAACAAGGCATACTTTTCTCTTCTAGCTCTTTGGGCGTGGGACCAACGTCCAGACATATGGCCATTTTTGTGCCTGGCGCAGCGCCAAGTGGGAAAGGGTGGTTTTGAGGCTGAAAGCGCGAGAAAAGCCTGCAGCCCCCAGTTTGTGTGGGGCTACGCAAGCAGTTCCCAAAGAGCTTTAGAACAAGGCATAGTTTTCCCTGCTGGCTCTTTGGGCGTGGGACCAAACTCCAGATATATGGCCATTTTTGGGCCTGGCGCGGCGCCAATTGCGAAAGGTTTCTTTTGAGGCTGAAGAGAGCAGGAAAGCCTGCAGCCCCCAGGTGTGTGGGGCTACGCAAGCGGTTCCCAAAGAGCTTTAGAACAAGGCATAGTTTTCCCTGCTGGCTCTTTGGGCGTGGGACCAGTCTCCAGATATATGGCCATTTTTCGGCCTGGCGCGGCGCCAAGTGGGAAAGGGTTCTTTGAGGCTGAAGAGAGCAGGACAGCCTGCAGCCCCCAGGTGTGTGGGGCTACGCAAGCGGTTCACAAAGAGCTTTAGAACAAGGCATAGTTTTCCGTGCTGGCTCTTTGGGCGTGGGACCAATCTCCAGACATATGGCCATTTTTGGGCCTGGCGCGGCGCCAAGTGCGAAAGGGTTCTTCTGAGGCTGAAGAGAGCAGGAAAGCCTGCAGCCCCCAGGTGTGTGGGGCTACGCAAGCGTTTCCCGAAGAGCTTTAGAACAAGGCATACTTTTCCCTTCTAGCTCTTTGGGCGTGGGACCAACCTCCAGACATATGGCCATTTTTGTGCCTGGCGCAGCGCCAAGTGGGAAAGGGTGGTTTTGAGGCTGAAAGCGCGAGAAAAGCCTGCAGCCCCCAGTTTGTGTGGGGCTACGCAAGCGGTTCCCAAAGAGCTTTAGAACAAGGCATAGTTTTCCCTGCTGGCTCTTTGGGCGTGGGACCAGTCTCCAGACATATGGCCATTTTTGTGCCTGGCGCAGCGCCATGTGGAAAAGTGTGGTTTTGAGGCTGAAGGCAGCAGGAAAGCCTGCAGCCCCCAGGTGTGTGGGGCTACGCAAGCGGTGCCCCAAGAGCTTTAGAACAAGGCATAGTTTTCCCTGCTGGCTCTTTGGGCGTGGGACCAACCTCCAGACATATGGCCATTTTTGTGCCTGGCGTGACGCCATGTGGAAAAGGGTGGTTTTGAGGCTGAAGGCAGCAGGAAAGCCTGCAGCCCCCAGGTGTGTTGGGCTACGCAAGCGGTGCCCAAAGAGCTTTAGAACAAGGCATAGTTTTCCCTGCTGGCTCTTTGGGCGTGGGACCAGTCTCCAGACATATGGCCATTTTTGGGCCTGGCTTGGCGCCAATTGGGAAATGGTGGTTTTGAGGCTGAAGGCAGCAGGAAAGCCTGCAGCCCCCAGGTCTGTGGGGCTACGCAAGAGGTTCCCAAAGAGCTTTAGAACAAGGCATAGTTTTCCCTGCTGGCTCTTTGGGCGTGGGACAAATCTCCAGACATATGGCCATTTTTGGGCCTGGCGCGGCGCCAAGTGGGAAAGCGTGCTTTTGAGGCTGAAGAGAGCCGGAAATCCTGCAGCTCCCAGGTATGTGGGGCTACGCAAGCGGTTCCCAAAGAGCTTTAGAACAAGGCATAGTTTTCCCTGCTGGCTCTTCGGGCGTGGGACCAGCCTCCAGACATATGGCCATTTTTGGGCCTGGCGCGGCGCCAAGTGGGAAAGGGTGGTTTTGAGGCTGAAGGCAGCAGGAAAGCCTGCAGCCCCCAGGTGTGTGGGGCTACGCAAGCGGTTCCCAAAGAGCTTTAGAACAAGGCATAGTTTTCCGTGCTGGCTCTTTGGGCATGGGACCAGTCTCCTGACATATGGCCATTTTTGGGCGTGGCGCGGGGCCAAGTGGGAAAGGGTGGTTTTGAGGCTGAAGGCAGCAGGAAAGCCTGCAGCCCCCAGGTGTGTGGGGCTACGCAAGCGGTTCCCAAAGAGCTTTAGAACAAGGCATAGTTTTCCCTGCTGGCTCTTTGGGCGTGGGACCAGTCTCCAGACATATGGCCATTTTTGTGCCTGGCGGAGCGCCATGTGGGAAAGGGTGGTTTTGAGGCTGAAGAGAGCAGGAAAGCCTGCAGCCCCCAGGTGTGTGGGGCTACGCAAGCGGTTCCCAAAGAGCTTTAGAACAAGGCATAGTTTTCCCTGCTGGCTCTTTGGGCGTGGGACCAACCTCCAGACATATGACCATTTTTGTGCCTGGCGTGACGCCATGTGGAAAAGGGTGCTTTTGACGTTGAAGGCAGCAGGAAAGCCTGCAGCCCCCAGGTGTGTGGGGCTACGCAAGAGGTTCCCAAAGAGCTTTAGAACAAGGCATAGTTTTCCGTGCTGGCTCTTTGGGCGTGGAACCAAACTCCAGACATATGGCCATTTTTGTGCCTGGCGTGGCGCCATGTCGGAAAGGGTGGTTTTGAGGCTGAAGGCAGCAGGAAAGCCTGCAGCACCCAGGTCTGTGGGGCTACGCAAGCGGTTCCCAAAGAGCTTTAGAACAAGGCATAGTTTTCCCTGCTGGCTCTTTGGGCGTGGGACCAGTCTCCAGACATATGGCCATTTTTGTGCCTGGCGTAACGCCATGTGGAAAAGGGTGTGCTTTTGAGGTTGAAGGCAGCAGGAAAGCCTGCAGCCCCCACGTCTGTGGGGCTACGCAAGCGGTTCCCAAAGAGCTTTAGAACAAGGCATAGTTTTCCCTGCTGGCTCTTTGGGCATGGGACCAACCTCCAGACATATGGCCATTTTTGGGCCTGGCGCAGCGCCAAGTGGGAAAGTGTTGTTTTGAGGTTGAAGGCAGCAGGAAAGCCTGCAGCCCCCAGGTGTGTGGGGCTACGCAAGCGGTTCCCAAAGAGCTTTAGAACAAGGCATAGTTTTCCCTGCTGGCTCTTTGGGCGTGGGACCAATATTCAGACATATGGCCATTTTTGGGCCTGGCACGGCGCCAATTGCAAAAGGTTTCGTTTGAGGCTGAAGGCAGCAGGAAAGCCTGCAGCCCCCACGTGTGTGGGGCTACGCAAGCGGTTCCCAAAGAGCTTTAGAACAAGGCATAGTTTTCCCTGCTGGCTCTTTGGGCGTGGGACCAACTTCCTGACATATGGCCATTTTTCTGCCTGGCGGAGCGCCATGTGGGAAAGGGTGGTTTTGAGGCTGAAGAGAGCAGGAAAGCCTGCAGCCCCCAGGTGTGTGGGGCTACGCAAGAGGTTCCCAAAGAGCTTTAGAACAAGGCATAGTTTTCCCTGCTGGCTCTTTGGGCGTGGGACCAGTCTCCAGACATATGGCCATTTTTGGGCCTGGCGTGACGCCATGTGGAAAAGGGTGCTTTTGAGGTTGAAGGCAGCAGGAAAGCCTGCAGCCCCCAGGTGTGTGGGGCTACGCAAGCGGTTCCCAAAGAGCTTTAGAACAAGGCATAGTTTTCCCTGCTGGCTCTTTGGGCGTGGGACCAGTCTCCAGACATATGGCCCTTTTTGGGCCTGGCGCGGGGCCAAGTGGGAAAAGGTGGTTTGGAGGCTGAAGGCAGCAGGAAAGCCTGCAGCCCCCAGGTGTGTGGGGCTACGCAAGCGGTTCCCAAAGAGCTTTAGAACAAGGCATAGTTTTCCCTGCTGGCTCTTTGGGCGTGGGACCAGTCTCCAGACATATGGCCATTTTTGGGCCTGGCGCGGGGCCAAGTTGGAAAGGGTGGTTTTGAGGCTGAAGGCACCAGGAAATCCTGCAGCCCCCACGTGTGTGGGGCTACGCAAGCGGTTCCCAAAGAGCTTTAGAACAAGGCATAGTTTTCCCTGCTGGCTCTTTGGGCGTGGGACCAATCTCCAGATATATGGCCATTTTTGTGCCTGGCACGGCGCCATGTGCGAAAGGGTTGTTTTGAGGCTGAAGGCAGCAGGAAAGCCTGCAGCCCCCAGGTGTCTGGGGCTACGCAAGCGGTTCACAAAGAGCTTTAGAACAAGGCATAGTTTTCCCTGCTGGCTCTTTGGGCGTGGGACCAATCTTCAGACATATGGCCATTTTTGGGCCTGGCGGGGCGCCAATTGCGACAGGTTTCTTTTGAGGCTGAAGGCAGCAGGAAAGCCTGCAGCCCCCAGGTGTGTGGGGCTACGCAAGCGGTTCCCAAAGAGCTTTAGAACAAGGCATAGTTTTCCCTGCTGGCTCTTTGGGCGTGGGACCAACCTCCAGACATATGGCCATTTTTGTGCCTGGCGTAACGCCATGTTGAAAAGGGTGTGCTTTTGAGGTTGAAGGCAGCAGGAAAGCCTGCAGCCCCCAGGTCTGTGGGGCTACGCAAGCGGTTCTCAAAGAGCTTTAGAACAAGGCATAGTTTTCCCTGCTGGCTCTTTGGGCATGGGACCAACCTCCAGACATATGGCCATTTTTGGGCCTGGCGCAGCGCCAAGTGGGAAAGTGTTGTTTTGAGGTTGAAGTCAGCAGGAAAGCCTGCAGCCCCCAGGTGTGTGGGGCTACGCAAGCGGTTCCCAAAGAGCTTTAGAACAAGGCATAGTTTTCCCTGCTAGCTCTTTGGGCGTGGGACCAATATTCAGACATATGGCCATTTTTGGGCCTGGCGCAGCGCCAATTGCAAAAGGTTTCGTTTCAGGCTGAAGAGAGCAGGAAAGCCTGCAGCCCCCAGGTCTGTGGGGCTACACAAGCGGTTCCCAAAGAGCTTTAGAACAAGGCATAGTTTTCCCTGCTGGCTCTTTGGGCGTGGGACCAACCTCCAGACATATGGCCATTTTTCTGCCTGCCGTGACGCCATGTGGAAAAGAGTGCTTTTGAGGTTGAAGGCGGCAGGAAAGCCTGCAGCCCCCAGGTCTGTGGGGCTACGCAAGCGGTGCCCAAAGAGCTTTAGAACAAGGCATAGTTTTCCCTGCTGGCTCTTTGGGCGTGGGACCAATCTTCAGACATATGGCCATTTTTGGGCCTGGCGGGGCGCCAATTGCGACAGGTTTCTTTTGAGGCTGAAGGCAGCAGGAAAGCCTGCAGCCCCCAGGTGTGTGGGGCTACGCAAGCGGTTCCCAAAGAGCTTTAGAACAAGGCATAGTTTTCCCTGCTGGCTCTTTGGGCGTGGGACCAACCTCCAGACATATGGCCATTTTTGTGCCTGGCGTAACGCCATGTTGAAAAGGGTGTGCTTTTGAGGTTGAAGGCAGCAGGAAAGCCTGCAGCCCCCAGGTCTGTGGGGCTACGCAAGCGGTTCTCAAAGAGCTTTAGAACAAGGCATAGTTTTCCCTGCTGGCTCTTTGGGCATGGGACCAACCTCCAGACATATGGCCATTTTTGGGCCTGGCGCAGCGCCAAGTGGGAAAGTGTTGTTTTGAGGTTGAAGTCAGCAGGAAAGCCTGCAGCCCCCAGGTGTGTGGGGCTACGCAAGCGGTTCCCAAAGAGCTTTAGAACAAGGCATAGTTTTCCCTGCTAGCTCTTTGGGCGTGGGACCAATATTCAGACATATGGCCATTTTTGGGCCTGGCGCAGCGCCAATTGCAAAAGGTTTCGTTTCAGGCTGAAGAGAGCAGGAAAGCCTGCAGCCCCCAGGTCTGTGGGGCTACGCAAGCGGTTCCCAAAGAGCTTTAGAACAAGGCATAGTTTTCCCTGCTGGCTCTTTGGGCGTGGGACCAACCTCCAGACATATGGCCATTTTTCTGCCTGCCGTGACGCCATGTGGAAAAGAGTGCTTTTGAGGTTGAAGGCGGCAGGAAAGCCTGCAGCCCCCAGGTCTGTGGGGCTACGCAAGCGGTGCCCAAAGAGCTTTAGAACAAGGCATAGTTTTCCCTGCTGGCTCTTTGGGCGTGGGACCAGTCTCCAGACATATGGCCATTTTTGGGCCTGGCTTGGCGCCAAGTGGGAAATGGTGGTTTTGAGGCTGAAGGCAGCAGGAAATCCCGCAGCCCCCACGTGTGTGGGGCTACGCAAGCGGTTCCCAAAGAGGTTTAGAACAAGGCATAGTTTTCCCTGCTGGCTCTTTGGGCGTGGGACCAACCTCCAGACATATGGCCATTTTTGGGCCTGGCGGAGCGCCATGTGGGAAAGGGTGGTTTTGAGGCTGAAGGCAGCAGGAAAGCCTGCAGCCCCCAGGTGTGTGGGGCTACGCAAGCGGTTCCCAAAGAGCTTTAGAACAAGGCATAGTTTTCCCTGCTGGCTCTTTGGGCGTGGGACCATTCTCCAGACATATGGCCATTTTTGTGCCTGGCGTGACGCCATGTGGGAAAGGGTTGTTTTGAGGTTGAAGGCGGCAGGAAAGCCTGCAGCCCCCAGGTGTGTGGGGCTACGCAAGCGGTTCCCAAAGAGCTTTAGAACAAGGCATAGTTTTCCCTGCTGGCTCTTTGGGCGTGGGACCAGTCTCCAGACATATGCCCATTTTTGGGCCTGGCGCGGGGCCAAGTGGGAAAAGGTGGTTTGGAGGCTGAAGGCAGCAGGAAAGCCTGCAGCCCCCAGGTCTGTGGGGCTATGCAAGCGGTTCCCAAAGAGCTTTAGAACAAGGCATAGTTTTCCCTGCTGGCTCTTTGGGCGTGGGACCAAACTCCAGACATATGGCCATTTTTGTGCCTGGCGTGGCGCCATGTGGGAAAGGGTGGTTTGAGGCTGAAGGCAGCAGGAAAGCCTGCAGCCCCCAGGTGTGTGGGGCTACGCAAGCGGTTCCCAAAGAGCTTTAGAACAAGGCATAGTTTTCCCTGCTGGCTCTTTGGGCGTGGGACCAGTCTCCAGACATATGGCCATTTTTGGGCCTGGCGCAGCGCCAAGTGGGAAAGCGTGCTTTTGAGGCTGAAGAGAGCAGGAAAGCCTGCAGCCCCCAGGTGTGTGGAGCTACGCAAACGGTTCCCAAAGAGCTTTAGAACAAGGCATAGTTTTCCCTGCTGGCTCTTTGGGCGTGGGACCAATCTCCAGACATATGGCCATTTTTGTGCCTGGCGTGACGCCATGTGGGAAAGGGTGGTTTTGAGGCTGAAGGCAGCAGGAAAGCCTGCAGCCCGCAGGTCTGTGGGGCTACGCAAGCGGTTCCCAAAGAGCTTTAGAACAAGGCATAGTTTTCCCTGCTAGCTCTTTGGGCGTGGGACCAACCTCCAGACATATGGCCATTTTTGTGCCAGGCACAGCGCCAAGTGGGAAAGGGTGGTTTTGAGGCTGAAAGCGCGAGAAAAGCCTGCAGCCCCCAGTTTCTGTGGGGCTACGCAGGCGGTTCCCAAAGAGCTTTAGAACAAGGCATAGTTTTCCCTGCTGGCTCTTTGGGCGTGGGACCAGTCTCCAGACATATGGCCATTTTTGGGCCTGGCGCAGCGCCAAGTGGGAAAGGGTTGTTTTGAGGCTGAAGGCAGCAGGAAAGCCTGCAGCCCCCAGGTGTGTGGGGCTACGCAAGCGGTTCACAAAGAGCTTTAGAACAAGGCATAGTTTTCCCTGCTGGCTCTTTGGGCGTGGGACCAGTCTCCAGACATATGGCCATTTTTGTGCCTGGCGTGGCGCCATGTCGGAAAGGGTGGTTTTGAGGCTGAAGGCAGCAGGAAAGCCTGCAGCCCCCAGGTGTGTGGGGCTACGCAAGCGGTTCCCAAAGAGCTTTAGAACAAGGCATAGTTTTCCCTGCTGGCTCTTTGGGCGTGGGACCAACCTCCAGACATATGGCCATTTTTGTGCCTGGCGTGACGCCATGTGGAAAAGGGTGCTTTTGAGGTTGGAGGCAGCAGGAAAGCCTGCAGCCCCCAGGTGTGTGGGGCTACACAAGCGGTTCCCAAAGAGCTTTAGAACAAGGCATAGTTTTCCCTGCTAGCTCTTTGGGCGTGGGACCAATCTCCAGACATATGGCCATTTTTGGGCCTGGCGTGACGCCAAGTGGGAAAGGGTGGTTTTGAGGCTGAAAGCGCGAGAAAAGCCTGCAGCCCCCAGTTTCTGTGGGGCTACGCAAGCGGTTCCCAAAGAGCTTTAGAACAAGGCATAGTTTTCCCTGCTGGCTCTCTGGGCGTGGGACCAATCTCCAGACATATGGCCATTTTTGGGCCTGGCGCGGCGCCAAGTGGGAAAGCGTGCTTTTGAGGCTGAAGAGAGCAGGAAAGCCTGCAGCCCCCAGGTGTGTGGGGCTACGCAAGCGGTTCACAAAGAGCTTTAGAACAAGGCATAGTTTTCCCTGCTGGCTCTTTGGGCGTGGGACCAGTCTCCAGACATATGGCCATTTTTGTGCCTGGCGCGGGGCCAAGTGGGAAAGGGTGGTTTTGAGGCTGAAGGCAGCAGGAAAGCCTGCAGCCCCCAGGTGTGTGGGGCTACGCAAGTAGTTCCCAAAGAGCTTTAGAAGAAGGCATAGTTTTCCCTGCTGGCTCTTGGGGCGTGGGACCAGTTTCCAGACATATGGCCATTTTTGGGCCTGGCGCGGCGCCATGTGGGAAAGGGTGGCTTTTGAGGTTGAAGGCAGCAGGAAAGCCTGCAGCCCCCAGGTGTGTGGGGCTACGCAAGCGGTTCCCAAAGAGCTTTAGAACAAGGCATAGTTTTCCCTGCTGGCTCTTTGGGCGTGGGACCAGTCTCCAGACATATGGCCATTTTTGGGCCTGGCGCAGTGCCAAGTGGGAAAGGGTGCTTTTGACGCTGAAGAGAGCAGGAAAGCCTGCAGCCCCCAGGTGTGTGGGGCTACGCAAGCGGTTCCCAAAGAGCTTTAGAACAAGGCATAGTTTTCCCTGCTGGCTCTTTGGTCGTGGGACGAGTCTCCAGACATATGGCCATTTTTGGGCCTGGCGCGGGGCCAAGTGGGAAAAGGTGGTTTGGAGGCTGAAGGCAGCAGGAAAGCCTGCAGCCTACAGATGTGTGGGGCTACGCAAGAGGTTCCCAAAGAGCTTTAGAACAAGGCATAGTTTTCCCTGCTGGCTCTTTGGGCGTGGGACCAGTCTCCAGACATATGGCCATTTTTGGGCCTGGCGCAGCGCCAAGTGGGAAAGGGTGGTTTTGAGGCTGAAGGCAGCAGGAAAGCCTGCAGCCCCCAGGTGTGTGGGGCTACGCAAGCGGTTCCCAAAGAGCTTTAGAACAAGGCATAGTTTTCCCTGCTGGCTCTTTGGGCGTGGGACCAACCTCCAGACATATGGCCATTTTTGTGCCTGGCGTGACGCCATGTGGAAAAGGGTGGTTTTGAGGCTGAAAGCGCGAGAAAAGCCTGCAGTCCCCAGTTTCTGTGGGGCTACGCAAGCGGTTCCCAAAGAGCTTTAGAACAAGGCATAGTTTTCCCTGCTGGCTCTTTGGGCGTGGGACCAGTCTCCAGACATATGGCCATTTTTGGGCCTGACGCAGCGCCAAGTGGGAAAGGGTTTTTTTGAGGCTGAAGGCAGCAGGAAAGCCTGCAGCCCGCAGGTCTGTGGGGCTACGCAAGCGGTTCCCAAAGAGCTTTAGAACAAGGCATAGTTTTCCCTGCTGGCTCTTTGGGCGTGGGACCAGTCTCCAGACATATGGCCATTTTTGGGCCTGGCACGGCGCCAATTGCAAAAGGTTTCTTTTGAGGCTGCAGAGAGCAGGAATGCCTGCAGCCCCCAGGTGTGTGGGGCTACGCAAGCGGTTCCCAAAGAGCTTTAGAACAAGGCATAGTTTTCCCTGCTGGCTCTTTCGGCGTGGGACCAACCTCCAGACATATGGCCATTTTTCTGCCTGGCGTGACGCCAAGTGGGAAAGGGTGGTTTTGAGGCTGAAGGCAGCAGGAAAGCCTGCAGCCCCCAGGTGTGTGGGGCTACGCAAGCGGTTCCCAAAGAGCTTTAGAACAAGGCATAGTTTTCCCTGCTGGCTCTTTGGGCGTGGGACCAGTCTCCAGATATCTGGCCATTTTTGGGCCTGGCGCAGCGCCAAGTGGGAAAGGGTGGTTTTGAGGCTGAAGGCAGCAGGAAAGCCTGCAGCCCCCAGGTGTGTGGGGCTACGCAAGCGGTTCCCAAAGAGCTTTAGAACAAGGCATAGTTTTCCCTGCTGGCTCTTTGGGCGTGGGACCAACCTCCAGACATATGGCCATTTTTGTGCCTGGCGTGACGCCATGTGGAAAAGGGTGGTTTTGAGGCTGAAAGCGCGAGAAAAGCCTGCAGTCCCCAGTTTCTGTGGGGCTACGCAAGCGGTTCCCAAAGAGCTTTAGAACAAGGCATAGTTTTCCCTGCTGGCTCTTTGGGCGTGGGACCAGTCTCCAGACATATGGCCATTTTTGGGCCTGACGCAGCGCCAATTGGGAAAGGGTTTTTTTGAGGCTGAAGGCAGCAGGAAAGCCTGCAGCCCGCAGGTCTGTGGGGCTACGCAAGCGGTTCCCAAAGAGCTTTAGAACAAGGCATAGTTTTCCCTGCTGGCTCTTTGGGCGTGGGACCAGTCTCCAGACATATGGCCATTTTTGGGCCTGGCACGGCGCCAATTGCAAAAGGTTTCTTTTGAGGCTGCAGAGAGCAGGAATGCCTGCAGCCCCCAGGTGTGTGGGGCTACGCAAGCGGTTCCCAAAGAGCTTTAGAACAAGGCATAGTTTTCCCTGCTGGCTCTTTCGGCGTGGGACCAACGTCCAGACATATGGCCATTTTTGTGCCTGGCGTGACGCCATGTGGAAAAGGGTGGTTTTGAGGCTGAAAGCGCGAGAAAAGCCTGCAGTCCCCAGTTTCTGTGGGGCTACGCAAGCGGTTCCCAAAGAGCTTTAGAACAAGGCATAGTTTTCCCTGCTGGCTCTTTGGGCGTGGGACCAGTCTCCAGACATATGGCCATTTTTGGGCCTGACGCAGCGCCAAGTGGGAAAGGGTTTTTTTGAGGCTGAAGGCAGCAGGAAAGCCTGCAGCCCGCAGGTCTGTGGGGCTACGCAAGCGGTTCCCAAAGAGCTTTAGAACAAGGCATAGTTTTCCCTGCTGGCTCTTTGGGCGTGGGACCAGTCTCCAGACATATGGCCATTTTTGGGCCTGGCACGGCGCCAATTGCAAAAGGTTTCTTTTGAGGCTGCAGAGAGCAGGAATGCCTGCAGCCCCCAGGTGTGTGGGGCTACGCAAGCGGTTCCCAAAGAGCTTTAGAACAAGGCATAGTTTTCCCTGCTGGCTCTTTCGGCGTGGGACCAACCTCCAGACATATGGCCATTTTTCTGCCTGGCGTGACGCCAAGTGGGAAAGGGTGGTTTTGAGGCTGAAGGCAGCAGGAAAGCCTGCAGCCCCCAGGTGTGTGGGGCTACGCAAGCGGTTCCCAAAGAGCTTTAGAACAAGGCATAGTTTTCCCTGCTGGCTCTTTGGGCGTGGGACCAGTCTCCAGATATCTGGCCATTTTTGGGCCTGGCGCAGCGCCAAGTGGGAAAGGGTGGTTTTGAGGCTGAAGGCAGCAGGAAAGCCTGCAGCCCCCAGGTGTGTGGGGCTACGCAAGCGGTTCCCAAAGAGCTTTAGAACAAGGCATAGTTTTCCCTGCTGGCTCTTTCGGCGTGGGACCAACCTCCAGACATATGGCCATTTTTGTGCCTGGCGTGACGCCATGTGGAAAAGGGTGGTTTTGAGGCTGAAAGCGCGAGAAAAGCCTGCAGTCCCCAGTTTCTGTGGGGCTACGCAAGTGGTTCCCAAAGAGCTTTAGAACAAGGCATAGTTTTCCCTGCTGGCTCTTTGGGCGTGGGACCAGTCTCCAGACATATGGCCATTTTTGGGCCTGACGCAGCGCCAAGTGGGAAAGGGTTTTTTTGAGGCTGAAGGCAGCAGGAAAGCCTGCAGCCCGCAGGTCTGTGGGGCTACGCAAGCGGTTCCCAAAGAGCTTTAGAACAAGGCATAGTTTTCCCTGCTGGCTCTTTGGGCGTGGGACCAGTCTCCAGACATATGGCCATTTTTGGGCCTGGCACGGCGCCAATTGCAAAAGGTTTCTTTTGAGGCTGCAGAGAGCAGGAATGCCTGCAGCCCCCAGGTGTGTGGGGCTACGCAAGCGGTTCCCAAAGAGCTTTAGAACAAGGCATAGTTTTCCCTGCTGGCTCTTTCGGCGTGGGACCAACCTCCAGACATATGGCCATTTTTCTGCCTGGCGTGACGCCAAGTGGGAAAGGGTGGTTTTGAGGCTGAAGGCAGCAGGAAAGCCTGCAGCCCCCAGGTGTGTGGGGCTACGCAAGCGGTTCCCAAAGAGCTTTAGAACAAGGCATAGTTTTCCCTGCTGGCTCTTTGGGCGTGGGACCAGTCTCCAGATATCTGGCCATTTTTGGGCCTGGCGCAGCGCCAAGTGGGAAAGGGTGGTTTTGAGGCTGAAGGCAGCAGGAAAGCCTGCAGCCCCCAGGTGTGTGGGGCTACGCAAGCGGTTCCCAAAGAGCTTTAGAACAAGGCATAGTTTTCCCTGCTGGCTCTTTGGGCGTGGGACCAACCTCCAGACATATGGCCATTTTTGTGCCTGGCGTGACGCCATGTGGAAAAGGGTGGTTTTGAGGCTGAAAGCGCGAGAAAAGCCTGCAGTCCCCAGTTTCTGTGGGGCTACGCAAGCGGTTCCCAAAGAGCTTTAGAACAAGGCATAGTTTTCCCTGCTGGCTCTTTGGGCGTGGGACCAGTCTCCAGACATATGGCCATTTTTGGGCCTGACGCAGCGCCAAGTGGGAAAGGGTTTTTTTGAGGCTGAAGGCAGCAGGAAAGCCTGCAGCCCGCAGGTCTGTGGGGCCACGCAAGCGGTTCCCAAAGAGCTTTAGAACAAGGCATAGTTTTCCCTGCTGGCTCTTTGGGCGTGGGACCAGTCTCCAGATATCTGGCCATTTTTGGGCCTGGCGCAGCGCCAAGTGGGAAAGGGTGGTTTTGAGGCTGAAGGCAGCAGGAAAGCCTGCAGCCCCCAGGTGTGTGGGGCTACGCAAGCGGTTCCCAAAGAGCTTTAGAACAAGGCATAGTTTTCCCTGCTGGCTCTTTCGGCGTGGGACCAACCTCCAGACATATGGCCATTTTTGTGCCTGGCGTGACGCCATGTGGAAAAGGGTGGTTTTGAGGCTGAAAGCGCGAGAAAAGCCTGCAGTCCCCAGTTTCTGTGGGGCTACGCAAGTGGTTCCCAAAGAGCTTTAGAACAAGGCATAGTTTTCCCTGCTGGCTCTTTGGGCGTGGGACCAGTCTCCAGACATATGGCCATTTTTGGGCCTGACGCAGCGCCAAGTGGGAAAGGGTTTTTTTGAGGCTGAAGGCAGCAGGAAAGCCTGCAGCCCGCAGGTCTGTGGGGCTACGCAAGCGGTTCCCAAAGAGCTTTAGAACAAGGCATAGTTTTCCCTGCTGGCTCTTTGGGCGTGGGACCAGTCTCCAGACATATGGCCATTTTTGGGCCTGGCACGGCGCCAATTGCAAAAGGTTTCTTTTGAGGCTGCAGAGAGCAGGAATGCCTGCAGCCCCCAGGTGTGTGGGGCTACGCAAGCGGTTCCCAAAGAGCTTTAGAACAAGGCATAGTTTTCCCTGCTGGCTCTTTCGGCGTGGGACCAACCTCCAGACATATGGCCATTTTTCTGCCTGGCGTGACGCCAAGTGGGAAAGGGTGGTTTTGAGGCTGAAGGCAGCAGGAAAGCCTGCAGCCCCCAGGTGTGTGGGGCTACGCAAGCGGTTCCCAAAGAGCTTTAGAACAAGGCATAGTTTTCCCTGCTGGCTCTTTGGGCGTGGGACCAGTCTCCAGATATCTGGCCATTTTTGGGCCTGGCGCAGCGCCAAGTGGGAAAGGGTGGTTTTGAGGCTGAAGGCAGCAGGAAAGCCTGCAGCCCCCAGGTGTGTGGGGCTACGCAAGCGGTTCCCAAAGAGCTTTAGAACAAGGCATAGTTTTCCCTGCTGGCTCTTTGGGCGTGGGACCAACCTCCAGACATATGGCCATTTTTGTGCCTGGCGTGACGCCATGTGGAAAAGGGTGGTTTTGAGGCTGAAAGCGCGAGAAAAGCCTGCAGTCCCCAGTTTCTGTGGGGCTACGCAAGCGGTTCCCAAAGAGCTTTAGAACAAGGCATAGTTTTCCCTGCTGGCTCTTTGGGCGTGGGACCAGTCTCCAGACATATGGCCATTTTTGGGCCTGACGCAGCGCCAAGTGGGAAAGGGTTTTTTTGAGGCTGAAGGCAGCAGGAAAGCCTGCAGCCCGCAGGTCTGTGGGGCCACGCAAGCGGTTCCCAAAGAGCTTTAGAACAAGGCATAGTTTTCCCTGCTGGCTCTTTGGGCGTGGGACCAGTCTCCAGACATATGGCCATTTTTGGGCCTGGCACGGCGCCAATTGCAAAAGGTTTCTTTTGAGGCTGCAGAGAGCAGGAATGCCTGCAGCCCCCAGGTGTGTGGGGCTACGCAAGCGGTTCCCAAAGAGCTTTAGAACAAGGCATAGTTTTCCCTGCTGGCTCTTTCGGCGTGGGACCAACCTCCAGACATATGGCCATTTTTGTGCCTGGCGTGACGCCATGTGGAAAAGGGTGGTTTTGAGGCTGAAAGCGCGAGAAAAGCCTGCAGTCCCCAGTTTCTGTGGGGCTACGCAAGCGGTTCCCAAAGAGCTTTAGAACAAGGCATAGTTTTCCCTGCTGGCTCTTTGGGCGTGGGACCAGTCTCCAGACATATGGCCATTTTTGGGCCTGACGCAGCGCCAAGTGGGAAAGGGTTTTTTTGAGGCTGAAGGCAGCAGGAAAGCCTGCAGCCTGCAGGTCTGTGGGGCTACGCAAGCGGTTCCCAAAGAGCTTTAGAACAAGGCATAGTTTTCCCTGCTGGCTCTTTGGGCGTGGGACCAGTCTCCAGACATATGGCCATTTTTGGGCCTGGCACGGCGCCAATTGCAAAAGGTTTCTTTTGAGGCTGCAGAGAGCAGGAATGCCTGCAGCCCCCAGGTGTGTGGGGCTACGCAAGCGGTTCCCAAAGAGCTTTAGAACAAGGCATAGTTTTCCCTGCTGGCTCTTTCGGCGTGGGACCAACCTCCAGACATATGGCCATTTTTCTGCCTGGCGTGACGCCAAGTGGGAAAGGGTGGTTTTGAGGCTGAAGGCAGCAGGAAAGCCTGCAGCCCCCAGGTGTGTGGGGCTACGCAAGCGGTTCCCAAAGAGCTTTAGAACAAGGCATAGTTTTCCCTGCTGGCTCTTTGGGCGTGGGACCAGTCTCCAGATATCTGGCCATTTTTGGGCCTGGCGCAGCGCCAAGTGGGAAAGGGTGGTTTTGAGGCTGAAGGCAGCAGGAAAGCCTGCAGCCCCCAGGTGTGTGGGGCTACGCAAGCGGTTCCCAAAGAGCTTTAGAACAAGGCATAGTTTTCCCTGCTGGCTCTTTGGGCGTGGGACCAACCTCCAGACATATGGCCATTTTTGTGCCTGGCGTGACGCCATGTGGAAAAGGGTGGTTTTGAGGCTGAAAGCGCGAGAAAAGCCTGCAGTCCCCAGTTTCTGTGGGGCTAAGCAAGCGGTTCCCAAAGAGCTTTAGAACAAGGCATAGTTTTCCCTGCTGGCTCTTTGGGCGTGGGACCAGTCTCCAGACATATGGCCATTTTTGGGCCTGACGCAGCGCCAAGTGGGAAAGGGTTTTTTTGAGGCTGAAGGCAGCAGGAAAGCCTGCAGCCCGCAGGTCTGTGGGGCTACGCAAGCGGTTCCCAAAGAGCTTTAGAACAAGGCATAGTTTTCCCTGCTGGCTCTTTGGGCGTGGGACCAGTCTCCAGACATATGGCCATTTTTGGGCCTGGCACGGCGCCAATTGCAAAAGGTTTCTTTTGAGGCTGCAGAGAGCAGGAATGCCTGCAGCCCCCAGGTGTGTGGGGCTACGCAAGCGGTTCCCAAAGAGCTTTAGAACAAGGCATAGTTTTCCCTGCTGGCTCTTTCGGCGTGGGACCAACCTCCAGACATATGGCCATTTTTCTGCCTGGCGTGACGCCAAGTGGGAAAGGGTGGTTTTGAGGCTGAAGGCAGCAGGAAAGCCTGCAGCCCCCAGGTGTGTGGGGCTACGCAAGCGGTTCCCAAAGAGCTTTAGAACAAGGCATAGTTTTCCCTGCTAGCTCTTTGGGCGTGGGACCAACCTCCAGACATATGGCCATTTTTGGGCCTGGCGCAGCGCCAAGTGGGAAAGGGTGGTTTTGAGGCTGAAAGCGCGAGAAAAGCCTGCAGCCCCCAGTTTCTGTGGGGCTACGCAAGCGGTTCCCAAAGAGCTTTAGAACAAGGCATAGTTTTCCCTGCTGGCTCTTGGGGCGTGGGACCAGTTTCCAGACATATGGCCATTTTTGGGCCTGGCGCGGCGCCATGTGGGAAAGGGTGGCTTTTGAGGTTGAAGGCAGCAGGAAAGCCTGCAGCCCCCAGGTGTGTGGGGCTACGCAAGCGGTTCCCAAAGAGCTTTAGAACAAGGCATAGTTTTCCCTGCTGGCTCTTTGGGCGTGGGACCAATCTCCAGACATATGGCCATTTTTGTGCCTGGCGTGACGCCATGTGGGAAAGGGTGGTTTTGAGGCTGAAGGCAGCAGGAAAGCCTGCAGCCCGCAGGTCTGTGGGGCTACGCAAGCGGTTCCCAAAGAGCTTTAGAACAAGGCATAGTTTTCCCTGCTAGCTCTTTGGGCGTGGGACCAACCTCCAGACATATGGCCATTTTTGTGCCAGGCACAGCGCCAAGTGGGAAAGGGTGGTTTTGAGGCTGAAAGCGCGAGAAAAGCCTGCAGCCCCCAGTTTCTGTGGGGCTACGCAAGCGGTTCCCAAAGAGCTTTAGAACAAGGCATAGTTTTCCCTGCTGGCTCTTTGGGCGTGGGACCAGTCTCCAGACATATGGCCATTTTTGGGCCTGGCGCAGCGCCAAGTGGGAAAGGGTTGTTTTGAGGCTGAAGGCAGCAGGAAAGCCTGCAGCCCCCAGGTGTGTGGGGCTACGCAAGCGGTTCACAAAGAGCTTTAGAACAAGGCATAGTTTTCCCTGCTGGCTCTTTGGGCGTGGGACCAGTCTCCAGACATATGGCCATTTTTGGGCCTGGCGTGACGCCAAGTTGGAAAGGGTGGTTTTGAGGCTGAAGGCAGCAGGAAAGCCTGCAGCCCCCAGGTGTGTGGGGCTACGCAAGTAGTTCCCAAAGAGCTTTAGAAGAAGGCATAGTTTTCCCTGCTGGCTCTTGGGGCGTGGGACCAGTTTCCAGACATATGGCCATTTTTGGGCCTGGCGCGGCGCCATGTGGGAAAGGGTGGCTTTTGAGGTTGAAGGCAGCAGGAAAGCCTGCAGCCCCCAGGTGTGTGGGGCTACGCAAGCGGTTCCCAAAGAGCTTTAGAACAAGGCATAGTTTTCCCTGCTGGCTCTTTGGGCGTGGGACCAGTCTCCAGACATATGGCCATTTTTGGGCCTGGCGCAGTGCCAAGTGGGAAAGGGTGCTTTTGACGCTGAAGAGAGCAGGAAAGCCTGCAGCCCCCAGGTGTGTGGGGCTACGCAAGCGGTTCCCAAAGAGCTTTAGAACAAGGCATAGTTTTCCCTGCTGGCTCTTTGGGCGTGGGACGAGTCTCCAGACATATGGCCATTTTTGGGCCTGGCGCGGGGCCAAGTGGGAAAAGGTGGTTTGGAGGCTGAAGGCAGCAGGAAAGCCTGCAGCCTACAGATGTGTGGGGCTACGCAAGACGTTCCCAAAGAGCTTTAGAACAAGGCATAGTTTTCCCTGCTGGCTCTTTGGGCGTGGGACCAGTCTCCAGATATCTGGCCATTTTTGGGCCTGGCGCAGCGCCAAGTGGGAAAGGGTGGTTTTGAGGCTGAAGGCAGCAGGAAAGCCTGCAGCCCCCAGGTGTGTGGGGCTACGCAAGCGGTTCCCAAAGAGCTTTAGAACAAGGCATAGTTTTCCCTGCTGGCTCTTTGGGCGTGGGACCAACCTCCAGACATATGGCCATTTTTGTGCCTGGCGTGACGCCATGTGGAAAAGGGTGGTTTTGAGGCTGAAAGCGCGAGAAAAGCCTGCAGTCCCCAGTTTCTGTGGGGCTACGCAAGCGGTTCCCAAAGAGCTTTAGAACAAGGCATAGTTTTCCCTGCTGGCTCTTTGGGCGTGGGACCAGTCTCCAGACATATGGCCATTTTTGGGCCTGACGCAGCGCCAAGTGGGAAAGGGTTTTTTTGAGGCTGAAGGCAGCAGGAAAGCCTGCAGCCCGCAGGTCTGTGGGGCTACGCAAGCGGTTCCCAAAGAGCTTTAGAACAAGGCATAGTTTTCCCTGCTGGCTCTTTGGGCGTGGGACCAGTCTCCAGACATATGGCCATTTTTGGGCCTGGCGCGGGGCCAAGTGGGAAAGGGTGGTTTTGAGGCTGAAGGCAGCAGGAAAGCCTGCAGCCCCCAGGTGTGTGGGGCTACGGAAGCCGTTCCCAAAGAGCTTTAAAACAAGGCATAGTTTTCCCTGCTGGCTCTTTGGGCGTGGGACGAGTCTCCAGACATATGGCCATTTTTGGGCCTGGCGCGGGGCCAAGTGGGAAAGGGTGGTTTTGAGGCTGAAGGCAGCATGAAAGCCTGCAGCCCCCAGGTGTGTGGGGCTACGGAAGCCGTTCCCAAAGAGCTTTAAAACAAGGCATAGTTTTCCCTGCTGGCTCTTTGGGCGTGGGACCAGTCTCCAGACATATGGCCATTTTTGGGCCTGGCGCGGCGCCAAGTTGGAAAGGGTGCTTTTGAGGCTGAAGAGAGCAGGAAAGCCTGCAGCCCCCAGGTTTGTGGGGCTACGCAAACGGTTCCCAAAGAGCTTTAGAACAAGGCATAGTTTTCCCTGCTGGCTCTTTGGGCGTGGGACCAGTCTCCAGATATATGGCCATTTTTGGGCCTGGTGCGGCGCCAAGTGGGAAAGGGTGGTTTTGAGGCTGAAGAGAGCAGGAAAGCCTGCAGCCCCCAGGTGTGTGGGGCTACGCAAGCGGTTCCCAAAGAGCTTTAGAACAAGGCATAGTTTTCCCTGCTGGCTCTTTGGGCGTGGGACCAATCTCCAGACATATGGCCATTTTTGGGCCTGGCGCAGCGCCAAGTGGGAAAGGGTGGTTTTGAGGCTGAAGGCAGCAGGAAAGCCTGCAGCCCCCAGGTGTGTGGGGCTACGCAAGCGGTTCCCAAAGAGCTTTAGAACAAGGCATAGTTTTCCCTGCTGGCTCTTTGGGCGTGGGACCAACCTCCAGACATATGGCCATTTTTGGGCCTGGCGCGATGCCAAGTGGGAAAGGGTGGTTTTGAGTCTGAAGGCAGCAGGAAAGCCTGCAGCCCCCAGGTGTGTGGGGCTACGCAAGCGGTTCCCAAAGAGCTTTAGAACAAGGCATAGTTTTCCCTGCTGGCTCTTTGGGCGTGGGACCAGTCTCCAGAGATATGGCCATTTTTCGGCCTGGCGCGGGGCGAAGTGGGAAAGGGTGGTTTTAAGGCTGAAGGCAGCAGGAAAGCCTGCAGCCCCCAGGTGTGTGGGTCTACGCAAGCGTTTCCCGAAGAGCTTTAGAACAAGGCATACTTTTCCCTTCTAGCTCTTTGGGCGTGGGACCAACCTCCAGACATATGGCCATTTTTGTGCCTGGCGCAGCGCCAAGTGGGAAAGGGTGGTTTTGAGGCTGAAAGCGCGAGAAAAGCCTGCAGCCCCCAGTTTGTGTGGGGCTACGCAAGCAGTTCCCAAAGAGCTTTAGAACAAGGCATAGTTTTCCCTGCTGGCTCTTTGGGCGTGGGACCAAACTCCAGATATATGGCCATTTTTGGGCCTGGCGCGGCGCCAATTGCGAAAGGTTTCTTTTGAGGCTGAAGAGAGCAGGAAAGCCTGCAGCCCCCAGGTGTGTGGGGCTACGCAAGCGGTTCCCAAAGAGCTTTAGAACAAGGCATAGTTTTCCCTGCTGGCTCTTTGGGCGTGGGACCAGTCTCCAGATATATGGCCATTTTTCGGCCTGGCGCGGCGCCAAGTGGGAAAGGGTTCTTTGAGGCTGAAGAGAGCAGGACAGCCTGCAGCCCCCAGGTGTGTGGGGCTACGCAAGCGGTTCACAAAGAGCTTTAGAACAAGGCATAGTTTTCCGTGCTGGCTCTTTGGGCGTGGGACCAATCTCCAGACATATGGCCATTTTTGGGCCTGGCGCGGCGCCAAGTGCGAAAGGGTTCTTCTGAGGCTGAAGAGAGCAGGAAAGCCTGCAGCCCCCAGGTGTGTGGGGCTACGCAAGCGTTTCCCGAAGAGCTTTAGAACAAAGCATACTTTTCCCTTCTAGCTCTTTGGGCGTGGGACCAACCTCCAGACATATGGCCATTTTTGTGCCTGGCGCAGCGCCAAGTGGGAAAGGGTGGTTTTGAGGCTGAAAGCGCGAGAAAAGCCTGCAGCCCCCAGTTTGTGTGGGGCTACGCAAGCGGTTCCCAAAGAGCTTTAGAACAAGGCATAGTTTTCCCTGCTGGCTCTTTGGGCGTGGGACCAGTCTCCAGACATATGGCCATTTTTGTGCCTGGCGCAGCGCCATGTGGAAAAGTGTGGTTTTGAGGCTGAAGGCAGCAGGAAAGCCTGCAGCCCCCAGGTGTGTGGGGCTACGCAAGCGGTGCCCCAAGAGCTTTAGAACAAGGCATAGTTTTCCCTGGTGGCTCTTTGGGCGTGGGACCAACCTCCAGACATATGGCCATTTTTGTGCCTGGCGTGACGCCATGTGGAAAAGGGTGGTTTTGAGGCTGAAGGCAGCAGGAAAGCCTGCAGCCCCCAGGTGTGTTGGGCTACGCAAGCGGTTCCCAAAGAGCTTTAGAACAAGGCATAGTTTTCCCTGCTGGCTCTTTGGGCGTGGGACCAGTCTCCAGACATATGGCCATTTTTGGGCCTGACGCAGCGCCAAGTGGGAAAGGGTTTTTTTGAGGCTGAAGGCAGCAGGAAAGCCTGCAGCCCGCAGGTCTGTGGGGCTACGCAAGCGGTTCCCAAAGAGCTTTAGAACAAGGCATAGTTTTCCCTGCTGGCTCTTTGGGCGTGGGACCAGTCTCCAGACATATGGCCATTTTTGGGCCTGGCACGGCGCCAATTGCAAAAGGTTTCTTTTGAGGCTGCAGAGAGCAGGAATGCCTGCAGCCCCCAGGTGTGTGGGGCTACGCAAGCGGTTCCCAAAGAGCTTTAGAACAAGGCATAGTTTTCCCTGCTGGCTCTTTCGGCGTGGGACCAACCTCCAGACATATGGCCATTTTTCTGCCTGGCGTGACGCCAAGTGGGAAAGGGTGGTTTTGAGGCTGAAGGCAGCAGGAAAGCCTGCAGCCCCCAGGTGTGTGGGGCTACGCAAGCGGTTCCCAAAGAGCTTTAGAACAAGGCATAGTTTTCCCTGCTGGCTCTTTGGGCGTGGGACCAGTCTCCAGATATCTGGCCATTTTTGGGCCTGGCGCAGCGCCAAGTGGGAAAGGGTGGTTTTGAGGCTGAAGGCAGCAGGAAAGCCTGCAGCCCCCAGGTGTGTGGGGCTACGCAAGCGGTTCCCAAAGAGCTTTAGAACAAGGCATAGTTTTCCCTGCTGGCTCTTTGGGCGTGGGACCAACCTCCAGACATATGGCCATTTTTGTGCCTGGCGTGACGCCATGTGGAAAAGGGTGGTTTTGAGGCTGAAAGCGCGAGAAAAGCCTGCAGTCCCCAGTTTCTGTGGGGCTACGCAAGCGGTTCCCAAAGAGCTTTAGAACAAGGCATAGTTTTCCCTGCTGGCTCTTTGGGCGTGGGACCAGTCTCCAGCCATATGGACATTTTTGGGCCTGACGCAGCGCCAAGTGGGAAAGGGTTTTTTTTGAGGCTGAAGGCAGCAGGAAAGCCTGCAGCCCGCAGGTCTGTGGGGCTACGCAAGCGGTTCCCAAAGAGCTTTAGAACAAGGCATAGTTTTCCCTGCTGGCTCTTTGGGCGTGGGACCAGTCTCCAGACATATGGCCATTTTTGGGCCTGGCACGGCGCCAATTGCAAAAGGTTTCTTTTGAGGCTGCAGAGAGCAGGAATGCCTGCAGCCCCCAGGTGTGTGGGGCTACGCAAGCGGTTCCCAAAGAGCTTTAGAACAAGGCATAGTTTTCCCTGCTGGCTCTTTCGGCGTGGGACCAACCTCCAGACATATGGCCATTTTTCTGCCTGGCGTGACGCCAAGTGGGAAAGGGTGGTTTTGAGGCTGAAGGCAGCAGGAAAGCCTGCAGCCCCCAGGTGTGTGGGGCTACGCAAGCGGTTCCCAAAGAGCTTTAGAACAAGGCATAGTTTTCCCTGCTGGCTCTTTGGGCGTGGGACCAGTCTCCAGATATCTGGCCATTTTTGGGCCTGGCGCAGCGCCAAGTGGGAAAGGGTGGTTTTGAGGCTGAAGGCAGCAGGAAAGCCTGCAGCCCCCAGGTGTGTGGGGCTACGCAAGCGGTTCCCAAAGAGCTTTAGAACAAGGCATAGTTTTCCCTGCTGGCTCTTTGGGCGTGGGACCAACCTCCAGACATATGGCCATTTTTGTGCCTGGCGTGACGCCATGTGGAAAAGGGTGGTTTTGAGGCTGAAAGCGCGAGAAAAGCCTGCAGTCCCCAGTTTCTGTGGGGCTACGCAAGCGGTTCCCAAAGAGCTTTAGAACAAGGCATAGTTTTCCCTGCTGGCTCTTTGGGCGTGGGACCAGTCTCCAGACATATGGCCATTTTTGGGCCTGACGCAGCGCCAAGTGGGAAAGGGTTTTTTTGAGGCTGAAGGCAGCAGGAAAGCCTGCAGCCCGCAGGTCTGTGGGGCCACGCAAGCGGTTCCCAAAGAGCTTTAGAACAAGGCATAGTTTGCCCTGCTGGCTCTTTGGGCGTGGGACCAGTCTCCAGACATATGGCCATTTTTGGGCCTGGCACGGCGCCAATTGCAAAAGGTTTCTTTTGAGGCTGCAGAGAGCAGGAATGCCTGCAGCCCCCAGGTGTGTGGGGCTACGCAAGCGGTTCCCAAAGAGCTTTAGAACAAGGCATAGTTTTCCCTGCTGGCTCTTTCGGCGTGGGACCAACCTCCAGACATATGGCCATTTTTGTGCCTGGCGTGACGCCATGTGGAAAAGGGTGGTTTTGAGGCTGAAAGCGCGAGAAAAGCCTGCAGTCCCCAGTTTCTGTGGGGCTACGCAAGCGGTTCCCAAAGAGCTTTAGAACAAGGCATAGTTTTCCCTGCTGGCTCTTTGGGCGTGGGACCAGTCTCCAGACATATGGCCATTTTTGGGCCTGACGCAGCGCCAAGTGGGAAAGGGTTTTTTTGAGGCTGAAGGCAGCAGGAAAGCCTGCAGCCTGCAGGTCTGTGGGGCTACGCAAGCGGTTCCCAAAGAGCTTTAGAACAAGGCATAGTTTTCCCTGCTGGCTCTTTGGGCGTGGGACCAGTCTCCAGACATATGGCCATTTTTGGGCCTGGCACGGCGCCAATTGCAAAAGGTTTCTTTTGAGGCTGCAGAGAGCAGGAATGCCTGCAGCCCCCAGGTGTGTGGGGCTACGCAAGCGGTTCCCAAAGAGCTTTAGAACAAGGCATAGTTTTCCCTGCTGGCTCTTTCGGCGTGGGACCAACCTCCAGACATATGGCCATTTTTCTGCCTGGCGTGACGCCAAGTGGGAAAGGGTGGTTTTGAGGCTGAAGGCAGCAGGAAAGCCTGCAGCCCCCAGGTGTGTGGGGCTACGCAAGCGGTTCCCAAAGAGCTTTAGAACAAGGCATAGTTTTCCCTGCTGGCTCTTTGGGCGTGGGACCAGTCTCCAGATATCTGGCCATTTTTGGGCCTGGCGCAGCGCCAAGTGGTAAAGGGTGGTTTTGAGGCTGAAGGCAGCAGGAAAGCCTGCAGCCCCCAGGTGTGTGGGGCTACGCAAGCGGTTCCCAAAGAGCTTTAGAACAAGGCATAGTTTTCCCTGCTGGCTCTTTGGGCGTGGGACCAACCTCCAGACATATGGCCATTTTTGTGCCTGGCGTGACGCCATGTGGAAAAGGGTGGTTTTGAGGCTGAAAGCGCGAGAAAAGCCTGCAGTCCCCAGTTTCTGTGGGGCTACGCAAGCGGTTCCCAAAGAGCTTTAGAACAAGGCATAGTTTTCCCTGCTGGCTCTTTGGGCGTGGGACCAGTCTCCAGACATATGGCCATTTTTGGGCCTGACGCAGCGCCAAGTGGGAAAGGGTTTTTTTGAGGCTGAAGGCAGCAGGAAAGCCTGCAGCCCGCAGGTCTGTGGGGCTACGCAAGCGGTTCCCAAAGAGCTTTAGAACAAGGCATAGTTTTCCCTGCTGGCTCTTTGGGCGTGGGACCAGTCTCCAGACATATGGCCATTTTTGGGCCTGGCACGGCGCCAATTGCAAAAGGTTTCTTTTGAGGCTGCAGAGAGCAGGAATGCCTGCAGCCCCCAGGTGTGTGGGGCTACGCAAGCGGTTCCCAAAGAGCTTTAGAACAAGGCATAGTTTTCCCTGCTGGCTCTTTCGGCGTGGGACCAACCTCCAGACATATGGCCATTTTTCTGCCTGGCGTGACGCCAAGTGGGAAAGGGTGGTTTTGAGGCTGAAGGCAGCAGGAAAGCCTGCAGCCCCCAGGTGTGTGGGGCTACGCAAGCGGTTCCCAAAGAGCTTTAGAACAAGGCATAGTTTTCCCTGCTAGCTCTTTGGGCGTGGGACCAACCTCCAGACATATGGCCATTTTTGGGCCTGGCGCAGCGCCAAGTGGGAAAGGGTGGTTTTGAGGCTGAAAGCGCGAGAAAAGCCTGCAGCCCCCAGTTTCTGTGGGGCTACGCAAGCGGTTCCCAAAGAGCTTTAGAACAAGGCATAGTTTTCCCTGCTGGCTCTTGGGGCGTGGGACCAGTTTCCAGACATATGGCCATTTTTGGGCCTGGCGCGGCGCCATGTGGGAAAGGGTGGCTTTTGAGGTTGAAGGCAGCAGGAAAGCCTGCAGCCCCCAGGTGTGTGGGGCTACGCAAGCGGTTCCCAAAGAGCTTTAGAACAAGGCATAGTTTTCCCTGCTGGCTCTTTGGGCGTGGGACCAATCTCCAGACATATGGCCATTTTTGTGCCTGGCGTGACGCCATGTGGGAAAGGGTGGTTTTGAGGCTGAAGGCAGCAGGAAAGCCTGCAGCCCGCAGGTCTGTGGGGCTACGCAAGCGGTTCCCAAAGAGCTTTAGAACAAGGCATAGTTTTCCCTGCTAGCTCTTTGGGCGTGGGACCAACCTCCAGACATATGGCCATTTTTGTGCCAGGCACAGCGCCAAGTGGGAAAGGGTGGTTTTGAGGCTGAAAGCGCGAGAAAAGCCTGCAGCCCCCGGTTTCTGTGGGGCTACGCAAGCGGTTCCCAAAGAGCTTTAGAACAAGGCATAGTTTTCCCTGCTGGCTCTTTGGGCGTGGGACCAGTCTCCAGACATATGGCCATTTTTGGGCCTGGCGCAGCGCCAAGTGGGAAAGGGTTGTTTTGAGGCTGAAGGCAGCAGGAAAGCCTGCAGCCCCCAGGTGTGTGGGGCTACGCAAGCGGTTCACAAAGAGCTTTAGAACAAGGCATAGTTTTCCCTGCTGGCTCTTTGGGCGTGGGACCAGTCTCCAGACATATGGCCATTTTTGGGCCTGGCGTGACGCCAAGTGGGAAAGGGTGGTTTTGAGGCTGAAGGCAGCAGGAAAGCCTGCAGCCCCCAGGTGTGTGGGGCTACGCAAGTAGTTCCCAAAGAGCTTTAGAAGAAGGCATAGTTTTCCCTGCTGGCTCTTGGGGCGTGGGACCAGTTTCCAGACATATGGCCATTTTTGGGCCTGGCGCGGCGCCATGTGGGAAAGGGTGGCTTTTGAGGTTGAAGGCAGCAGGAAAGCCTGCAGCCCCCACGTGTGTGGGGCTACGCAAGCGGTTCCCAAAGAGCTTTAGAACAAGGCATAGTTTTCCCTGCTGGCTCTTTGGGCGTGGGACCAGTCTCCAGACATATGGCCATTTTTGGGCCTGGCGCAGTGCCAAGTGGGAAAGGGTGCTTTTGACGCTGAAGAGAGCAGGAAAGCCTGCAGCCCCCAGGTGTGTGGGGCTACGCAAGCGGTTCCCAAAGAGCTTTAGAACAAGGCATAGTTTTCCCTGCTGGCTCTTTGGGCGTGGGACGAGTCTCCAGACATATGGCCATTTTTGGGCCTGGCGCGGGGCCAAGTGGGAAAAGGTGGTTTGGAGGCTGAAGGCAGCAGGAAAGCCTGCAGCCTACAGATGTGTGGGGCTACGCAAGACGTTCCCAAAGAGCTTTAGAACAAGGCATAGTTTTCCCTGCTGGCTCTTTGGGCGTGGGACCAGTCTCCAGATATCTGGCCATTTTTGGGCCTGGCGCAGCGCCAAGTGGGAAAGGGTGGTTTTGAGGCTGAAGGCAGCAGGAAAGCCTGCAGCCCCCAGGTGTGTGGGGCTACGCAAGCGGTTCCCAAAGAGCTTTAGAACAAGGCATAGTTTTCCCTGCTGGCTCTTTGGGCGTGGGACCAACCTCCAGACATATGGCCATTTTTGTGCCTGGCGTGACGCCATGTGGAAAAGGGTGGTTTTGAGGCTGAAAGCGCGAGAAAAGCCTGCAGTCCCCAGTTTCTGTGGGGCTACGCAAGCGGTTCCCAAAGAGCTTTAGAACAAGGCATAGTTTTCCCTGCTGGCTCTTTGGGCGTGGGACCAGTCTCCAGACATATGGCCATTTTTGGGCCTGGCGCAGCGCCAAGTGGGAAAGGGTTTTTTTGAGGCTGAAGGCAGCAGGAAAGCCTGCAGCCCGCAGGTCTGTGGGGCTACGCAAGCGGTTCCCAAAGAGCTTTAGAACAAGGCATAGTTTTCCCTGCTGGCTCTTTGGGCGTGGGACCAGTCTCCAGACATATGGCCATTTTTGGGCCTGGCGCGGGGCCAAGTGGGAAAGGGTGGTTTTGAGGCTGAAGGCAGCAGGAAAGCCTGCAGCCCCCAGGTGTGTGGGGCTACGGAAGCCGTTCCCAAAGAGCTTTAAAACAAGGCATAGTTTTCCCTGCTGGCTCTTTGGGCGTGGGACGAGTCTCCAGACATATGGCCATTTTTGGGCCTGGCGCGGGGCCAAGTGGGAAAGGGTGGTTTTGAGGCTGAAGGCAGCATGAAAGCCTGCAGCCCCCAGGTGTGTGGGGCTACGGAAGCCGTTCCCAAAGAGCTTTAAAACAAGGCATAGTTTTCCCTGCTGGCTCTTTGGGCGTGGGACCAGTCTCCAGACATATGGCCATTTTTGGGCCTGGCGCGGCGCCAAGTTGGAAAGGGTGCTTTTGAGGCTGAAGAGAGCAGGAAAGCCTGCAGCCCCCAGGTTTGTGGGGCTACGCAAACGGTTCCCAAAGAGCTTTAGAACAAGGCATAGTTTTCCCTGCTGGCTCTTTGGGCGTGGGACCAGTCTCCAGATATATGGCCATTTTTGGGCCTGGTGCGGCGCCAAGTGGGAAAGGGTGGTTTTGAGGCTGAAGAGAGCAGGAAAGCCTGCAGCCCCCAGGTGTGTGGGGCTACGCAAGCGGTTCCCAAAGAGCTTTAGAACAAGGCATAGTTTTCCCTGCTGGCTCTTTGGGCGTGGGACCAATCTCCAGACATATGGCCATTTTTGGGCCTGGCGCAGCGCCAAGTGGGAAAGGGTGGTTTTGAGGCTGAAGGCAGCAGGAAAGCCTGCAGCCCCCAGGTGTGTGGGGCTACGCAAGCGGTTCCCAAAGAGCTTTAGAACAAGGCATAGTTTTCCCTGCTGGCTCTTTGGGCGTGGGACCAACCTCCAGACATATGGCCATTTTTGGGCCTGGCGCGATGCCAAGTGGGAAAGGGTGGTTTTGAGTCTGAAGGCAGCAGGAAAGCCTGCAGCCCCCAGGTGTGTGGGGCTACGCAAGCGGTTCCCAAAGAGCTTTAGAACAAGGCATAGTTTTCCCTGCTGGCTCTTTGGGCGTGGGACCAGTCTCCAGAGATATGGCCATTTTTCGGCCTGGCGCGGGGCGAAGTGGGAAAGGGTGGTTTTGAGGCTGAAGGCAGCAGGAAAGCCTGCAGCCCCCAGGTGTGTGGGTCTACGCAAGCGTTTCCCGAAGAGCTTTAGAACAAGGCATACTTTTCCCTTCTAGCTCTTTGGGCGTGGGACCAACCTCCAGACATATGGCCATTTTTGTGCCTGGCGCAGCGCCAAGTGGGAAAGGGTGGTTTTGAGGCTGAAAGCGCGAGAAAAGCCTGCAGCCCCCAGTTTGTGTGGGGCTACGCAAGCAGTTCCCAAAGAGCTTTAGAACAAGGCATAGTTTTCCCTGCTGGCTCTTTGGGCGTGGGACCAAACTCCAGATATATGGCCATTTTTGGGCCTGGCGCGGCGCCAATTGCGAAAGGTTTCTTTTGAGGCTGAAGAGAGCAGGAAAGCCTGCAGCCCCCAGGTGTGTGGGGCTACGCAAGCGGTTCCCAAAGAGCTTTAGAACAAGGCATAGTTTTCCCTGCTGGCTCTTTGGGCGTGGGACCAGTCTCCAGATATATGGCCATTTTTCGGCCTGGCGCGGCGCCAAGTGGGAAAGGGTTCTTTGAGGCTGAAGAGAGCAGGACAGCCTGCAGCCCCCAGGTGTGTGGGGCTACGCAAGCGGTTCACAAAGAGCTTTAGAACAAGGCATAGTTTTCCGTGCTGGCTCTTTGGGCGTGGGACCAATCTCCAGACATATGGCCATTTTTGGGCCTGGCGCGGCGCCAAGTGCGAAAGGGTTCTTCTGAGGCTGAAGAGAGCAGGAAAGCCTGCAGCCCCCAGGTGTGTGGGGCTACGCAAGCGTTTCCCGAAGAGCTTTAGAACAAGGCATACTTTTCCCTTCTAGCTCTTTGGGCGTGGGACCAACCTCCAGACATATGGCCATTTTTGGGCCTGGCGCAGCGCCAAGTGGGAAAGGGTGGTTTTGAGGCTGAAAGCGCGAGAAAAGCCTGCAGCCCCCAGTTTGTGTGGGGCTACGCAAGCGGTTCCCAAAGAGCTTTAGAACAAGGCATAGTTTTCCCTGCTGGCTCTTTGGGCGTGGGACCAGTCTCCAGACATATGGCCATTTTTGTGCCTGGCGCAGCGCCATGTGGAAAAGTGTGGTTTTGAGGCTGAAGGCAGCAGGAAAGCCTGCAGCCCCCAGGTGTGTGGGGCTACGCAAGCGGTGCCCCAAGAGCTTTAGAACAAGGCATAGTTTTCCCTGCTGGCTCTTTGGGCGTGGGACCAACCTCCAGACATATGGCCATTTTTGTGCCTGGCGCGACGCCAAGTGGGAAAGGGTGGTTTTGAGGCTGAAGGCAGCAGGAAAGCCTGCAGCCCCCAGGTGTGTTGGGCTACGCAAGCGGTTCCCAAAGAGCTTTAGAACAAGGCATAGTTTTCCCTGCTGGCTCTTTGGGCGTGGGACCAGTCTCCAGACATATGGCCATTTTTGTGCCTGGCGTGACGCCATGTGGGAAAGGGTGGTTTTGAGGCTGAAGGCAGCAGGAAAGCCTGCAGCCCCCAGGTGTGTGGGGCTACGCAAGCGGTTCCCAAAGAGCTTTAGAACAAGGCATAGTTTTCCCTGCTGGCTCTTTGGGCGTGGGACCAGTCTCCAGACATATGGCCATTTTTGGGCCTGGCGCGGCGCCAAGTGGGAAAGGGAGCTTTTGAGGCTGAAGAGAGCAGGAAAGCCTGCAGCCCCCAGGTCTGTGGGGCTACGCAAGCGGTTCCCAAAGAGCTTTAGAACAAGGCATAGTTTTCCCTGCTAGCTCTTTGGGCGTGGGACCAACCTCCAGACATATGGCCATTTTTGTGCCAGGCACAGCGCCAAGTGGGAAAGGGTGGTTTTGAGGCTGAAAGCGCGAGAAAAGCCTGCAGCCCCCAGTTTCTGTGGGGCTACGCAAGCCGTTCCCAAAGAGCTTTAGAACAAGGCATAGTTTTCCCTGCTGGCTCTTTGGGCGTGGGACCAGTCTCCAGACATATGGCCATTTTTGGGCCTGGCGCAGCGCCAAGTGGGAAAGGGTTCTTTTGAGGCTGAAGGCAGCAGGAAAGCCTGCAGCCCCCAGGTGTGTGGGGCTACGCAAGCGGTTCCCAAAGAGCTTTAGAACAAGGCATAGTTTTCCCTGCTGGCTCTTTGGGCGTGGGACCAATCTCCAGACATATGGCCATTTTTGGGCCTGGCGCGGCGCCAATTGCAAAAGGTTTCTTTTGAGGCTGCAGAGAGCAGGAATGCCTGCAGCCCCCAGGTGTGTGGGGCTACGCAAGCGGTTCCCAAAGAGCTTTAGAACAAGGCATAGTTTTCCCTGCTGGCTCTTTCGGCGTGGGACCAACCTCCAGACATATGGCCATTTTTCTGCCTGGCGTGACGCCAAGTGGGAAAGGGTGGTTTTGAGGCTGAAGGCAGCAGGAAAGCCTGCAGCCCCCAGGTGTGTGGGGCTACGCAAGCGGTTCCCAAAGAGCTTTAGAACAAGGAATAGTTTTCCCTGCTGGCTCTTTGGGCGTGGGACCAAACTCCAGACATATGGCCATTTTTGTGCGTGGCGTGGCGCCATGTTGGAAAGGGTGGTTTTGAGGCTGAAACCGCGAGAAAAGCCTGCAGCCCCCAGGTCTGTGGGGCTACGCAAGCGGTTCCCAAAGAGCTTTAGAACAAGGCATAGTTTTCCCTGCTGGCTCTTTGGGCGTGGAACCAGTCTCCAGATATCTGGCCATTTTTGGGCCTGGCGCAGCGCCAAGTGGGAAAGGGTGGTTTTGAGGCTGAAGGCAGCAGGAAAGCCTGCAGCCCCCAGGTGTGTGGGGCTACGCAAGTAGTTGCCAAAGAGCTTTAGAAGAAGGCATAGTTTTCCCTGCTGGCTCTTGGGGCGTGGGACCAGTTTCCAGACATATGGCCATTTTTGGGCCTGGCACGGCGCCAAGTGGGAAAGGGTGGCTTTTGAGGTTGAAGGCAGCAGGAAAGCCTGCAGCCCCCAGGTGTGTGGGGCTACGCAAGCGGTTCTCAAAGAGCTTTAGAACAAGGCATATTTTTCCCTGCTGGCTCTTTGGGCGTGGGACCAGTCTCCAGACATATGGCCATTTTTGGGCCTGGCGCAGTGCCAAGTGGGAAAGGGTGCTTTTGACACTGAAGAGAGCAGGAAAGCCTGCAGCCCCCAGGTGTGTGGGGCTACGCAAGCGGTTCCCAAAGAGCTTTAGAACAAGGCATAGTTTTCCCTGCTGGCTCTTTGGGCGTGGGACCAGTCTCCAGACATATGGCCATTTTTGGGCCTGGCGCGGGGCCAAGTGGGAAAAGGTGGTTTGGAGGCTGAAGGCAGCAGGAAAGCCTGCAGCCTACAGGTGTGTGGGGCTACGCAAGAGGTTCCCAAAGAGCTTTAGAACAAGGCATAGTTTTCCCTGCTGGCTCTTTGGGCGTGGGACCAGTCTCCAGACATATGGCCATTTTTGTGCCTGTCGTGGCGCCATGTGGGAAAGGGTGGTTTTGAGGCTGAAGGCAGCAGGAAAGCCTGCAGCCCCCAGGTGTGTGGGGCTACGCAAGCGGTTCCCAAAGAGCTTTAGAACAAGGCATAGTTTTCCCTGCTGGCTCTTTGGGCGTGGGACAAACCTCCAGACATATGGCCATTTTTGTGCCTGGCGTGACGCCATGTGGAAAAGGGTGGTTTTGAGGCTGAAGGCAGCAGGAAAGCCTGCAGCCCCCAGTTTCTGTGGGGCTACGCAAGCGGTTCCCAAAGAGCTTTAGAACAAGGCATAGTTTTCCCTGCTGGCTCTTTGGGCGTTGGACCAGTCTCCAGACATATGGCCATTTTTGGGCCTGGCGCAGCGCCAAGTGGGAAAGGGTTGTTTTGAGGCTGAAGGCAGCAGGAAAGCCTGCAGCCCCCAGGTCTGTGGGGCTACGCAAGCGGTTCCCAAAGAGCTTTAGAACAAGGCATAGTTTTCCCTGCTGGCTCTTTGGGCGTGGGACCAGTCTCCAGACATATGGCCATTTTTGGGCCTGGCGCGGCGCCAATTGCAAAAGGTTTCTTTTGAGGCTGCAGAGAGCAGGAATGCCTGCAGCCCCCAGGTGTGTGGGGCTACGCAAGCGGATCCCAAAGAGCTTTAGAACAAGGCATAATTTTCCCTGCTGGCTCTTTGGGCGTGGGACCAGTCTCCAGATATATGGCCATTTTTGGGCCTGGCGCGATGCCAAGTGGGAAAGGGTGGTTTTGAGTCTGAAGGCTGCAGGAAAGCTTGCAGCCCCCAGGTGTGTAGGGCTACGCAAGCCGTTCCCAAAGAGCTTTAGAAGAAGGCATAGTTTTCCCTGCTGGCTCTCTGGGCGTGGGACCAGTCTCCAGACATATGGCCATTTTTGGGCCTGGCGCGGGGCCAAGTGGGAAAAGGTGGTTTGGAGGCTGAAGGCAGCAGGAAAGCCTGCAGCCCCCAGGTGTGTGGGGCTACGCAAGCGGTTCCCAAAGAGCTTTAGAACAAGGCATAGTTTTCCCTGCTGGCTCTTTGGGCGTGGGACGAGTCTCCAGACATATGGCCATTTTTGGGCCTGGCGCGGGGCCAAGTGGGAAAGGGTGGTTTTGAGGCTGAAGGCAGCAGGAAAGCCTGCAGCCCCCAGGTGTGTGGGGCTACGGAAGCGGTTCCCAAAGAGCTTTAGAACAAGGCATAGTTTTCCCTGCTGGCTCTTTGGGCGTGGGACCAGTCTCCAGACATATGGCCATTTTTGGGCCTGGCGCGGCGCCAAGTGGGAAAGGGTGCTTTTGAGGCTGAAGGCAGCAGGAAAGCCTGCAGCCCCCAGGTGTGTGGGGCTACGCAAACGTTTCCCAAAGAGCTTTAGAACAAGGCATAGTTTTCCCTGCTGGCTCTTTGGGCGTGGGACCAGTCTCCAGACATATGGCCATTTTTGTGCCTGCGTGACGCCATGTGGAAAAGGGTGGTTTTGAGGCTGAAGTCCGCAGGAAAGCCTGCAGCCCCCATGTCTGTGGGGCTACGCAAGCGGTTCCCAAAGAGCTTTAGAACAAGGCATAGTTTTCCCTGCTGGCTCTTTGGGCGTGGGATCAGTCCCAGATATATGGCCATTTTTGGGCCTGGCGCAGCGCCAAGTGGGAAAGGGTTGTTTTGAGGCTGAAGGCAGCAGGAAAGCCTGCAGCCCCCAGGTGTATGGGGCTACCCAAGCGTTTCCCAAAGAGCTTTAGAACAAGGCATAGTTTTCCCTGCTGGCTCTTTGGGCGTGGGACCAGTCTCCAGCCATATGGACATTTTTGGGCCTGGCGCGGCGCCAAGTGAGAAAGGGTGGTTTTGAGTCTGAAGGCAGCAGGAAAGCCTGCAGCCCCCAGGTGTGTGGGGCTACGCAAGCGGTTCCCAAAGAGCTTTAGAACAAGGCATAGTTTTCCGTACTGGATCTTTGGGCGTGGGACCAATCTCCAGACATATGGCCATTTTTGGGCCTGGCGCGATGCCAAGTAGGAAAGGGTGGTTTTGAGGCTGAAGGCAGCAGGAAAGCCTGCAGCCCCCAGGTGTGTGGGGCTACGCAAACGGTTCCCAAAGAGCTTTAGAACAAGGCATAGTTTTCCGTGCTGGCTCTTTGGGCGTGGGACCAGTCTCCAGACATATGGCCATTTATGTGCCTGGCGCGACGCCAAGTGGGAAAGGGTCGTTTTGAGGCTGAAGGCAGCAGGAAAGCCTGCAGCCCCCAGGTGTGTGGGGCTACGCAAGCGGTTCCCAAAGAGCTTTAGAACAAGGCATAGTTTTCCCTGCTGGCTCTTTGGGCGTGGGATCAGTCTCCAGATATATGGCCATTTTTGGGCCTGGCGTGACGCCAAGTGGGAAAGGGTTGTTTTGAGGTTGAAGGCAGCAGGAAAGCCTGCAGCCCCCAGGTGTGTGGGGCTACGCAAGCCGTTCCCAAAGAGCTTTAGAACAAGGCATAGTTTTCCCTGCTGGCTCTTTGGGCGTGGGACCAGTCTCCAGACATATGGCCATTTTTGGGCCTGGCGCGGGGCCAAGTGGGAAAGGGTGGTTTTGAGTCTGAAGGCAGCAGGAAAGCCTGCAGCCCCCAGGTGTGTGGGGCTACGCAAGCGGTTCCAAAAGAGCTTTAGAACAAGGCATAGTTTTCCGTGCTGGCTCTTTGGGCGTGGGACCAGTCTCCAGACATATGGCCATTTATGTGCCTGGCGCGATGCCAAGTAGGAAAGGGTGGTTTTGAGGCTGAAGGCAGCAGGAAAGCCTGCAGCCCCCAGGTCTGTGGGGCTACGCAAGCGGTTCCCAAAGAGCTTTAGAACAAGGCATAGTTTTCCCTGCTGGCTCTTTGGGCGTGGGACCAGTCTCCAGACATATGGCCATTTTTGGGCCTGGCGCGGCGCCAAGTGGGAAAGGGTGGTTTTGAGTCTGAAGGCAGCAGGAAAGCCTGCAGCCCCCAGGTGTGTGGGGCTACGCAAGCGGTTCCCAAAGAGCTTTAGAACAAGGCATAGTTTTCCCTGCTGGTTCTTTGGGCGTGGGACCAGTCTCCAGATATATGGCCATTTTTGTGCCTGCCGTGACGCCAAGTGGGAAAGGGTGGTTTTGAGGCTGAAGGCAGCAGGAAAGCCTGCAGCCCCCAGGTGTGTGGGGCTACGCAAGCGGTTCCCAAAGAGCTTTAGAACAAGGCATAGTTTTCCCTGCTGGTTCTTTGGCGTGGGACCAACCTCCAGACATATGGCCATTTTTGTGCCTGGCGCGGGGCCAAGTGGGAAAGGGTGGTTTTGAGGCTGAAGGCAGCAGGAAAGCCTGCAGTCCCCAGGTGTGTGGGGCTACGCAAGCGGTTCCCAAAGAGCTTTAGAACAAGGCATAGTTTTCCCTGCTGGCTCTTTGGGCGTGGGACCAGTCTCCAGCCATATGGCCATTTTTTGGCCTGGCGCGGCGCCAAGTGGGAAAGGGTGCTTTTGAGGCTGAAGAGAGCAGGAAAGCCTGCAGCCCCCAGGTGTGTGGGGCTACGCAAGCGGTTCCCAAAGAGCTTTAGAACAAGGCATAGTTTTCCCTGCTGGCTCTTTGGGCGTGGGACCAGTCTCCAGACATATGGACATTTTTGGGCCTGGCGCGGGGCCAAGTGGGAAAGGGTGGTTTTGAGGCTGAAGGCAGCAGGAAAGCCTGCAGCCCCCAGGTGTGTGGGGCTACGCAAGCGGTTCCCAAAGAGCTTTAGAACAAGGCATAGTTTTCCCTGCTGGCTCTTTGGGCATGGGACCAGTCTCCAGACATATGGCCATTTTTTGGCCTGGCGCGGCGCCAAGTGGGAAAGGGTGCTTTTGAGGCTGAAGAGAGCAGGAAAGCCTGCAGCCCCCACGTGTGTGGGGCTACGCAAGCGGTTCCCAAAGAGCTTTAGAACAAGGCATAGTTTTCCCTGCTGGCTCTTTGGGCGTGGGACCAACCTCCAGACATATGGCCATTTTTGTGCCTGGCGCAGCGCCAAGTGGGAAAGGGTGGTTTTGAGGCTGAAGGCAGCAGGAAAGCCTGCAGCCCGCAGGTCTGTGGGGCCACGCAAGCGGTTCCCAAAGAGCTTTAGAACAAGGCATAGTTTTCCCTGCTGGCTCTTTGGGCTTGGGACCAGTCTCCAGAAATATGGCCATTTTTGTGCCTGGCGCGATGCCAAGTGGGAAAGGGTGGTTTTAAGGCTCAAAGCGCGAGAAAAGCCTGCAGCCCCCACTTTGTGTGGGGCTACGCAAGCGGTTCCCAAAGAGCTTTAGAACAAGGCATAGTTTTCCCTGCTGGCTCTTTGGGCGTGGGACCAGTCTCCAGACATATGGCCATTTTTATGCCTGGCGCGGAGCCAAGTGCGAAAGGGTTCTTTTGAGGCTGAAGAGAGCAGGAAAGCCTGCAGCCCCCAGGTGTGTGGGGCTACGCAACAGTTTCCCAAAGAGCTTTAGAACAAGGCATAGTTTTCCCTGCTGGCTCTTTGGGCGTGGGATCAAACTCCAGATATATGGCCATTTTTGGGCCTGGCGCGATGCCAAGTGGGAAAGGGTGGTTTTGAGTCTGAAGGCAGCAGGAAAGCCTGCAGCCCCCAGGTGTGTGGGGCTACGCAAGCGGTTCCCAAAGAGCTTTAGAACAAGGCATAGTTTTCCCTGCTGGCTCTTTGGGCGTGGGATCAGTCTCCAGATATATGGCCATTTTTGGGCCTGGCGTGACGCCAAGTGGGAAAGGGTTGTTTTGAGGTTGAAGGCAGCAGGAAAGCCTGCAGCCCCCAGGTGTGTGGGGCTACGCAAGCCGTTCCCAAAGAGCTTTAGAACAAGGCATAGTTTTCCCTGCTGGCTCTTTGGGCGTGGGACCAGTCTCCAGACATATGGCCATTTTTGGGCCTGGCGCGGGGCCAAGTGGGAAAGGGTGGTTTTGAGTCTGAAGGCAGCAGGAAAGCCTGCAGCCCCCAGGTGTGTGGGGCTACGCAAGCGGTTCCAAAAGAGCTTTAGAACAAGGCATAGTTTTCCGTGCTGGCTCTTTGGGCGTGGGACCAGTCTCCAGACATATGGCCATTTATGTGCCTGGCGCGATGCCAAGTAGGAAAGGGTGGTTTTGAGGCTGAAGGCAGCAGGAAAGCCTGCAGCCCCCAGGTCTGTGGGGCTACGCAAGCGGTTCCCAAAGAGCTTTAGAACAAGGCATAGTTTTCCCTGCTGGCTCTTTGGGCGTGGGACCAGTCTCCAGACATATGGCCATTTTTGGGCCTGGCGCGGCGCCAAGTGGGAAAGGGTGGTTTTGAGTCTGAAGGCAGCAGGAAAGCCTGCAGCCCCCAGGTGTGTGGGGCTACGCAAGCGGTTCCCAAAGAGCTTTAGAACAAGGCATAGTTTTCCCTGCTGGTTCTTTGGGCGTGGGACCAGTCTCCAGATATATGGCCATTTTTGTGCCTGCCGTGACGCCAAGTGGGAAAGGGTGGTTTTGAGGCTGAAGGCAGCAGGAAAGCCTGCAGCCCCCAGGTGTGTGGGGCTACGCAAGCGGTTCCCAAAGAGCTTTAGAACAAGGCATAGTTTTCCCTGCTGGTTCTTTGGCGTGGGACCAACCTCCAGACATATGGCCATTTTTGTGCCTGGCGCGGGGCCAAGTGGGAAAGGGTGGTTTTGAGGCTGAAGGCAGCAGGAAAGCCTGCAGTCCCCAGGTGTGTGGGGCTACGCAAGCGGTTCCCAAAGAGCTTTAGAACAAGGCATAGTTTTCCCTGCTGGCTCTTTGGGCGTGGGACCAGTCTCCAGCCATATGGCCATTTTTTGGCCTGGCGCGGCGCCAAGTGGGAAAGGGTGCTTTTGAGGCTGAAGAGAGCAGGAAAGCCTGCAGCCCCCAGGTGTGTGGGGCTACGCAAGCGGTTCCCAAAGAGCTTTAGAACAAGGCATAGTTTTCCCTGCTGGCTCTTTGGGCGTGGGACCAGTCTCCAGACATATGGACATTTTTGGGCCTGGCGCGGGGCCAAGTGGGAAAGGGTGGTTTTGAGGCTGAAGGCAGCAGGAAAGCCTGCAGCCCCCAGGTGTGTGGGGCTACGCAAGCGGTTCCCAAAGAGCTTTAGAACAAGGCATAGTTTTCCCTGCTGGCTCTTTGGGCATGGGACCAGTCTCCAGACATATGGCCATTTTTTGGCCTGGCGCGGCGCCAAGTGGGAAAGGGTGCTTTTGAGGCTGAAGAGAGCAGGAAAGCCTGCAGCCCCCACGTGTGTGGGGCTACGCAAGCGGTTCCCAAAGAGCTTTAGAACAAGGCATAGTTTTCCCTGCTGGCTCTTTGGGCGTGGGACCAACCTCCAGACATATGGCCATTTTTGTGCCTGGCGCAGCGCCAAGTGGGAAAGGGTGGTTTTGAGGCTGAAGGCAGCAGGAAAGCCTGCAGCCCGCAGGTCTGTGGGGCCACGCAAGCGGTTCCCAAAGAGCTTTAGAACAAGGCATAGTTTTCCCTGCTGGCTCTTTGGGCTTGGGACCAGTCTCCAGAAATATGGCCATTTTTGTGCCTGGCGCGATGCCAAGTGGGAAAGGGTGGTTTTAAGGCTCAAAGCGCGAGAAAAGCCTGCAGCCCCCACTTTGTGTGGGGCTACGCAAGCGGTTCCCAAAGAGCTTTAGAACAAGGCATAGTTTTCCCTGCTGGCTCTTTGGGCGTGGGACCAGTCTCCAGACATATGGCCATTTTTATGCCTGGCGCGGAGCCAAGTGCGAAAGGGTTCTTTTGAGGCTGAAGAGAGCAGGAAAGCCTGCAGCCCCCAGGTGTGTGGGGCTACGCAACAGTTTCCCAAAGAGCTTTAGAACAAGGCATAGTTTTCCCTGCTGGCTCTTTGGGCGTGGGATCAAACTCCAGATATATGGCCATTTTTGGGCCTGGCGCGATGCCAAGTGGGAAAGGGTGGTTTTGAGTCTGAAGGCAGCAGGAAAGCCTGCAGCCCCCAGGTGTGTGGGGCTACGCAAGCGGTTCCCAAAGAGCTTTAGAACAAGGCATAGTTTTCCGTGCTGGCTCTTTGGGCGTGGGACCAGTCTCCAGACATATGGCCATTTTTGGGCCTGGCGCGGCGCCAAGTGGGAAAGGGTGGTTTTGAGTCTGAAGGCAGCAGGAAAGCCTGCAGCCCCCAGGTGTGTGGGGCTACGCAAGCGGTTCCCAAAGAGCTTTAGAACAAGGCATAATTTTCCCTGCTGGCTCTTTGGGCGTGGGACCAGTCTCCAGACATATGGCCATTTTTGGGCCTGGCGCGGGGCCAAGTGGGAAAGGGTGGTTTTGAGGCTGAAGGCAGCAGGAAAGCCTGCAGCCCCCAGGTCTGTGGGGCTACGCAAGCGGTTCCCAAAGAGGTTTAGAACAAGGCATAGTTTTCCCTGCTGGCTCTTTGGGCGTGGGACCAACCTCCAGACATATGGCCATTTTTGTGCCTGGCGTGACGCCATGTGGAAAAGGGTGCTTCTGAGGTTGAAGGCAGCAGGAAAGCCTGTAGCCCGCAGGTCTGTGGGGCCACGCAAGCGGTTCACAAAGAGCTTTAGAACAAGGCATAGTTTTCCCTGCTGGCTCTTTGGGCGTGGGACCAGTCTCCAGACATATGGCCATTTTTGTGCCTGGCGCGGAGCCAAGTGGGAAAGGGTTCTTTTGAGGCTGAAGAGAGCAGGAATGCCTGCAGCCCCCAGGTGTGTGGGGCTACGCAAGCGGTTCCCAAAGAGCTTTAGAACAAGGCATAGTTTTCCCTGCTGGCTCTTTGGGCGTTGGACCAAACTCCAGATATATGACCATTTTTGGGCCTGGCGCGATGCCAAGTTTGAAAGGGTGGTTTTGAGGCTGAAAGCGCGAGAAAAGCCTGCAGCCCCCAGTTTCTGTGGGGCTACGCAAGCGGTTCCCAAAGAGCTTTAGAACAAGGCATAGTTTTCCCTGCTGGCTCTTTGGGCGTGGGACCAGTCTCCAGACATATGGCCATTTTTGTGCCTGGCTGACGCCATGTGGAAAAGGGTTCTTTTGAGGCTGAAGGCAGCAGGAAAGCCTGCAGCCCCCAGGTGTGTGGGGCTACGCAAGCGGTTCCCAAAGAGCTTTAGAACAAGGCATAGTTTTCCCTGCTGGCTCTTTGGGCGTGGGACCAGTCTCCAGACATATGGCCATTTTTGGGCCTGGCGCGGCGCTAAGTGGGAAAGGGTGCTTTGGAGGCTGAAGAGAGCAGGAAAGCCTGCAGCCCCCAGGTGTGTGGGGCTACGCAAACGGTTCCCAAAGAGCTTTAGAACAAGGCATAGTTTTCCCTGCTGGCTCTTTGGGCGTGGGACCAGTCTCCAGATATATGGCCATTTTTGGGCCTGCTGCGGCGCCAAGTGGGAAAGGGTGGTTTTGAGGCTGAAGAGAGCAGGAAAGCCTGCAGCCCCCAGGTGTGTGGGGCTACGCAAGCGGTTCCCAAAGAGCTTTAGAACAAGGCATAGTTTTCCCTGCTGGCTCTTTGGGCGTGGGACCAGTCTCCAGACATATGGCCATTTTTGGGCCTGGCGCAGCGCCAAGTGGGAAAGGGGGGTTTTGAGGCTGAAGGCAGCAGGAAAGCCTGCAGCCCCCAGGTGTGTGGGGCTACGCAAGCGGTTCCCAAAGAGCTTTAGAACAAGGCATAGTTTTCCCTGCTGGCTCTTTGGGCGTGGGACCAACCTCCAGACATATGGCCATTTTTGTGCCTGGCGTGACGCCATGTGGAAAAGGGTGGTTTTGAGGCTGAAGGCAGCAGGAAAGCCTGCAGCCCCCAGGTGTGTGCGGCTACGCAAGCGGTTCCCAAAGAGCTTTAGAACAAGGCATAGTTTTCCCTGCTGGCTCTTTGGGCGTGGGACCAGTCTCCAGACATATGGCCATTTTTGTGCCTGGCGTGACGCCATGTGGGAAAGGGTGGTTTTGAGGCTGAAGGCAGCAGGAAAGCCTGCAGCCCCCAGGTGTGTGGGGCTACGCAAGCCGTTCCCAAAGAGCTTTAGAACAAGGCATAGTTTTCCCTGCTGGCTCTTTGGGCGTGGGACCAGTCTCCAGCCATATGGACATTTTTGGGCCTGGCGCGGCGCCAAGTGGGAAAGGGTGGTTTTGAGTCTGAAGGCAGCAGGAAAGCCTGCAGTCCCCAGGTGTGTGGGGCTACGCAAGCGGTTCCCAAAGAGCTTTAGAACAAGGCATAGTTTTCCCTGCTGGCTCTTTGGCGTGGGACCAGTCTCCAGAAATATGGCCATTTTTGGTCCTGGCGCAGCGCCAAGTGGGAAAGGGTGGTTTTGAGGCTGAAGGCAGCAGGAAAGCCTGCAGCCCGCAGGTGTGTGGGGCTACACAAGCGGTTCCCAAAGAGCTTTAGAACAAGGCATAGTTTTCCCTGCTGGCTCTTTGGGCATGGGACCAGTCTCCAGATATATGGCCATTTTTGTGCCTGGCGCGGGGCCAAGTGGGAAAGGGTGCTTTTGAGTCTGAAGGCAGCAGGAAAGCCTGCAGCCCCCAGGTGTGTGGGGCTACACAAGCGGTTCCCAAAGAGCTTTAGAACAAGGCATAGTTTTCCCTGCTGGCTCTTTGGGAAAGGGACCAGTCTCCAGATAGATGGCCATTTTTGTGCCTGGCGCGGGGCCAAGTAAGAAAGCGTGGTTTTGAGGCTGAAGGCAGCAGGAAAGCCTGCAGCCCCCAGGTGTGTGGGCCTACGCAAGCGGTTTTCAAAGAGCTTTAGAACAAGGCATAATTTTCCCTGCTGGCTCTTTGGGAGTGGGACCAGTCTCCTGACATATGGCCATTTTTGGGCCTGGCGCGGGGCCAAGTGGGAAAGGTTGGTTTTGAGGCTGAAGGCAGCAGGAAAGCCTGCAGCCCCCAGGTCTGTGGGGCTACGCAAGCGGTTCCCAAAGAGGTTTAGAACAAGGCATAGTTTTCCCTGCTGGCTCTTTGGGCGTGGGACCAACCTCCAGACATATGGCCATTTTTGTGCCTCGCGTGACGCCATGTGGAAAAGGGTGCTTCTGAGGTTGAAAACAGCAGGAAAGCCTGTAGCCCGCAGGTCTGTGGGGCCACGCAAGCGGTTCCCAAAGAGCTTTAGAACAAGGCATAGTTTTCCCTGCTGGCTCTTTGGGCGTGGGACCAGTCTCCAGACATATGGCCATTTTTGTGCCTGGCGCGGAGCCAAGTGGGAAAGGATTCTTTTGAGGCTGAAGAGAGCAAGAAAGCCTGCAGCCCCCAGGTGTGTGGGGCTACGCAAGAGGTTCCCAAAGAGCTTTAGAACAAGGCATAGTTTTCCCTGCTGGCTCTTTGGGCGTGGGACCAAACTCCAGATATATGGCCATTTTTGTGCCTGGCGCGGCACCAAGTGGGAAAGGGTGGTTTTGAGGCTGAAAACGCAAGAAAAGCCTGCAGCCCCCACTTTGTGTGGGGCTACGCAAGCGGTTCCCAAAGAGCTTTAGAACAAGGCATAGTTTTCCCTGCTGGCTCTTTGGGCGTGGGACCAACCTCCAGACATATGGCCATTTTTGTGCCTGGCTGACGCCATGTGGAAAAGGGTTGTTTTGAGGCTGAAGGCAGCAGGAAAGCCTGCAGCCCCCAGGTGTGTGGGGCTACGCAAGCGGTTCCCAAAGAGCTTTAGAACAAGGCATAGTTTTCCCTGCTGGCTCTTTGGGCGTGGGACCAACCTCCAGACATATGGCCATTTTTGTGCCTGGCGTGACGCGATGTGGAAAACGGTGGTTTTGAGGCTGAAGGCAGCAGGAAAGCGTGCAGCCCCCAGGTGTGTGGGGCTACGCAAACGGTTCCCAAAGAGCTTTAGAACAAGGCATAGTTTTCCCTGCTGGCTCTTTGGGCGTGGGACCAGTCTCCAGATATATGGCCATTTTTGGGCCTGCTGCGGCGCCAAGTGGGAAAGGGTGGTTTTGAGGCTGAAGAGAGCAGGAAAGCCTGCAGCCCCCAGGTGTGTGGGGCTACGCAAGCGGTTCCCAAAGAGCTTTAGAACAAGGCATAGTTTTCCCTGCTGGCTCTTTGGGCGTGGGACCAGTCTCCAGACATATGGCCATTTTTGGGCCTGGCGCAGCGCCAAGTGGGAAAGTGTGGTTTTGAGGCTGAAAGCGCGAGAAAAGCCTGCAGCCCCCAGTTTGTGTGGGGCTACGCAAGCCGTTCCCAAAGAGCTTTAGAACAAGGCATAGTTTTCCCTGCTGGCTCTTTGGGCGTGGGACCAACCTCCAGACATATGGCCATTTTTGTGTCTGGCGTGACGCCATGTGGAAAAGGGTGCATCTGAGTTTGAAGGCAGAAGGAAAGCCTGCAGCCCCCAGTTTGTGTGGGGCTACGCAAGCGGTTCCCAAAGAGCTTTAGAACAGGGCATAGTTTTCCCTGCTGGCTCTTTGGGCGTGGGACCAGTCTCCAGATAGATGGCCATTTTTGGGCATGGCGTGACGCCAAGTGGGAAAGGGTGGTTTTGAGGCTGAAGGCAGCAGGAAAGCCTGCAGCCCGCAGGTCTGTGGGGCCACGCAAGTGGTTCCCAAAGAGCTTTAGAACAAGGCATAGTTTTCCCTGCTGGCTCTTTGGGCGTGGGACCAACATCCAGAAATATGGCCATTTTTGTGCCTGGCGCGGGGCCAACTGGGAAAGGGTGGTTTTGAGGCTGAAGGCAGCAGTAAAGCCTGCAGCCCCCAGGTGTGTGGGGCTACGCAAGCGGTTCCCAAAGAGCTTTAGAACAAGGCATAGTTTTCCCTGCTGGCTCTTTGGGCGTGGGACCAAACTCCAGATATATGCCCATTTTTGGGCTTGGCGCGATGCCAAGTGGGAAAGGGTGGTTTTGAGACTGAAGGCAGCAGGAAAGCCTGCAGCCCCCAGGTGTGTGGGGCTACGCAAGCGTTTCCCAAAGAGCTTTAGAACAAGGCATACTTTTCCCTTCCAGCTCTTTGGGCGTGGGACCAGTCTGCAGTCATATGGCCATTTTTGGGCCTGGCGCGGCGCCAAGTGGGAAAGGGTGGTTTTTAGTCTGAAGAGAGCAGGAAAGCCTGCAGCCCCCAGGTGTGTGGGGCTACGCAAGCGGTTCCCAAAGAGCTTTAGAACAAGGCATAGTTTTCCCTGCTGGCTCTTTGGGCGTGGGACCAAACTCCAGATATATGGCCATTTTTGGGCCTGGCGCGGCGCCAAGTGGGAAAGGGTGGTTTTGAGGCTGAAGGCAGCAGGAAAGCCTGCAGCCCCCAGGTGTGTGGGGCTACGCAAGCGTTTCCCAAAGAGCTTTAGAACAAGGCATACTTTTCCCTTCCAGCTCTTTGGGCGTGGGACCAACCTCCAGACATATGGCCATTTTTGTGCCTGGCGCAGCGCCAAGTGGGAAAGTGTGGTTTTGAGGCTGAAAGCGCGAGAAAAGCCTGCAGCCCCCAGTTTGTGTGGGGCTACGCAAGCCGTTCCCAAAGAGCTTTAGAACAAGGCATAGTTTTCCCTGCTGGCTCTTTGGGCGTGGGACCAACCTCCAGACATATGGCCATTTTTGTGTCTGGCGTGACGCCATGTGGAAAAGGGTGCATCTGAGGTTGAAGGCAGAAGGAAAGCCTGCAGCCCCCAGTTTGTGTGGGGCTACGCAAGCGGTTCCCAAAGAGCTTTAGAACAGGGCATAGTTTTCCCTGCTGGCTCTTTGGGCGTGGGACCAGTCTCCAGATATATGGCCATTTTTGGGCATGGCGTGACGCCAAGTGGGAAAGGGTGGTTTTGAGGCTGAAGGCAGCAGGAAAGCCTGCAGCCCCCAGGTCTGTGGGGCCACGCAAGTGGTTCCCAAAGAGCTTTAGAACAAGGCATAGTTTTCCCTGCTGGCTCTTTGGGCGTGGGACCAACATCCAGAAATATGGCCATTTTTGTGCCTGGCGCTGCACCAAGTGGGAAAGGGTGGTTTTGAGGCTGAAGGCAGCAGGAAAGCCTGCAGCCCCCAGGTGTGTGGGGCTACGCAAGCCGTTCCCAAAGAGCTTTAGAACAAGGCATAGTTTTCCCTGCTGGCTCTTTGGGCGTGGGACCAACCTCCAGACATATGGCCATTTTTGTGCCTGGCGTCACGCGATGTGGAAAAGGGTGGTTTTGAGGCTGAAGGCAGCAGGAAAGCGTGCAGCCTACAGGTGTGTGGGGCTACGCAAGCGGTTCCCAAAGAGCTTTAGAACAAGGCATAGTTTTCCCTGCTGGCTCTTTGGGCGTGGGACCAGTCTCCAGACATATGGCCATTTTTGTGCCTGGCGCGGGGCCAACTGGGAAAGGGTGGTTTTGAGGCTGAAGGCAGCAGTAAAGCCTGCAGCCCCCAGGTGTGTGGGGCTACGCAAGCGGTTCCCAAAGAGCTTTAGAACAAGGCATAGTTTTCCCTGCTGGCTCTTTGGGCGTGGGACCAAACTCCAGATATATGCCCATTTTTGGGCTTGGCGCGATGCCAAGTGGGAAAGGGTGGTTTTGAGGCTGAAGGCAGCAGGAAAGCCTGCAGCCCCCAGGTGTGTGGGGCTACGCAAGCGTTTCCCAAAGAGCTTTAGAACAAGGCATACTTTTCCCTTCCAGCTCTTTGGGCGTGGGACCAGTCTGCAGTCATATGGCCATTTTTGGGCCTGGCGCGGCGCTAAGTGGGAAAGGGTGGTTTTTAGGCTGAAGAGAGCAGGAAAGCCTGCAGCCCCCAGGTGTGTGGGGCTACGCAAGCGGTTCCCAAAGAGCTTTAGAACAAGGCATAGTTTTCCCTGCTGGCTCTTTGGGCGTGGGACCAAACTCCAGATATATGGCCATTTTTGGGCCTGGCGCGGCGCCAAGTGGGAAAGGGTGGTTTTGAGGCTGAAGGCAGCAGGAAAGCCTGCAGCCCCCAGGTGTGTGGGGCTACGCAAGCGGTTCCCAAAGAGCTTTAGAACAAGGCATAGTTTTCCCTGCTGGCTCTTTGGGCGTGGGACCAGTCTCCAGAGATATGGCCATTTTTGTGCCTGGCGCGGGGCCAAGTGGGAAAGGGTGGTTTTGAGGCTGAAGGCAGCAGGAAAGCCTGCAGCACCCAGGTGTGTGGGGCTACGCAAGCGTTTCCCGATGAGCTTTAGAACAAGGCATACTTTTCCCTTCTAGCTCTTTGGGCGTGGGACCAGTCTCCAGACATATGGCCATTTTTGTGCCTGGCGCAGCGCCAAGTGGGAAAGGGTGGTTATGAGGCTGAAAGCGCGAGAAAAGCTTGGAGCCCCCAGTTTGTGTGGGGCTACGCAAGCGGTTCCCAAAGAGCTTTAGAACAAGGCATAGTTTTCCGTGCTGGCTCTTTGGGCGTGGGACCAGTCTCCAGACATATGGCCATTTTTGGGCCTGGCGCGGCGCCAAGTGGGAAAGGGTGGTTTTGAGTCTGAAGGCAGCAGGAAAGCCTGCAGCCCCCAGGTGTGTGGGGCTACGCAAGCGGTTCCCAAAGAGCTTTAGAACAAGGCATAGTTTTCCCTGCTGGCTCTTTGGCGTGGGACCAGTCTCCAGAAATATGGCCATTTTTGGTCCTGGCGCAGCGTCAAGTGGGAAAGGGTGGTTTTGAGGCTGAAGGCAGCAGGAAAGCCTGCAGCCCCCAGGTGTGTGGGGCTACGCAAGCGGTTCCCAAAGAGCTTTAGAACAAGGCATAGTTTTCCCTGCTGGCTCTTTGGGCGTGGGACCAAACTCCAGATATATGGCCATTTTTGGGCCTGGCGCGGCGCCAAGTGGGAAAGGGTGGTTTTGAGGCTGAAGGCAGCAGGAAAGCCTGCAGCCCCCAGGTGTGTGGGGCTACGCAAGCGTTTCCCAAAGAGCTTTAGAACAAGGCATACTTTTCCCTTCCAGCTCTTTGGGCGTGGGACCAACCTCCAGACATATGGCCATTTTTGTGCCTGGCGCAGCGCCAAGTGGGAAAGTGTGGTTTTGAGGCTGAAAGCGCGAGAAAAGCCTGCAGCCCCCAGTTTGTGTGGGGCTACGCAAGCCGTTCCCAAAGAGCTTTAGAACAAGGCATAGTTTTCCCTGCTGGCTCTTTGGGCGTGGGACCAACCTCCAGACATATGGCCATTTTTGTGTCTGGCGTGACGCCATGTGGAAAAGGGTGCATCTGAGGTTGAAGGCAGAAGGAAAGCCTGCAGCCCCCAGTTTGTGTGGGGCTACGCAAGCGGTTCCCAAAGAGCTTTAGAACAGGGCATAGTTTTCCCTGCTGGCTCTTTGGGCGTGGGACCAGTCTCCAGATATATGGCCATTTTTGGGCATGGCGTGACGCCAAGTGGGAAAGGGTGGTTTTGAGGCTGAAGGCAGCAGGAAAGCCTGCAGCCCCCAGGTCTGTGGGGCCACGCAAGTGGTTCCCAAAGAGCTTTAGAACAAGGCATAGTTTTCCCTGCTGGCTCTTTGGGCGTGGGACCAACATCCAGAAATATGGCCATTTTTGTGCCTGGCGCTGCACCAAGTGGGAAAGGGTGGTTTTGAGGCTGAAGGCAGCAGGAAAGCCTGCAGCCCCCAGGTGTGTGGGGCTACGCAAGCCGTTCCCAAAGAGCTTTAGAACAAGGCATAGTTTTCCCTGCTGGCTCTTTGGGCGTGGGACCAACCTCCAGACATATGGCCATTTTTGTGCCTGGCGTCACGCGATGTGGAAAAGGGTGGTTTTGAGGCTGAAGGCAGCAGGAAAGCGTGCAGCCTACAGGTGTGTGGGGCTACGCAAGCGGTTCCCAAAGAGCTTTAGAACAAGGCATAGTTTTCCCTGCTGGCTCTTTGGGCGTGGGACCAGTCTCCAGACATATGGCCATTTTTGTGCCTGGCGCGGGGCCAACTGGGAAAGGGTGGTTTTGAGGCTGAAGGCAGCAGTAAAGCCTGCAGCCCCCAGGTGTGTGGGGCTACGCAAGCGGTTCCCAAAGAGCTTTAGAACAAGTCATAGTTTTCCCTGCTGGCTCTTTGGGCGTGGGACCAAACTCCAGATATATGCCCATTTTTGGGCTTGGCGCGATGCCAAGTGGGAAAGGGTGGTTTTGAGTCTGAAGGCAGCAGGAAAGCCTGCAGCCCCCAGGTGTGTGGGGCTACGCAAGCGTTTCCCAAAGAGCTTTAGAACAAGGCATACTTTTCCCTTCCAGCTCTTTGGGCGTGGGACCAGTCTGCAGTCATATGGCCATTTTTGGGCCTGGCGCGGCGCTAAGTGGGAAAGGGTGGTTTTTAGGCTGAAGAGAGCAGGAAAGCCTGCAGCCCCCAGGTGTGTGGGGCTACGCAAGCGGTTCCCAAAGAGCTTTAGAACAAGGCATAGTTTTCCCTGCTGGCTCTTTGGGCGTGGGACCAAACTCCAGATATATGGCCGTTTTTGGGCCTGGCGCGGCGCCAAGTGGGAAAGGGTGGTTTTGAGGCTGAAGGCAGCAGGAAAGCCTGCAGCCCCCAGGTGTGTGGGGCTACGCAAGCGGTTCCCAAAGAGCTTTAGAACAAGGCATAGTTTTCCCTGCTGGCTCTTTGGGCGTGGGACCAGTCTCCAGAGATATGGCCATTTTTGTGCCTGGCGCGGGGCCAAGTGGGAAAGGGTGGTTTTGAGGCTGAAGGCAGCAGGAAAGCCTGCAGCACCCAGGTGTGTGGGGCTACGCAAGCGTTTCCCGATGAGCTTTAGAACAAGGCATACTTTTCCCTTCTAGCTCTTTGGGCGTGGGACCAGTCTCCAGACATATGGCCATTTTTGTGCCTGGCGCAGCGCCAAGTGGGAAAGGGTGGTTATGAGGCTGAAAGCGCGAGAAAAGCTTGGAGCCCCCAGTTTGTGTGGGGCTACGCAAGCGGTTCCCAAAGAGCTTTAGAACAAGGCATAGTTTTCCGTGCTGGCTCTTTGGGCGTGGGACCAGTCTCCAGACATATGGCCATTTTTGGGCCTGGCGCGGCGCCAAGTGGGAAAGGGTGGTTTTGAGTCTGAAGGCAGCAGGAAAGCCTGCAGCCCCCAGGTGTGTGGGGCTACGCAAGCGGTTCCCAAAGAGCTTTAGAACAAGGCATAGTTTTCCCTGCTGGCTCTTTGGCGTGGGACCAGTCTCCAGAAATATGGCCATTTTTGGTCCTGGCGCAGCGTCAAGTGGGAAAGGGTGGTTTTGAGGCTGAAGGCAGCAGGAAAGCCTGCAGCCCGCAGGTCTGTGGGGCTACGCAAGCGGTTCCCAAAGAGCTTTAGAACAAGGCATAGTTTTCCCTGCTGTCTCTTTGGGCATGGGACCAGTCTCCAGATATATGGCCATTTTTGGGCCTGGCTTGGCGCCAAGTGGGAAAGGGTGGTTTTGAGTCTGAAGGCAGCAGGAAAGCCTGCAGCCCCCAGGTGTGTGGGGCTACACAAGCGGTTCCCAAAGAGCTTTAGAACAAGGCATAGTTTTCCCTGCTGGCTCTTTGGGAAAGGGACCAGTCTCCAGAAATATGGCCATTTTTGTGCCTGGCGCGGGGCCAAGTAAGAAAAGGTGGTTTTGAGGCTGAAGGCAGCAGGAAAGCCTGCAGCCCCCAGTTTGTGTGGGGCTACGCAAGCGGTTCCCAAAGAGCTTTAGAACAAGGCATAATTTTCCCTGCTGGCTCTTTGGGCGTGGGACCAGTCTCCAGACATATGGCCATTTTTGGGCCTGGCGCGGGGCCAAGTGGGAAAGGGTGGTTTTGAGGCTGAAGGCAGCAGGAAAGCCTGCAGCCCCCAGGTCTGTGGGGCTACGCAAGCGGTTCCCAAAGAGGTTTAGAACAAGGCATAGTTTTCCCTGCTGGCTCTTTGGGCGTGGGACCAACCTCCAGACATATGGCCATTTTTGTGCCTGGCGTGACGCCATGTGGAAAAGGGTGCTTCTGAGGTTGAAGGCAGCAGGAAAGCCTGTAGCCCGCAGGTCTGTGGGGCCACGCAAGCGGTTCACAAAGAGCTTTAGAACAAGGCATAGTTTTCCCTGCTGGCTCTTTGGGCGTGGGACCAGTCTCCAGACATATGGCCATTTTTGTGCCTGGCGCGATGCCAAGTGGGAAAGGGTTCTTTTGAGGCTGAAGAGAGCAGGAATGCCTGCAGCCCCCAGGTGTGTGGGGCTACGCAAGCGGTTCCCAAAGAGCTTTAGAACAAGGCATAGTTTTCCCTGCTGGCTCTTTGGGCGTTGGACCAAACTCCAGATATATGACCATTTTTGGGCCTGGCGCGATGCCAAGTTTGAAAGGGTGGTTTTGAGGCTGAAAGCGCGAGAAAAGCCTGCAGCCCCCAGTTTCTGTGGGGCTACGCAAGCGGTTCCCAAAGAGCTTTAGAACAAGGCATAGTTTTCCCTGCTGGCTCTTTGGGCGTGGGACCAGTCTCCAGACATATGGCCATTTTTGTGCCTGGCTGACGCCATGTGGAAAAGGGTTCTTTTGAGGCTGAAGGCAGCAGGAAAGCCTGCAGCCCCCAGGTGTGTGGGGCTACGCAAGCGGTTCCCAAAGAGCTTTAGAACAAGGCATAGTTTTCCCTGCTGGCTCTTTGGGCGTGGGACCAGTCTCCAGACATATGGCCATTTTTGGGCCTGGCGCGGCGCTAAGTGGGAAAGGGTGCTTTGGAGGCTGAAGAGAGCAGGAAAGCCTGCAGCCCCCAGGTGTGTGGGGCTACGCAAACGGTTCCCAAAGAGCTTTAGAACAAGGCATAGTTTTCCCTGCTGGCTCTTTGGGCGTGGGACCAGTCTCCAGATATATGGCCATTTTTGGGCCTGCTGCGGCGCCAAGTGGGAAAGGGTGGTTTTGAGGCTGAAGAGAGCAGGAAAGCCTGCAGCCCCCAGGTGTGTGGGGCTACGCAAGCGGTTCCCAAAGAGCTTTAGAACAAGGCATAGTTTTCCCTGCTGGCTCTTTGGGCGTGGGACCAGTCTCCAGACATATGGCCATTTTTGGGCCTGGCGCAGCGCCAAGTGGGAAAGGGGGGTTTTGAGGCTGAAGGCAGCAGGAAAGCCTGCAGCCCCCAGGTGTGTGGGGCTACGCAAGCGGTTCCCAAAGAGCTTTAGAACAAGGCATAGTTTTCCCTGCTGGCTCTTTGGGCGTGGGACCAACCTCCAGACATATGGCCATTTTTGTGCCTGGCGTGACGCCATGTGGAAAAGGGTGGTTTTGAGGCTGAAGGCAGCAGGAAAGCCTGCAGCCCCCAGGTGTGTGCGGCTACGCAAGCGGTTCCCAAAGAGCTTTAGAACAAGGCATAGTTTTCCCTGCTGGCTCTTTGGGCGTGGGACCAGTCTCCAGACATATGGCCATTTTTGGGCCTGGCGTGACGCCATGTGGGAAAGGGTGGTTTTGAGGCTGAAGGCAGCAGGAAAGCCTGCAGCCCCCAGGTGTGTGGGGCTACGCAAGCCGTTCCCAAAGAGCTTTAGAACAAGGCATAGTTTTCCCTGCTGGCTCTTTGGGCGTGGGACCAGTCTCCAGCCATATGGACATTTTTGGGCCTGGCACGGCGCCAAGTGGGAAAGGGTGGTTTTGAGTCTGAAGGCAGCAGGAAAGCCTGCAGTCCCCAGGTGTGTGGGGCTACGCAAGCGGTTCCCAAAGAGCTTTAGAACAAGGCATAGTTTTCCCTGCTGGCTCTTTGGCGTGGGACCAGTCTCCAGAAATATGGCCATTTTTGGTCCTGGCGCAGCGCCAAGTGGGAAAGGGTGGTTTTGAGGCTGAAGGCAGCAGGAAAGCCTGCAGCCCGCAGGTGTGTGGGGCTACACAAGCGGTTCCCAAAGAGCTTTAGAACAAGGCATAGTTTTCCCTGCTGGCTCTTTGGGCATGGGACCAGTCTCCAGATATATGGCCATTTTTGTGCCTGGCGCGGGGCCAAGTGGGAAAGGGTGCTTTTGAGTCTGAAGGCAGCAGGAAAGCCTGCAGCCCCCAGGTGTGTGGGGCTACACAAGCGGTTCCCAAAGAGCTTTAGAACAAGGCATAGTTTTCCCTGCTGGCTCTTTGGGAAAGGGACCAGTCTCCAGAAATATGGCCATTTTTGTGCCTGGCGCGGGGCCAAGTAAGAAAGCGTGGTTTTGAGGCTGAAGGCAGCAGGAAAGCCTGCAGCCCCCAGGTGTGTGGGCCTACGCAAGCGGTTTTCAAAGAGCTTTAGAACAAGGCATAATTTTCCCTGCTGGCTCTTTGGGCGTGGGACCAGTCTCCTGACATATGGCCATTTTTGGGCCTGGCGCGGGGCCAAGTGGGAAAGGTTGGTTTTGAGGCTGAAGGCAGCAGGAAAGCCTGCAGCCCCCAGGTCTGTGGGGCTACGCAAGCGGTTCCCAAAGAGGTTTAGAACAAGGCATAGTTTTCCCTGCTGGCTCTTTGGGCGTGGGACCAACCTCCAGACATATGGCCATTTTTGTGCCTCGCGTGACGCCATGTGGAAAAGGGTGCTTCTGAGGTTGAAAACAGCAGGAAAGCCTGTAGCCCGCAGGTCTGTGGGGCCACGCAAGCGGTTCCCAAAGAGCTTTAGAACAAGGCATAGTTTTCCCTGCTGGCTCTTTGGGCGTGGGACCAGTCTCCAGACATATGGCCATTTTTGTGCCTGGCGCGGAGCCAAGTGGGAAAGGATTCTTTTGAGGCTGAAGAGAGCAGGAAAGCCTGCAGCCCCCAGGTGTGTGGGGCTACGCAAGAGGTTCCCAAAGAGCTTTAGAACAAGGCATAGTTTTCCCTGCTGGCTCTTTGGGCGTGGGACCAAACTCCAGATATATGGCCATTTTTGTGCCTGGCGCGGCACCAAGTGGGAAAGCGTGCTTTTGAGGCTGAAAACGCAAGAAAAGCCTGCAGCCCCCACTTTGTGTGGGGCTACGCAAGCGGTTCCCAAAGAGCTTTAGAACAAGGCATAGTTTTCCCTGCTGGCTCTTTGGGCGTGGGACCAGTCTCCAGACATATGGCCATTTTTGTGCCTGGCTGACGCCATGTGGAAAAGGGTTGTTTTGAGGCTGAAGGCAGCAGGAAAGCCTGCAGCCCCCAGGTGTGTGGGGCTACGCAAGCGGTTCCCAAAGAGCTTTAGAACAGGGCATAGTTTTCCCTGCTGGCTCTTTGGGCGTGGGACCAGTCTCCAGATATATGGCCATTTTTGGGCATGGCGTGACGCCAAGTGGGAAAGGGTGGTTTTGAGGCTGAAGGCAGCAGGAAAGCCTGCAGCCCGCAGGTCTGTGGGGCCACGCAAGTGGTTCCCAAAGAGCTTTAGAACAAGGCATAGTTTTCCCTGCTGGCTCTTTGGGCGTGGGACCAACATCCAGAAATATGGCCATTTTTGTGCCTGGCGCTGCACCAAGTGGGAAAGGGTGGTTTTGAGTCTGAAGGCAGCAGGAAAGCCTGCAGCCCCCAGGTGTGTGGGGCTACGCAAGCCGTTCCCAAAGATCTTTAGAACAAGGCATAGTTTTCCCTGCTGGCTCTTTGGGCGTGGGACCAACCTCCAGACATATGGCCATTTTTGTGCCTGGCGTCACGCGATGTGGAAAAGGGTGGTTTTGAGGCTGAAGGCAGCAGGAAAGCGTGCAGCCTACAGGTGTGTGGGGCTACGCAAGCGGTTCCCAAAGAGCTTTAGAACAAGGCATAGTTTTCCCTGCTGGCTCTTTGGGCGTGGGACCAGTCTCCAGACATATGGCCATTTTTGTGCCTGGCGCGGGGCCAACTGGGAAAGGGTGGTTTTGAGGCTGAAGGCAGCAGTAAAGCCTGCAGCCCCCAGGTGTGTGGGGCTACGCAAGCGGTTCCCAAAGAGCTTTAGAACAAGGCATAGTTTTCCCTGCTGGCTCTTTGGGCGTGGGACCAAACTCCAGATATATGCCCATTTTTGGGCTTGGCGCGATGCCAAGTGGGAAAGGGTGGTTTTGAGACTGAAGGCAGCAGGAAAGCCTGCAGCCCCCAGGTGTGTGGGGCTACGCAAGCGTTTCCCAAAGAGCTTTAGAACAAGGCATACTTTTCCCTTCCAGCTCTTTGGGCGTGGGACCAGTCTGCAGTCATATGGCCATTTTTGGGCCTGGCGCGGCGCCAAGTGGGAAAGGGGGGTTTTGAGGCTGAAGAGAGCAGGAAAGCCTGCAGCCCCCAGGTGTGTGGGGCTACGCAAGCGGTTCCCAAAGAGCTTTAGAACAAGGCATAGTTTTCCCTGCTGGCTCTTTGGGCGTGGGACCAAACTCCAGATATATGGCCATTTTTGGGCCTGGCGCGGCGCCAAGTGGGAAAGGGTGGTTTTGAGGCTGAAGGCAGCAGGAAAGCCTGCAGCCCCCAGGTGTGTGGGGCTACGCAAGCGTTTCCCAAAGAGCTTTAGAACAAGGCATACTTTTCCCTTCCAGCTCTTTGGGCGTGGGACCAACCTCCAGACATATGGCCATTTTTGTGCCTGGCGCAGCGCCAAGTGGGAAAGTGTGGTTTTGAGGCTGAAAGCGCGAGAAAAGCCTGCAGCCCCCAGTTTGTGTGGGGCTACGCAAGCCGTTCCCAAAGAGCTTTAGAACAAGGCATAGTTTTCCCTGCTGGCTCTTTGGGCGTGGGACCAACCTCCAGACATATGGCCATTTTTGTGTCTGGCGTGACGCCATGTGGAAAAGGGTGCATCTGAGGTTGAAGGCAGAAGGAAAGCCTGCAGCCCCCAGTTTGTGTGGGGCTACGCAAGCGGTTCCCAAAGAGCTTTAGAACAGGGCATAGTTTTCCCTGCTGGCTCTTTGGGCGTGGGACCAGTCTCCAGATATATGGCCATTTTTGGGCATGGCGTGACGCCAAGTGGGAAAGGGTGGTTTTGAGGCTGAAGGCAGCAGGAAAGCCTGCAGCCCCCAGGTCTGTGGGGCCACGCAAGTGGTTCCCAAAGAGCTTTAGAACAAGGCATAGTTTTCCCTGCTGGCTCTTTGGGCGTGGGACCAACATCCAGAAATATGGCCATTTTTGTGCCTGGCGCTGCACCAAGTGGGAAAGGGTGGTTTTGAGGCTGAAGGCAGCAGGAAAGCCTGCAGCCCCCAGGTGTGTGGGGCTACGCAAGCCGTTCCCAAAGAGCTTTAGAACAAGGCATAGTTTTCCCTGCTGGCTCTTTGGGCGTGGGACCAACCTCCAGACATATGGCCATTTTTGTGCCTGGCGTCACGCGATGTGGAAAAGGGTGGTTTTGAGGCTGAAGGCAGCAGGAAAGCGTGCAGCCTACAGGTGTGTGGGGCTACGCAAGCGGTTCCCAAAGAGCTTTAGAACAAGGCATAGTTTTCCCTGCTGGCTCTTTGGGCGTGGGACCAGTCTCCAGACATATGGCCATTTTTGTGCCTGGCGCGGGGCCAACTGGGAAAGGGTGGTTTTGAGGCTGAAGGCAGCAGTAAAGCCTGCAGCCCCCAGGTGTGTGGGGCTACGCAAGCGGTTCCCAAAGAGCTTTAGAACAAGGCATAGTTTTCCCTGCTGGCACTTTGGGCGTGGGACCAAACTCCAGATATATGCCCATTTTTGGGCTTGGCGCGATGCCAAGTGGGAAAGGGTGGTTTTGAGTCTGAAGGCAGCAGGAAAGCCTGCAGCCCCCAGGTGTGTGGGGCTACGCAAGCGTTTCCCAAAGAGCTTTAGAACAAGGCATACTTTTCCCTTCCAGCTCTTTGGGCGTGGGACCAGTCTGCAGTCATATGGCCATTTTTGGGCCTGGCGCGGCGCTAAGTGGGAAAGGGTGGTTTTTAGGCTGAAGAGAGCAGGAAAGCCTGCAGCCCCCAGGTGTGTGGGGCTACGCAAGCGGTTCCCAAAGAGCTTTAGAACAAGGCATAGTTTTCCCTGCTGGCTCTTTGGGCGTGGGACCAAACTCCAGATATATGGCCATTTTTGGGCCTGGCGCGGCGCCAAGTGGGAAAGGGTGGTTTTGAGGCTGAAGGCAGCAGGAAAGCCTGCAGCCCCCAGGTCTGTGGGGCTACGCAAGCGGTTCCCAAAGAGCTTTAGAACAAGGCATAGTTTTCCCTGCTGGCTCTTTGGGCGTGGGACCAGTCTCCAGAGATATGGCCATTTTTGTGCCTGGCGCGGGGCCAAGTGGGAAAGGGTGGTTTTGAGGCTGAAGGCAGCAGGAAAGCCTGCAGCACCCAGGTGTGTGGGGCTACGCAAGCGTTTCCCGATGAGCTTTAGAACAAGGCATACTTTTCCCTTCTAGCTCTTTGGGCGTGGGACCAGTCTCCAGACATATGGCCATTTTTGTGCCTGGCGCAGCGCCAAGTGGGAAAGGGTGGTTATGAGGCTGAAAGCGCGAGAAAAGCTTGGAGCCCCCAGTTTGTGTGGGGCTACGCAAGCGGTTCCCAAAGAGCTTTAGAACAAGGCATAGTTTTCCCTGCTGGCTCTTTGGGCGTGGGACCAGTCTGCAGACATATGGCCATTTTTGGGCCTGGCGCGGCGCCAAGTGGGAAAGGGTGCTTTTGAGGCTGAAGGCAGCAGGAAAGCCTGCAGCCCCAGGTGTGTGGGGCAACGCAAGCCGTTCCCAAAGAGCTTTAGAACAAGGCATAGTTTTCCCTGCTGGCTCTTTGGGCGTGGGACCAACCTCCAGACATATGGCCATTTTGTGTCTGGCGTGACGCCATGTGGAAAAGGGTGCATCTGAGGTTGAAGGCAGAAGGAAAGCCTGCAGCCCCCAGTTTGTGTGGGGCTACGCAAGCGGTTCCCAAAGAGCTTTAGAACAAGGCATAGTTTTCCCTGCTGGCTCTTTGGGCGTGGGACCAGTCTCCAGATATATGGCCATTTTTGTGCCTGGCGCTGCACCAAGTGGGAAAGGGTGGTTTTGAGGCTGAAGGCAGCAGGAAAGCCTGCAGCCCCCAGGTCTGTGGGGCTACGCAAGCGGTTCCCAAAGAGCTTTAGAACAAGGCATAGTTTTCCCTGCTGGCTCTTTGGGCGTGGGACCAGTCTCAGACATATAGCCATTTTTGGGCCTGGCGCGGGGCCAAGTGGGAAAGGGTTCTTTTGAGGCTGAAGAGAGCAGGAAAGCCTGCAGCCCCCAGGTCTGTGGGGCTACGCAAGCGGTTCCCAAAGAGCTTTAGAACAAGGCATAGTTTTCCCTGCTGGCTCTTTGGGCGTGGGACCAGTCTCCAGAGATATGGCCATTTTTCGGCCTGGCGCGGCGCCAAGTGGGAAAGGGTTCTTTGAGGCTGAAGAGAGCAGGAAAGCCTGCAGCCCCCAGGTGTGTGGGGCTACGCAAGCGGTTCCCAAGGAGCTTTAGAACAAGGCATAGTTTTCCCTGCTGGCTCTTTGGGAAAGGGACCAGTCTCCAGACATATGGCCATTTTTGGCCTGGCGCGGCGCCAAGTGCGAAAGGGTTCTTCTGAGGCTGAAGAGAGCAGGAAAGCCTGCAGCCCCCAGGTCTGTGGGGCTACGCAAGCCGTTCCCAAAGAGCTTTAGAACAAGGCATAGTTTTCCCTGCTGGCTCTTTGGGCGTGGACCAACCTCCAGACATATGGCCATTTTTGTGCCTGGCGTGACGCCAAGTGGGAAAGGGTGGTTTTGAGGCTGAAGGCAGTAGGAAAGCCTGCAGCCCGCAGGTCTGTGGGGCCACGCAAGTGGTTCCCAAAGAGCTTTAGAACAAGGCATAGTTTTCCCTGCTGGCTCTTTGGGAAAGGGACCAGTCTCCAGAAATATGGCCATTTTTGGGCCTGGCGCGGCGCCAATTGCGAAAGGTTTCTTTTGAGGCTGAAGAGAGCAGGAAAGCCTGCAGCCCCCAGGTCTGTGGGGCTACGCAAGCGGTTCCCAAAGAGCTTTAGAAGAAGGCATAGTTTTCCCTGCTGGCTCTTTGGGCGTGGGACCAGTCTCCAGATATATGGCCATTTTTCGGCATGGCGCGGCGCCAAGTGGGAAAGGGTTCTTTGAGGCTGAAGAGAGCAGGAAAGCCTGCAGCCCCCAGGTGTGTGGGGCTACGCAAGCCATTCCCAAGGAGCTTTAGAACAAGGCATAGTTTTCCCTGCTGGCTCTTTGGGCGTGGGACCAATCTTCAGATATATGGCCATTTTTGGGCCTGGCGCGATGCCAAGTGGGAAAGGGTGGTTTTGAGTCTGAAGGCAGCTGGAAAGCCTGCAGCCCCCAGGTGTGTTGGGCTACGCAAGCGGTTCCCAAAGAGCTTTAGAACAAGGCATAGTTTTCCCTGCTGGCTCTTTGGGCGTGGGACCAGTCTCCTGACATATGGCCATTTTTGTGCCTGGCGCGGGGCCAAGTGGGAAAGGGTGGTTTTGAGGCTGAAGGCAGCAGGAAAGCCTGCAGCCCCCAGGTGTGTGGGGCTACGCAAGCCATTCCCAAAGAGCTTTAGAACAAGGCATAGTTTTCCCTGCTGGCTCTTTGGGCGTGGGACCAAACTCCAGACATATGGCCATTTTTGTGCCTGGCGTGGCGCCATGTTGGAAAGGGTGGTTTTGAGGCTGAAGGCAGTAGGAAAGCCTGCAGCCCGCAGGTCTGTGGGGCCACGCAAGTGGTTCCCAAAGAGCTTTAGAACAAGGCATAGTTTTCCCTGCTGGCTCTTTGGGAAAGGGACCAGTCTCCAGAAATATGGCCATTTTTGGGCCTGGCGCGGCGCCAATTGCGAAAGGTTTCTTTTGAGGCTGAAGAGAGCAGGAAAGCCTGCAGCCCCCAGGTCTGTGGGGCTACGCAAGCGGTTCCCAAAGAGCTTTAGAAGAAGGCATAGTTTTCCCTGCTGGCTCTTTGGGCGTGGGACCAGTCTCCAGATATATGGCCATTTTTCGGCATGGCGCGGCGCCAAGTGGGAAAGGGTTCTTTGAGGCTGAAGAGAGCAGGAAAGCCTGCAGCCCCCAGGTGTGTGGGGCTACGCAAGCCATTCCCAAGGAGCTTTAGAACAAGGCATAGTTTTCCCTGCTGGCTCTTTGGGCGTGGGACCAATCTTCAGATATATGGCCATTTTTGGGCCTGGCGCGATGCCAAGTGGGAAAGGGTGGTTTTGAGTCTGAAGGCAGCTGGAAAGCCTGCAGCCCCCAGGTGTGTTGGGCTACGCAAGCGGTTCCCAAAGAGCTTTAGAACAAGGCATAGTTTTCCCTGCTGGCTCTTTGGGCGTGGGACCAGTCTCCTGACATATGGCCATTTTTGTGCCTGGCGCAGCGCCAAGTGGGAAAGGGTGGTTTTGAGGCTGAAGGCAGCAGGAAAGCCTGCAGCCCCCAGGTGTGTGGGGCTACGCAAGCCATTCCCAAAGAGCTTTAGAACAAGGCATAGTTTTCCCTGCTGGCTCTTTGGGCGTGGGACCAAACTCCAGACATATGGCCATTTTTGTGCCTGGCGTGGCGCCAATTTGGGAAAGGGTGGTTTTGAGGCTGAAGGCAGCAGGAAAGCCTGCAGCCCCCAGGTGTGTGGGGCTACGCAAGCGGTTCCCAAAGAGCTTTAGAACAAGGCATAGTTTTCCCTGCTGGCTCTTTGGGCGTGGGATCAGTCTCCAGATATATGGCCATTTTTGGGCCTGGCGCAGCGCCAAGTGGGAAAGGGTGGTTTTGAGGCTGAAGGCAGCAGGAAAGCCTGCAGCCCCCAGGTCTGTGCGGCTACGCAAGCGGTTCCCAAAGAGCTTTAGAACAAGGCATAGTTTTCCCTGCTGGCTCTTTGGGCGTGGGACCAGTCTCCAGACATATGGCCATTTTTGGGCATGGCGCGGGGCTAAGTGGGAAAGGGTGGTTTTGAGGCTGAAGGCAGCAGGAAAGCCTGCAGCCCCCAGGAGTGTGGGGCTACGCAAGAGGTTCCCAAAGAGCTTTAGAACAAGGCATAGTTTTCCCTGCTGGCTCTTTGGGAAAGGGACCAGTCTCCAGACATATGGCCATTTTTGGGCCAGGCTTGGCGCCAAGTGGGAAAGGGTGGTTTTGAGTCTGAAGGCAGCAGTAAAGCCTGCAGCCCCCAGGTGTGTGGGGCTACGCAAGCGGTTCCCAAAGAGCTTTAGAACAAGGAATAGTTTTCCCTGCTGGCTCTTTGGGCGTGGGACCAGTCTCCAGATATATGGCCATTTTTGTGCCTGGCGCGGCACCAAGTGGGAAAGGGTGGTTTTGAGGCTGAAGGCAGCAGGAAAGCCTGCAGCCCCCAGGTGTGTGGGGCTACGCAAGCGGTTCCCAAAGAGCTTTAGAACAAGGCATAGTTTTCCCTGCTGGCTCTTTGGGCGGTCGACCAATCTTCAGATATATGGCCATTTTTGGGCCTGGCGCGGCACCAAGTGGGAAAGGGTGGTTTTGAGGCTGAAGGCAGCAGGAAAGCCTGCAGCCCCCAGGTGTGTGGGGCTACACAAGCGGTTCCCAAAGAGCTTTAGAACAAGGCATAGTTTTCCCTGCTGGCTCTTTGGGCGTGGGACCAGTCTCCAGACATATGGCCATTTTTGTGCCTGCGTGACGCCATGTGGAAAAGGGTGGTTTTGAGGCTGAAGTCCGCAGGAAAGCCTGCAGCCCCCATGTCTGTGGGGCTACGCAAGCGGTTCCCAAAGAGCTTTAGAACAAGGCATAGTTTTCCCTGCTGGCTCTTTGGGCGTGGGACCAACCTCCAGACATATGGCCATTTTTGTGCCTGGCGTGACGCCATGTGGGAAAGGTCGTTTTGAGGCTGACGGCAGCAGGAAAGCCTGCAGCCCGCAGGTCTGTGGGGCCACGCAAGCGGTTCCCAAAGAGCTTTAGAACAAGGCATAGTTTTCCCTGCTGGCTCTTTGGGAAAGGGACCAGTCTCCAGAAATATGGCCATTTTTGTGCCTGGCAGGATGCCAAGTGGGAAAGGGTGGTTTTGAGGCTGAAGGCAGCAGGAAAGCCTGCAGCCCCCAGGTGTGTGGGGCTACGCAAGCGGTTCCCAAAGAGCTTTAGAACAAGGCATAGTTTTCCCTGCTGGCTCTTTGGGCGTGGGACCAGTCTCCAGACATATGGCCATTTTTGGGCCTGGCGCGGCGCCAAGTGGGAAAGGGTGGTTTTGAGGCTGAAGGCAGCAGGAAAGCCTGCAGCCCCCAGGTGTGTGGGGCTACGCAAGCGGTTCCCAAAGAGCTTTAGAACAAGGCATAGTTTTCCCTGCTGGCTCTTTGGGCGTGGGACCAGTCTCCAGACATATGGCCATTTTTGGGCCTGGCGCGGCGCCAAGTGGGAAAGGGTGCTTTTGAGACTGAAGAGAGCAGGAAAGCCTGCAGCCCCCAGGTGTGTGGGGCTACGCAAGCCGTTCCCAAAGAGCTTTAGAACAAGGCATAGTTTTCCCTGCTGGCTCTTTGGGCGTGGGACCAGTCTCCAGACATATGGCCATTTTTGGGCCTGGCGCAGCGCCAAGTGGGAAAGGGTGGTTTTGAGGCTGAAGGCAGCAGGAAAGCCTGCAGCCCCCAGGTGTGTGGGGCTACGCAAGCGGTTCCCAAAGAGCTTTAGAACAAGGCATAGTTTTCCCTGCTGGCTCTTTGGGCGTGGGACCAGTCTCCAGACATATGGCCATTTTTGGGCCTGGCTAACGCCATGTGGAAAAGGGTTGTTTTGAGGCTGAAGGCAGCAGGAAAGCCTGCAGCCCCCAGGTGTGTGGGGCTACGCAAACGGTTCCCAAAGAGCTTTAGAACAAGGCATAGTTTTCCCTGCTGGTTCTTTGGGCGTGGGACCAACCTCCAGACATATGGCCATTTTTGTGCCTGGCGTGACGCCATGTGGAAAAGGGTGGTTTTGAGGCTGAAGGCAGCAGGAAAGCCTGCAGCCCCCAGTTTGTGTGGGGCTACGCAAGCGGATCCCAAAGAGCTTTAGAACAAGGCATAGTTTTCCCTGCTGGCTCTTTGGGCGTGGGACCAGTCTCCAGACATATGGCCATTTTTGGGCCTGGCGTGACGCCATGTGGGAAAGGGTGGTTTTGAGGCTGAAGGCAGCAGGAAAGCCTGCAGCCCCCAGGTGTGTGGGGCTACGCAAGCCGTTCCCAAAGAGCTTTAGAACAAGGCATAGTTTTCCCTGCTGGCTCTTTGGGCGTGGGACCAGTCTCCAGACATATGGCCATTTTTGGGCCTGGCGCGGCGCCAAGTGGGAAAGGGTGCTTTTGAGGCTGAAGAGAGCAGGAAAGCCTGCAGCCTCCAGGTGTGTGGGGCTACGCAAACGGTTCCCAAAGAGCTTTAGAGCAAGGCATAGTTTTCCCTGCTGGCTCTTTGGGCGTGGGACCAACCTCCAGACATATGGCCATTTTTGTGCCTGACGTGACGCCAAGTGGGAAAGGGTGGTTTTGAGGCTGAAGGCAGCAGGAAAGCCTGCAGCCCCCAGGTGTGTGGGGCCACGCAAGCGGTTCCCAAAGAGCTTTAGAACAAGGCATAGTTTTCCCTGCTGGCTCTTTGGGAAAGGGACCAGTCTCCAGACATATGGCCATTTTTGGGCCTGGCGCGGCGCCAAGTGGGAAAGGGTCGTTTTGAGTCTGAAGGCAGCAGGAAAGCCTGCAGCCCCCAGGTGTGTTTGGATACGCAAGCGGTTCCCAAAGAGGTTTAGAACAAGGCATAGTTTTCCCTGCTGGCTCTTTGGGCGTGGGACCAACCTCCAGACATATGGCCATTTTTGTGCCTGGCGTGACGCCATGTGGAAAAGGGTGGTTTTGAGGCTGAAGGCAGCAGGAAAGCCTGCAGCCCCCAGGTGTGTGGGGCTACGCAAGCGGTTCCCAAAGAGCTTTAGAACAAGGCATAGTTTTCCCTGCTGGCTCTTTGGGCGTGGGACCAGTCTCCAGACATATGGCCATTTTTGTGCCTGGCGTGACGCCATGTGGAAAAGGGTTGTTTTGAGGCTGAAGGCAGTAGAAAAGCCTGCAGCCCCCAGGTCTGTGGGGCTACGCAAGCGGTTCCCAAAGAGCTTTAGAACAAGGCATAGTTTTCCCTGCTGGCTCTTTGGGCGTGGGACCAGTCTCCTGACATATGGCCATTTTTGTGCCTGGCGTGACGTCATGTGGGAAAGGGTGGTTTTGAGGCTGAAGGCAGCAGGAAAGCCTGCAGCCCCCAGGTGTGTGGGGCCACGCAAGCGGTTCCCAAAGAGCTTTAGAACAAGGCATAGTTTTCCCTGCTGGCTCTTTGGGCGTGGGACCAATCTCCAGACATATGGCCATTTTTGGGCCTGGCGCGGCGCCAATTGCGAAAGGTTTCTTTTGAGGCTGAAGAGAGCAGGAAAGACTGCAGCCCCCAGTTTGTGTGGGGCTACGCAAGCGGTTCCCAAAGAGCTTTAGAACAAGGCATAGTTTTCCCTGCTGGCTCTTTGGGCGTGGGACCAACCTCCAGACATATGGCCATTTTTGTGTCTGGCGTGACGCCATGTGGAAAAGGGTGGTTTTGAGTCTGAAGGCAGCAGGAAATCCTGCAGCCCGCAGGTCTGTTGGGCCACGCAAGCGGTTCCCAAAGAGCTTTAGAACAAGGCATAGTTTTCCCTGCTGGCTCTTTGGGCTTGGGACCAGTCTCCAGAAATATGGCCATTTTTGTGCCTGGCGCGATGCCAAGTGGGAAAGGGTGGTTTTGAGGCTGAAAGCGCGAGAAAAGCCTGCAGCCCCCAGTTTGTGTGGGGCTACGCAACAGGTTCCCAAAGAGCTTTAGAACAAGGCATAGTTTTCCCTGCTGGCTCTTTGGGCGTGGGATCAAACTCCAGATATATGGCCATTTTTGGGCCTGGCGCGATGCCAAGTGGGAAAGGGTGGTTTTGAGTCTGAAGGCAGCAGGAAAGCCTGCAGCCCCCAGGTCTGTGGGGCTACGCAAGCGGTTCCCAAAGAGCTTTAGAACAAGGCATAGTTTTCCGTGCTGGCTCTTTTGGCGTGGGACCAGTCTCCAGACATATGGCCATTTTTGTGCCTGGCTGACGCCATGTGGAAAAGGGTTGTTTTGAGGCTGAAGGCAGCAGGAAAGCCTGCAGCCCCCAGGTGTGTGGGGCTACGCAAGCGGTGCCCCAAGAGCTTTAGAACAAGGCATAGTTTTCCCTGCTGGCTCTTTAGGCGTGGGACCAACCTCCAGACATATGGCCATTTTTGTGCCTGGCGTGACGCCATGTGGAAAAGGGTGGTTTTGAGGCTGAAGGCAGCAGGAAAGCCTGCAGCCCCCAGGTGTGTGGGGCTACGCAAGCGGTTCCCAAAGAGCTTTAGAACAAGGCATAGTTTTCCCTGCTGGCTCTTTGGGAAAGGGACCAGTCTCCAGACATATGGCCATTTTTGTGCCTGCCGCGGCGCCAAGTGGGAAAGGGTCCTTTTGAGTCTGAAGGCAGCAGGAAAGCCTGCAGCCCCCAGGTGTGTGTGGGTACGCAAGCGGTTCCCAAAGAGCTTTAGAACAAGGCATAGTTTTCCCTGCTGGCTCTTTGGGCGTTGGACCAACCTCCAGACATATGGCCATTTTTGTGCCTGGCGTGACGCCATGTGGAAAAGGGTGGTTTTGAGGCTGAAGGCAGCAGGAAAGCCTGCAGCCCCCAGGTGTGTTGGGCTACGCAAGCGGTTCCCAAAGAGCTTTAGAACAAGGCATAGTTTTCCCTGCTGGCTCTTTGGGCGTGGGACCAACCTCCAGACATATGGCCATTTTTGTGCCTGGCGTGACGTCATGTGGGAAAGGGTGGTTTTGAGGCTGAAGGCAGCAGGAAAGCCTGCAGCCCCCAGGTCTGTGGGGCCACGCAAGCGGTTCCCAAAGAGCTTTAGAACAAGGCATAGTTTTCCCTGCTGGCTCTTTGGGCGTGGGACCAATCTCCAGACATATGGCCATTTTTGGGCCTGGCGCGGCGCCAATTTCGAAAGGTTTCTTTTGAGGCTGAAGAGAGCAGGAAAGACTGCAGCCCCCAGGTTGTGTGGGGCTACGCAAGCGGTTCCCAAAGAGCTTTAGAACAAGGCATAGTTTTCCCTGCTGGCTCTTTGGGCGTGGGACCAACCTCCAGACATATGGCCATTTTTGTGTCTGGCGTGACGCCATGTCGAAAAGGGTGGTTTTGAGTCTGAAGGCAGCAGGAAAGCCTGCAGCCCCCAGGTGTGTGGGGCTACGCAAGCGGTTCCCAAAGAGCTTTAGAGCAAGGCATAGTTTTCCCTGCTGGCTCTTTGGGCGTGGGACCAGTCTCCAGACATATGGCCATTTTTGTGTCTGGCGTGACGCCATGTGGAAAAGGGTGCTTCTGAGGTTGAAGGCAGCAGGAAAGCCGGCAGCCCGCAGGTCTGTGGGGCCACGCAAGCGGTTCCCAAAGAGCTTTAGAACAAGGCATAGTTTTCCCTGCTGGCTCTTTGGCGTGGGACCAGTCTCCAGAAATATGGCCATTTTTGGGCCTGGCGCGGGGCCAAGTGGGAAAGGGTGGTTTTGAGGCTGAAGGCAGCAGGAAAGCCTGCAGCCCGCAGGTCTGTGGGGCTACGCAAGCGGTTCCCAAAGAGCTTTAGAACAAGGCATAGTTTTCCCTGCTGGCTCTTTGGGCATGGGACCAGTCTCCAGACATATGGCCATTTTTGGGCCTGGCGCGGGGCCAAGTGGGAAAGGGTTGTTTTGAGGCTGAAGGCAGCAGGAAAGCCTGCAGCCCCCAGGTGTGTGGGGCTACGCAAGCGGTTCCCAAAGAGCTTTAGAACAAGGCATAGTTTTCCCTGCTGGCTCTTTGGGCGTGGGACCAACCTCCAGACATATGGCCATTTTTGTGTCTGGCGTGACGCCATGTGGAAAAGGGTGGTTTTGAGGCTGAAGGCAGCAGGAAAGCGTGCAGCCTACAGGTGTGAGGGGCTACGCAAGCGGTTCCCAAAGAGCTTTAGAACAAGGCATAGTTTTCCCTGCTGGCTCTTTGGGCGTGGGACGAGTCTCCAGACATATCGCCATTTTTGGGCCTGGCGCGGGGCCAAGTGGGAAAGGGTGGTTTTGAGGCTGAAGGCAGCAGGAAAGCCTGCAGCCCCCAGGTGTGTGGGGCTACGCAAGCCGTTCCCAAAGAGCTTTAAAACAAGGCATAGTTTTCCCTGCTGGCTCTTTGGGCGTGGGACCAGTCTCCAGACATATGGCCATTTTTGGGCCTGGCGCGGTGCCAAGTGGGAAAGGGTGCTTTTGAGGCTGAAGGCAGCAGGAAAGCCTGCAGCCCGCAGGTGTGTGGGGCTACGCAAGCGGTTCCCAAAGAGCTTTAGAACAAGGCATAGTTTTCCCTGCTGGCTCTTTGGGCGTGGGACCAGCCTCCAGACATATGGCCATTTTTGTGTCTGGCGTGACGCCATGTGGAAAAGGGTGCATCTGAGTTTGAAGGCAGAAGGAAAGCCTGCAGCCCCCAGTTTGTGTGGGGCTACGCAAGCGGTTCCCAAAGAGCTTTAGAACAAGGCATAGTTTTCCCTGCTGGCTCTTTGGGCGTGGGACCAGTCTCCAGATATATGGCCATTTTTGTGCCTGGCGTGACGCCAAGTGGGAAAGGGTGGTTTTGAGGCTGAAGGCAGCAGGAAAGCCTGCAGCCCGCAGGTCTGTGGGGCCACGCAAGTGGTTCCCAAAGAGCTTTAGAACAAGGCATAGTTTTCCCTGCTGGCTCTTTGGGAAAGGGACCAGTCTCCAGAAATATGGCCATTTTTGTGCCTGGCGCTGCACCAAGTGGGAAAGGGTGGTTTTGAGTCTGAAGGCAGCAGGAAAGCCTGCAGCCCCCAGGTGTGTGGGGCTACGCAAGCGGTTCCCAAAGAGCTTTAGAACAAGGCATAGTTTTCCCTGCTGGCTCTTTGGGCGTGGGACCAACCTCCAGACATATGGCCATTTTTGGGCCTGGCGCGGCGCCAAGTGGGAAAGGGTTCTTTTGAGGCTGAAGGCAGCAGGAAAGCCTGCAGCCCCCAGGTCTGTGCGGCTACGCAAGCGGTTCCCAAAGAGCTTTAGAACAAGGCATAGTTTTCCCTGCTGGCTCTTTGGGCGTGGGACCAGTCTCCAGATATATGGCCATTTTTGTGCCTGGCGCGGCGCCAAGTGGGAAAGGGTTCTTTGAGGCTGAAGAGAGCAGGAAAGCCTGCAGCCCGCAGGTCTGTGGGGCTACGCAAGCCATTCCCAAGGAGCTTTAGAACAAGGCATAGTTTTCCCTGCTGGCTCTTTGGGCATGGGACCAATCTTCAGATATATGGCCATTTTTGGGCCTGGCGCGGGGCCAAGTGGGAAAGGGTGGTTTTGAGGCTGAAGGCAGCAGGAAAGCCTGCAGCCCCCAGGTGTGTGGGGCTACGCAAGCCGTTCCCAAAGAGCTTTAGAACAAGGCATAGTTTTCCCTGCTGGCTCTTTGGGCGTGGGACCAAACTCCAGACATATGGCCATTTTTGTGCCTGGCGTGGCGCCATTTGGAAAAGGGTGGTTTTGAGGCTGAAGGCAGCAGGAAAGCCTGCAGCCCCCAGGTGTGTGGGACTACGCAAGCGGTTCCCAAAGAGCTTTAGAACAAGGCATAGTTTTCCCTGCTGGCTCTTTGGGCGTGGGACCAACCTCCAGACATATGGCCATTTTTGGGCCTGGCTTGGCGCCAAGTGGGAAAGGGTGGTTTTGAGTCTGAAGGCAGCAGTAAAGCCTGCAGCCCCCAGGTGTGTGGGGCTACGCAAGCGGTTCCCAAAGAGCTTTAGAACAAGGAATAGTTTTCCCTGCTGGCTCTTTGGGCGTGGGACCAGTCTCCAGATATATGGCCATTTTTGTGCCTGGCGCGGCACCAAGTGGGAAAGGGTGGTTTTGAGGCTGAAGGCAGCAGGAAAGCCTGCAGCCCCCAGGTCTGTGGGGCTACGCAAGCGGTTCCCAAAGAGCTTTAGAACAAGGCATAGTTTTCCCTGCTGGCTCTTTGGGCGTGGGTCCAGTCTCCAGACATATGGCCATTTTTGTGCCTGCGTGACGCCATGTGGAAAAGGGTGGTTTTGAGGCTGAAGGCAGCAGGAAAGCTTGCAGCCCCCAGGTGTGTGGGGCTACGCAAGCGGTTCCCAAAGAGCTTTAGAACAAGGCATAGTTTTCCCTGCTGGCTCTTTGGGCATGGGACCAGTATCCAGATATATGGCCATTTTTGGGCCTGGCGCGGGGCCAAGTGGGAAAGGGTGGTTTTGAGTCTGAAGGCAGCAGGAAAGCCTGCAGCCCCCAGGTGTGTGGGGCTACGCAAGCGGTTCCCAAAGAGCTTTAGAACAAGGAATAGTTTTCCCTGCTGGCTCTTTGGGAAAGGGACCAGTCTCCAGAAATATGGCCATTTTTGTGCCTGGCGCGGGGCCAAGTGGGAAAGGGTGGTTTTGAGGCTGAAGGCAGCAGGAAAGCCTGCAGCCCCCAGGTGTGTGGGGCTACGCAAGCGGTTCCCAAAGAGCTTTAGAACAAGGCATAGTTTTCCCTGCTGGCTCTTTGGGCGTGGGACCAACCTCCAGACATATGGCCATTTTTGTGTCTGGCGTGACGCCATGTGGAAAAGGGTGGTTTTGAGGCTGAAGGCAGCAGGAAAGCGTGCAGCCTACAGGTGTGAGGGGCTACGCAAGCGGTTCCCAAAGAGCTTTAGAACAAGGCATAGTTTTCCCTGCTGGCTCTTTGGGCGTGGGACCAGTCTCCAGACATATGGCCATTTTTGTGCCTGGCGCGGCACCAAGTGGGAAAGGGTGGTTTTGAGGCTGAAGGCAGCAGGAAAGCCTGCAGCCCCCAGGTCTGTGGGGCTACGCAAGCGGTTCCCAAAGAGCTTTAGAACAAGGCATAGTTTTCCCTGCTGGCTCTTTGGGCGTGGGTCCAGTCTCCAGACATATGGCCATTTTTGTGCCTGCGTGACGCCATGTGGAAAAGGGTGGTTTTGAGGCTGAAGGCAGCAGGAAAGCTTGCAGCCCCCAGGTGTGTGGGGCTACGCAAGCGGTTCCCAAAGAGCTTTAGAACAAGGCATAGTTTTCCCTGCTGGCTCTTTGGGCATGGGACCAGTATCCAGATATATGGCCATTTTTGGGCCTGGCGCGGGGCCAAGTGGGAAAGGGTGGTTTTGAGTCTGAAGGCAGCAGGAAAGCCTGCAGCCCCCAGGTGTGTGGGGCTACGCAAGCGGTTCCCAAAGAGCTTTAGAACAAGGAATAGTTTTCCCTGCTGGCTCTTTGGGAAAGGGACCAGTCTCCAGAAATATGGCCATTTTTGTGCCTGGCGCGGGGCCAAGTGGGAAAGGGTGGTTTTGAGGCTGAAGGCAGCAGGAAAGCCTGCAGCCCCCAGGTGTGTGGGGCTACGCAAGCGGTTCCCAAAGAGCTTTAGAACAAGGCATAGTTTTCCCTGCTGGCTCTTTGGGCGTGGGACCAACCTCCAGACATATGGCCATTTTTGTGTCTGGCGTGACGCCATGTGGAAAAGGGTGGTTTTGAGGCTGAAGGCAGCAGGAAAGCGTGCAGCCTACAGGTGTGAGGGGCTACGCAAGCGGTTCCCAAAGAGCTTTAGAACAAGGCATAGTTTTCCCTGCTGGCTCTTTGGGCGTGGGACCAGTCTCCAGACATATGGCCATTTTTGGGCCTGGCGCGGGGCCAAGTGGGAAAGGGTGGTTTTGAGGCTGAAGGCAGCAGGAAAGCCTGCAGCCCCCAGGTGTGTGGGGCTACGCAAGCGGTTCCCAAAGAGCTTTAAAACAAGGCATAGTTTTCCCTGCTGGCTCTTGGGGCGTGGGACCAGTCTCCAGACATATGGCCATTTTTGGGCCTGGCGCATCGCCAAGTGGGAAAGGGTTGTTTTGAGGCAGAAGGCAGCAGGAAAGCCTGCAGCCCCCAGGTGTGTGGGGCTACGCAAGCGGTTCCCAAAGAGCTTTAGAACAAGGCATAGTTTTCCCTGCTGGCTCTTTGGGCGTGGGACCAACCTCCAGACATATGGCCATTTTTGTGTCTGGCGTGACGCCATGTGGAAAAGGGTGCATCTGAGTTTGAAGGCAGAAGGAAAGCCTGCAGCCCCCAGTTTGTGTGGGGCTACGCAAGCGGTTCCCAAAGAGCTTTAGAACAAGGCATAGTTTTCCCTGCTGGCTCTTTGGGCGTGGGACCAGTCTCCAGATATATGGCCATTTTTGGGCCTGGCGTGACGCCAAGTGGGAAAGGGTGGTTTTGAGGCTGAAGGCAGCAGGAAAGCCTGCAGCCCGCAGGTCTGTGGGGCCACGCAAGTGGTTCCCAAAGAGCTTTAGAACAAGGCATAGTTTTCCCTGCTGGCTCTTTGGGAAAAGGACCAGTCTCCAGAAATATGGCCATTTTTGGGCCTGGCGCTGCACCAAGTGGGAAAGGGTGGTTTTGAGGCTGAAGGCAGCAGGAAAGCCTGCAGCCCCCAGGTCTGTGGGGCTACGCAAGCGGTTCCCAAAGAGCTTTAGAACAAGGCATAGTTTTCCCTGCTGGCTCTTTGGGCGTGGGACCAGTCTCCAGACATATGGCCATTTTTGGGCCTGGCGCGGCGCCAATTGGGAAAGGTTTCTTTTGAGGCTGAAGAGAGCAGGAAAGCCTGCAGCCCGCAGGTCTGTGGGGCTACGCAAGCGGTTCCCAAAGAGCTTTAGAACAAGGCATAGTTTTCCCTGCTGGCTCTTTGGGCGTGGGACCAACCTCCAGACATATGGCCATTTTTCGGCCTGGCGCGGCGCCAAGTGGGAAAGGGTTCTTTGAGGCTGAAGAGAGCAGGAAAGCCTGCAGCCCCCAGGTCTGTGGGGCTACGCAAGCCATTCCCAAGGAGCTTTAGAACAAGGCATAGTTTTCCCTGCTGGCTCTTTGGGCGTGGGACCAATCTTCAGATATATGGCCATTTTTGTGCCTGGCGCCATGCCAAGTGGGAAAGGGTGGTTTTGAGTCTGAAGGCAGCTGGAAAGCCTGCAGCCCCCAGGTGTGTGGGGCTACGCAAGCGGTTCCCAAAGAGCTTTAGAACAAGGCATAGTTTTCCCTGCTGGCTCTTTGGGCGTGGGACCAGTCTCCAGATATATGGCCATTTTTGTGCCTGGCGTGACGCCAAGTGGGAAAGGGTGGTTTTGAGGCTGAAGGCAGCAGGAAAGCCTGCAGCCCGCAGGTCTGTGGGGCCACGCAAGTGGTTCCCAAAGAGCTTTAGAACAAGGCATAGTTTTCCCTGCTGGCTCTTTGGGAAAGGGACCAGTCTCCAGAAATATGGCCATTTTTGGGCCTGGCGCTGCACCAAGTGGGAAAGGGTGGTTTTGAGTCTGAAGGCAGCAGGAAAGCCTGCAGCCCCCAGGTGTGTGGGGCTACGCAAGCGGTTCCCAAAGAGCTTTAGAACAAGGCATAGTTTTCCCTGCTGGCTCTTTGGGCGTGGGACCAACCTCCAGACATATGGCCATTTTTGGGCCTGGCGCGGCGCCAAGTGGGAAAGGGTTCTTTTGAGGCTGAAGGCAGCAGGAAAGCCTGCAGCCCCCAGGTCTGTGGGGCTACGCAAGCGTTTCCCAAAGAGCTTTAGAACAAGGCATAGTTTTCCCTGCTGGCTCTTTGGGCGTGGGACCAGTCTCCAGATATATGGCCATTTTTGTGCCTGGCGCGGCGCCAAGTGGGAAAGGGTTCTTTGAGGCTGAAGAGAGCAGGAAAGCCTGCAGCCCGCAGGTCTGTGGGGCTACGCAAGCCATTCCCAAGGAGCTTTAGAACAAGGCATAGTTTTCCCTGCTGGCTCTTTGGGCATGGGACCAATCTTCAGATATATGGCCATTTTTGGGCCTGGCGCGGGGCCAAGTGGGAAAGGGTGGTTTTGAGTCTGAAGGCAGCAGGAAAGCCTGCAGCCCCCAGGTGTGTGGGGCTACGCAAGCCGTTCCCAAAGAGCTTTAGAACAAGGCATAGTTTTCCCTGCTGGCTCTTTGGGCGTGGGACCAAACTCCAGACATATGGCCATTTTTGTGCCTGGCGTGGCGCCATTTGGAAAAGGGTGGTTTTGAGGCTGAAGGCAGCAGGAAAGCCTGCAGCCCCCAGGTGTGTGGGACTACGCAAGCGGTTCCCAAAGAGCTTTAGAACAAGGCATAGTTTTCCCTGCTGGCTCTTTGGGCGTGGGACCAACCTCCAGACATATGGCCATTTTTGGGCCTGGCTTGGCGCCAAGTGGGAAAGGGTGGTTTTGAGGCTGAAGGCAGCAGTAAAGCCTGCAGCCCCCAGGTGTGTGGGGCTACGCAAGCGGTTCCCAAAGAGCTTTAGAACAAGGAATAGTTTTCCCTGCTGGCTCTTTGGGCGTGGGACCAGTCTCCAGATATATGGCCATTTTTGTGCCTGGCGCGGCACCAAGTGGGAAAGGGTGGTTTTGAGGCTGAAGGCAGCAGGAAAGCCTGCAGCCCCCAGGTCTGTGGGGCTACGCAAGCGGTTCCCAAAGAGCTTTAGAACAAGGCATAGTTTTCCCTGCTGGCTCTTTGGGCGTGGGTCCAGTCTCCAGACATATGGCCATTTTTGTGCCTGCGTGACGCCATGTGGAAAAGGGTGGTTTTGAGGCTGAAGGCAGCAGGAAAGCTTGCAGCCCCCAGGTGTGTGGGGCTACGCAAGCGGTTCCCAAAGAGCTTTAGAACAAGGCATAGTTTTCCCTGCTGGCTCTTTGGGCATGGGACCAGTATCCAGATATATGGCCATATTTGGGCCTGGCGCGGGGCCAAGTGGGAAAGGGTGGTTTTGAGTCTGAAGGCAGCAGGAAAGCCTGCAGCCCCCAGGTGTGTGGGGCTACGCAAGCGGTTCCCAAAGAGCTTTAGAACAAGGAATAGTTTTCCCTGCTGGCTCTTTGGGAAAGGGACCAGTCTCCAGAAATATGGCCATTTTTGTGCCTGGCGCGGGGCCAAGTGGGAAAGGGTGGTTTTGAGGCTGAAGGCAGCAGGAAAGCCTGCAGCCCCCAGGTGTGTGGGGCTACGCAAGCGGTTCCCAAAGAGCTTTAGAACAAGGCATAGTTTTCCCTGCTGGCTCTTTGGGCGTGGGACCAACCTCCAGACATATGGCCATTTTTGTGTCTGGCGTGACGCCATGTGGAAAAGGGTGGTTTTGAGGCTGAAGGCAGCAGGAAAGCGTGCAGCCTACAGGTGTGAGGGGCTACGCAAGCGGTTCCCAAAGAGCTTTAGAACAAGGCATAGTTTTCCCTGCTGGCTCTTTGGGCGTGGGACCAGTCTCCAGACATATGGCCATTTTTGGGCCTGGCGCGGGGCCAAGTGGGAAAGGGTGGTTTTGAGGCTGAAGGCAGCAGGAAAGCCTGCAGCCCCCAGGTGTGTGGGGCTACGCAAGCCGTTCCCAAAGAGCTTTAAAACAAGGCATAGTTTTCCCTGCTGGCTCTTTGGGCGTGGGACCAGTCTCCAGACATATGGCCATTTTTGGGCCTGGCGCATCGCCAAGTGGGAAAGGGTTGTTTTGAGGCAGAAGGCAGCAGGAAAGCCTGCAGCCCCCAGGTGTGTGGGGCTACGCAAGCGGTTCCCAAAGAGCTTTAGAACAAGGCATAGTTTTCCCTGCTGGCTCTTTGGGCGTGGGACCAACCTCCAGACATATGGCCATTTTTGTGTCTGGCGTGACGCCATGTGGAAAAGGGTGCATCTGAGTTTGAAGGCAGAAGGAAAGCCTGCAGCCCCCAGTTTGTGTGGGGCTACGCAAGCGGTTCCCAAAGAGCTTTAGAACAAGGCATAGTTTTCCCTGCTGGCTCTTTGGGCGTGGGACCAGTCTCCAGATATATGGCCATTTTTGGGCCTGGCGTGACGCCAAGTGGGAAAGGGTGGTTTTGAGGCTGAAGGCAGCAGGAAAGCCTGCAGCCCGCAGGTCTGTGGGGCCACGCAAGTGGTTCCCAAAGAGCTTTAGAACAAGGCATAGTTTTCCCTGCTGGCTCTTTGGGAAAGGGACCAGTCTCCAGAAATATGGCCATTTTTGGGCCTGGCGCTGCACCAAGTGGGAAAGGGTGGTTTTGAGGCTGAAGGCAGCAGGAAAGCCTGCAGCCCCCAGGTGTGTGGGGCTACGCAAGCGGTTCCCAAAGAGCTTTAGAACAAGGCATAGTTTTCCCTGCTGGCTCTTTGGGCGTGGGACCAGTCTCCAGACATATGGCCATTTTTGGGCCTGGCGCGGCGCCAATTGGGAAAGGTTTCTTTTGAGGCTGAAGAGAGCAGGAAAGCCTGCAGCCCCCAGGTCTGTGGGGCTACGCAAGCGGTTCCCAAAGAGCTTTAGAACAAGGCATAGTTTTCCCTGCTGGCTCTTTGGGCGTGGGACCAACCTCCAGACATATGGCCATTTTTCGGCCTGGCGCGGCGCCAAGTGGGAAAGGGTTCTTTGAGGCTGAAGAGAGCAGGAAAGCCTGCAGCCCCCAGGTCTGTGGGGCTACGCAAGCCATTCCCAAGGAGCTTTAGAACAAGGCATAGTTTTCCCTGCTGGCTCTTTGGGCGTGGGACCAATCTTCAGATATATGGCCATTTTTGTGCCTGGCGCGATGCCAAGTGGGAAAGGGTGGTTTTGAGTCTGAAGGCAGCTGGAAAGCCTGCAGCCCCCAGGTGTGTGGGGCTACGCAAGCGGTTCCCAAAGAGCTTTAGAACAAGGCATAGTTTTCCCTGCTGGCTCTTTGGGCGTGGGACCAGTCTCCTGACATATGGCCATTTTTGTGCCTGGCGCGGGGCCAAGTGGGAAAGGGTGGTTTTGAGGCTGAAGGCAGCAGGAAAGCCTGCAGCCCCCAGGTGTGTGGGGCTACGCAAGCCGTTCCCAAAGAGCTTTAAAACAAGGCATAGTTTTCCCTGCTGGCTCTTTGGGCGTGGGACCAAACTCCAGACATATGGCCATTTTTGTGCCTGGCGTGGCGCCATTTGGAAAAGGGTGGTTTTGAGGCTGAAGGCAGCAGGAAAGCCTGCAGCCCCCAGGTGTGTGGGACTACGCAAGCGGTTCCCAAAGAGCTTTAGAACAAGGCATAGTTTTCCCTGCTGGCTCTTTGGGCGTGGGATCAGTCTCCAGACATATGGCCATTTTTGGGCCTGGCTTGGCGCCAAGTGGGAAAGGGTGGTTTTGAGTCTGAAGGCAGCAGTAAAGCCTGCAGCCCCCAGGTGTGTGGGGCTACGCAAGCGGTTCCCAAAGAGCTTTAGAACAAGGAATAGTTTTCCCTGCTGGCTCTTTGGGCGTGGGACCAGTCTCCAGATATATGGCCATTTTTGTGCCTGGCGCGGCACCAAGTGGGAAAGGGTGGTTTTGAGGCTGAAGGCAGCAGGAAAGCCTGCAGCCCCCAGGTGTGTGGGGCTACGCAAGCGGTTCCCAAAGAGCTTTAGAACAAGGCATAGTTTTCCCTGCTCGCTCTTTGGGCGGTCGACCAATCTTCAGATATATGGCCATTTTTGGGCCTGGCGCGGCACCAAGTGGGAAAGGGTGGTTTTGAGTCTGAAGGCAGCAGGAAAGCCTGCAGCCCCCAGGTGTGTGGGGCTACGCAAGCGGTTCCCAAAGAGCTTTAGAACAAGGCATAGTTTTCCCTGCTGGCTCTTTGGGCGTGGGACCAATCTCCAGACATATGGCCATTTTTGTGCCTGCGTGACGCCATGTGGAAAAGGGTGGTTTTGAGGCTGAAGGCAGCAGGAAAGACTGCAGCCCCCAGGTGTGTGGGGCTACGCAAGCGGTTCCCAAAGAGCTTTAGAACAAGGCATAGTTTTCCCTGCTGGCTCTTTGGGCGTGGGACCAACCTCCAGACATATGGCCATTTTTGTGCCTGGCGTGACGCCATGTGGGAAAGGTGGGTTTGAGGCTGAAGGCAGCAGGAAAGCCTGCAGCCCGCAGGTCTGTGGGGCCACGCAAGCGGTTCCCAAAGAGCTTTAGAACAAGGCATAGTTTTCCCTGCTGGCTCTTTGGGAAAGGGACCAGTCTCCAGAAATATGGCCATTTTTGTGCCTTGCAGGATGCCAAGTGGGAAAGGGTGGTTTTGAGTCTGAAGGCAGCAGGAAAGCCTGCAGCCCCCAGGTGTGTGGGGCTACGCAAGCCGTTCCCAAAGAGCTTTAGAACAAGGAATAGTTTTCCCTGCTGGTTCTTTGGGCGAGGGACCAAACTCCAGACATATGGCCATTTTTGGGCCTGGCGTGGCGCCATTTGGGAAAGGGTGCTTTTGAGGCTGAAGGCAGCAGGAAAGCCTGCAGCCCCCAGGTCTGTGGGGCTACGCAAGCGGTTCCCAAAGAGCTTTAGAACAAGGCATAGTTTTCCCTGCTGGCTCTTTGGGCGTGGGATCAGTCCCAGATATATGGCCATTTTTGGGCCTGGCGCAGCGCCAAGTGGGAAAGGGTTGTTTTGAGGCTGAAGGCAGCAGGAAAGCCTGCAGCCCCCAGGTGTGTGGGGCTACGCAAGCGGTTCCCAAAGAGCTTTAGAACAAGGCATAGTTTTCCCTGCTGGCTCTTTGGGCGTGGGACCAGTCTCCTGACATATGGCCATTTTTGTGCCTGGCGCGGGGCCAAGTGGGAAAGGGTGGTTTTGAGGCTGAAGGCAGCAGGAAAGCCTGCAGCCCCCAGGTGTGTGGGGCTACGCAAGCCGTTCCCAAAGAGCTTTAGAACAAGGCATAGTTTTCCCTGCTGGCTCTTTGGGCGTGGGACCAAACTCCAGACATATGGCCATTTTTGTGCCTGCGTGGCGCCATTTGGAAAAGGGTGGTTTTGAGGCTGAAGGCAGCAGGAAAGCCTGCAGCCCCCAGGTGTGTGGGACTACGCAAGCGGTTCCCAAAGAGCTTTAGAACAAGGCATAGTTTTCCCTGCTGGCTCTTTGGGCGTGGGATCAGTCTCCAGACATATGGCCATTTTTGGGCCTGGCTTGGCGCCAAGTGGGAAAGGGTGGTTTTGAGGCTGAAGGCAGCAGTAAAGCCTTCAGCCCCCGGTGTGTGGGGCTACGCAAGCGGTTCCCAAAGAGCTTTAGAACAAGGCATAGTTTTCCCTGCTGGCTCTTTGGGCGTGGGACCAGTCTCCAGACATATGGCCATTTTTGTGCCTGCGTGACGCCATGTGGAAAAGGGTGGTTTTGAGGCTGAAGGCAGCAGGAAAGCTTGCAGCCCCCAGGTGTGTGGGGCTACGCAAGCGGTTCCCAAAGAGCTTTAGAACAAGGCATAGTTTTCCCTGCTGGCTCTTTGGTCATGGGACCAGTATCCAGATATATGGCCATTTTTGGGCCTGGCGCGGGGCCAAGTGGGAAAGGGTGGTTTTGAGTCTGAAGGCAGCAGGAAAGCCTGCAGCCCCCAGGTGTGTGGGGCTACGCAAGCGGTTCCCAAAGAGCTTTAGAACAAGGAATAGTTTTCCCTGCTGGCTCTTTGGGAAAGGGACCAGTCTCCAGAAATATGGCCATTTTTGTGCCTGGCGCGGGGCCAAGTGGGAAAGGGTGGTTTTGAGGCTGAAGGCAGCAGGAAAGCCTGCAGCCCCCAGGTGTGTGGGGCTACGCAAGCGGTTCCCAAAGAGCTTTAGAACAAGGCATAGTTTTCCCTGCTGGCTCTTTGGGCGTGGGACCAACCTCCAGACATATGGCCATTTTTGTGTCTGGCGTGACGCCATGTGGAAAAGGGTGGTTTTGAGGCTGAAGGCAGCAGGAAAGCGTGCAGCCTACAGGTGTGAGGGGCTACGCAAGCGGTTCCCAAAGAGCTTTAGAACAAGGCATAGTTTTCCCTGCTGGCTCTTTAGGCGTGGGACGAGTCTCCAGACATATGGCCATTTTTGGGCCTGGCGCGGGGCCAAGTGGGAAAGGGTGGTTTTGAGGCTGAAGGCAGCAGGAAAGCCTGCAGCCCCCAGGTGTGTGGGGCTACGCAAGCCGTTCCCAAAGAGCTTTAAAACAAGGCATAGTTTTCCCTGCTGGCTCTTTGGGCGTGGGACCAGTCTCCAGACATATGGCCATTTTTGGGCCTGGCGCATCGCCAAGTGGGAAAGGGTTGTTTTGAGGCAGAAGGCAGCAGGAAAGCCTGCAGCCCCCAGGTGTGTGGGGCTACGCAAGCGGTTCCCAAAGAGCTTTAGAACAAGGCATAGTTTTCCCTGCTGGCTCTTTGGGCGTGGGACCAACCTCCAGACATATGGCCATTTTTGTGTCTGGCGTGACGCCATGTGGAAAAGGGTGCATCTGAGTTTGAAGGCAGAAGGAAAGCCTGCAGCCCCCAGTTTGTGTGGGGCTACGCAAGCGGTTCCCAAAGAGCTTTAGAACAAGGCATAGTTTTCCCTGCTGGCTCTTTGGGCGTGGGACCAGTCTCCAGATATATGGCCATTTTTGTGCCTGGCGCGGGGCCAAGTGGGAAAGGGTGGTTTTGAGGCTGAAGGCAGCAGGAAAGCCTGCAGCCCGCAGGTCTGTGGGGCCACGCAAGTGGTTCCCAAAGAGCTTTAGAACAAGGCATAGTTTTCCCTGCTGGCTCTTTGGGAAAGGGAACAGTCTCCAGAAATATGGCCATTTTTGGGCCTGGCGCTGCACCAAGTGGGAAAGGGTGGTTTTGAGGCTGAAGGCAGCAGGAAAGCCTGCAGCCCCCAGGTGTGTGGGACTACGCAAGCGGTTCCCAAAGAGCTTTAGAACAAGGCATAGTTTTCCCTGCTGGCTCTTTGGGCGTGGGATCAGTCTCCAGACATATGGCCATTTTTGGGCCTGGCTTGGCGCCAAGTGGGAAAGGGTGGTTTTGAGTCTGAAGGCAGCAGTAAAGCCTGCAGCCCCCAGGTGTGTGGGGCTACGCAAGCGGTTCCCAAAGAGCTTTAGAACAAGGAATAGTTTTCCCTGCTGGCTCTTTGGGCGTGGGACCAGTCTCCAGATATATGGCCATTTTTGTGCCTGGCGCGGCACCAAGTGGGAAAGGGTGGTTTTGAGGCTGAAGGCAGCAGGAAAGCCTGCAGCCCCCAGGTGTGTGGGACTACGCAAGCGGTTCCCAAAGAGCTTTAGAACAAGGCATAGTTTTCCCTGCTGGCTCTTTGGGCGTGGGATCAGTCTCCAGACATATGGCCATTTTTGGGCCTGGCTTGGCGCCAAGTGGGAAAGGGTGGTTTTGAGTCTGAAGGCAGCAGTAAAGCCTGCAGCCCCCAGGTGTGTGGGGCTACGCAAGCGGTTCCCAAAGAGCTTTAGAACAAGGAATAGTTTTCCCTGCTGGCTCTTTGGGCGTGGGACCAGTCTCCAGATATATGGCCATTTTTGTGCCTGGCGCGGCACCAAGTGGGAAAGGGTGGTTTTGAGGCTGAAGGCAGCAGGAAAGCCTGCAGCCCCCAGGTGTGTGGGGCTACGCAAGCGGTTCCCAAAGAGCTTTAGAACAAGGCATAGTTTTCCCTGCTCGCTCTTTGGGCGGTCGACCAATCTTCAGATATATGGCCATTTTTGGGCCTGGCGCGGCACCAAGTGGGAAAGGGTGGTTTTGAGTCTGAAGGCAGCAGGAAAGCCTGCAGCCCCCAGGTGTGTGGGGCTACGCAAGCGGTTCCCAAAGAGCTTTAGAACAAGGCATAGTTTTCCCTGCTGGCTCTTTGGGCGTGGGACCAGTCTCCAGACATATGGCCATTTTTGTGCCTGCGTGACGCCATGTGGAAAAGGGTGGTTTTGAGGCTGAAGGCAGCAGGAAAGCCTGCAGCCCCCAGGTGTGTGGGGCTACGCAAGCGGTTCCCAAAGAGCTTTAGAACAAGGCATAGTTTTCCCTGCTGGCTCTTTGGGCGTGGGACCAACCTCCAGACATATGGCCATTTTTGTGCCTGGCGTGACGCCATGTGGGAAAGGTGGGTTTGAGGCTGAAGGCAGCAGGAAAGCCTGCAGCCCGCAGGTCTGTGGGGCCACGCAAGCGGTTCCCAAAGAGCTTTAGAACAAGGCATAGTTTTCCCTGCTGGCTCTTTGGGAAAGGGACCAGTCTCCAGAAATATGGCCATTTTTGTGCCTTGCAGGATGCCAAGTGGGAAAGGGTGGTTTTGAGTCTGAAGGCAGCAGGAAAGCCTGCAGCCCCCAGGTGTGTGGGGCTACGCAAGCCGTTCCCAAAGAGCTTTAGAACAAGGCATAGTTTTCCCTGCTGGTTCTTTGGGCGTGGGACCAAACTCCAGACATATGGCCATTTTTGGGCCTGGCGTGGCGCCATTTGGGAAAGGGTGGTTTTGAGGCTGAAGGCAGCAGGAAAGCCTGCAGCCCCCAGGTGTGTGGGGCTACGCAAGCGGTTCCCAAAGAGCTTTAGAACAAGGCATAGTTTTCCCTGCTGGCTCTTTGGGCGTGGGATCAGTCCCAGATATATGGCCATTTTTGGGCCTGGCGCAGCGCCAAGTGGGAAAGGGTTGTTTTGAGGCTGAAGGCAGCAGGAAAGCCTGCAGCCCCCAGGTGTGTGGGGCTACGCAAGCGGTTCCCAAAGAGCTTTAGAACAAGGCATAGTTTTCCCTGCTGGCTCTTTGGGCGTGGGACCAGTCTCCAGACATATGGCCATTTTTGTGCCTGGCGCGGGGCCAAGTGGGAAAGGGTGGTTTTGAGGCTGAAGGCAGCAGGAAAGCCTGCAGCCCCCAGGTGTGTGGGGCTACGCAAGCCGTTCCCAAAGAGCTTTAGAACAAGGCATAGTTTTCCCTGCTGGCTCTTTGGGCGTGGGACCAAACTCCAGACATATGGCCATTTTTGTGCCTGGCGTGGCGCCATTTGGAAAAGGGTGGTTTTGAGGCTGAAGGCAGCAGGAAAGCCTGCAGCCCCCAGGTGTGTGGGACTACGCAAGCGGTTCCCAAAGAGCTTTAGAACAAGGCATAGTTTTCCCTGCTGGCTCTTTGGGCGTGGGATCAGTCTCCAGACATATGGCCATTTTTGGGCCTGGCTTGGCGCCAAGTGGGAAAGGGTGGTTTTGAGGCTGAAGGCAGCAGTAAAGCCTTCAGCCCCCGGTGTGTGGGGCTACGCAAGCGGTTCCCAAAGAGCTTTAGAACAAGGCATAGTTTTCCCTGCTGGCTCTTTGGGCGTGGGACCAGTCTCCAGACATATGGCCATTTTTGTGCCTGCGTGACGCCATGTGGAAAAGGGTGGTTTTGAGGCTGAAGGCAGCAGGAAAGCTTGCAGCCCCCAGGTGTGTGGGGCTACGCAAGCGGTTCCCAAAGAGCTTTAGAACAAGGCATAGTTTTCCCTGCTGGCTCTTTGGTCATGGGACCAGTATCCAGATATATGGCCATTTTTGGGCCTGGCGCGGGGCCAAGTGGGAAAGGGTGGTTTTGAGTCTGAAGGCAGCAGGAAAGCCTGCAGCCCCCAGGTGTGTGGGGCTACGCAAGCGGTTCCCAAAGAGCTTTAGAACAAGGAATAGTTTTCCCTGCTGGCTCTTTGGGAAAGGGACCAGTCTCCAGAAATATGGCCATTTTTGGGCCTGGCGCGGCACCAAGTGGGAAAGGGTGGTTTTGAGGCTGAAGGCAGCAGGAAAGCCTGCAGCCCCCAGGTCTGTGGGGCTACGCAAGCGGTTCCCAAAGAGCTTTAGAACAAGGCATAGTTTTCCCTGCTGGCTCTTTGGGCGTGGGACCAACCTCCAGACATATGGCCATTTTTGTGTCTGGCGTGACGCCATGTGGAAAAGGGTGGTTTTGAGGCTGAAGGCAGCAGGAAAGCGTGCAGCCTACAGGTGTGAGGGGCTACGCAAGCGGTTCCCAAAGAGCTTTAGAACAAGGCATAGTTTTCCCTGCTGGCTCTTTGGGCGTGGGACGAGTCTCCAGACATATGGCCATTTTTGGGCCTGGCGCGGGGCCAAGTGGGAAAGGGTGGTTTTGAGGCTGAAGGCAGCAGGAAAGCCTGCAGCCCCCAGGTGTGTGGGGCTACGCAAGCCGTTCCCAAAGAGCTTTAAAACAAGGCATAGTTTTCCCTGCTGGCTCTTTGGGCGTGGGACCAGTCTCCAGACATATGGCCATTTTTGGGCCTGGCGCATCGCCAAGTGGGAAAGGGTTGTTTTGAGGCAGAAGGCAGCAGGAAAGCCTGCAGCCCCCAGGTGTGTGGGGCTACGCAAGCGGTTCCCAAAGAGCTTTAGAACAAGGCATAGTTTTCCCTGCTGGCTCTTTGGGCGTGGGACCAACCTCCAGACATATGGCCATTTTTGTGTCTGGCGTGACGCCATGTGGAAAAGGGTGCATCTGAGTTTGAAGGCAGAAGGAAAGCCTGCAGCCCCCAGTTTGTGTGGGGCTACGCAAGCGGTTCCCAAAGAGCTTTAGAACAAGGCATAGTTTTCCCTGCTGGCTCTTTGGGCGTGGGACCAGTCTCCAGATATATGGCCATTTTTGGGCCTGGCGTGACGCCAAGTGGGAAAGGGTGGTTTTGAGGCTGAAGGCAGCAGGAAAGCCTGCAGCCCGCAGGTCTGTGGGGCCACGCAAGTGGTTCCCAAAGAGCTTTAGAACAAGGCATAGTTTTCCCTGCTGGCTCTTTGGGAAAGGGACCAGTCTCCAGAAATATGGCCATTTTTGGGCCTGGCGCTGCACCAAGTGGGAAAGGGTGGTTTTGAGTCTGAAGGCAGCAGGAAAGCCTGCAGCCCCCAGGTGTGTGGGGCTACGCAAGCGGTTCCCAAAGAGCTTTAGAACAAGGCATAGTTTTCCCTGCTGGCTCTTTGGGCGTGGGACCAGTCTCCAGACATATGGCCATTTTTGGGCCTGGCGCGGCGCCAATTGGGAAAGGTTTCTTTTGAGGCTGAAGAGAGCAGGAAAGCCTGCAGCCCCCAGGTCTGTGGGGCTACGCAAGCGGTTCCCAAAGAGCTTTAGAACAAGGCATAGTTTTCCCTGCTGGCTCTTTGGGCGTGGGACGAGTCTCCAGACATATGGCCATTTTTCGGCCTGGCGCGGCGCCAAGTGGGAAAGGGTTCTTTGAGGCTGAAGAGAGCAGGAAAGCCTGCAGCCCCCAGGTCTGTGGGGCTACGCAAGCCATTCCCAAGGAGCTTTAGAACAAGGCATAGTTTTCCCTGCTGGCTCTTTGGGCGTGGGACCAATCTTCAGATATATGGCCATTTTTGTGCCTGGCGCGATGCCAAGTGGGAAAGGGTGGTTTTGAGTCTGAAGGCAGCTGGAAAGCCTGCAGCCCCCAGGTGTGTGGGGCTACGCAAGCGGTTCCCAAAGAGCTTTAGAACAAGGCATAGTTTTCCCTGCTGGCTCTTTGGGCGTGGGACCAGTCTCCTGACATATGGCCATTTTTGTGCCTGGCGCGGGGCCAAGTGGGAAAGGGTGGTTTTGAGGCTGAAGGCAGCAGGAAAGCCTGCAGCCCGCAGGTCTGTGGGGCCACGCAAGCGGTTCCCAAAGAGCTTTAGAACAAGGCATAGTTTTCCCTGCTGGCTCTTTGGGAAAGGGACCAGTCTCCAGAAATATGGCCATTTTTGTGCCTTGCAGGATGCCAAGTGGGAAAGGGTGGTTTTGAGTCTGAAGGCAGCAGGAAAGCCTGCAGCCCCCAGGTGTGTGGGGCTACGCAAGCCGTTCCCAAAGAGCTTTAGAACAAGGCATAGTTTTCCCTGCTGGTTCTTTGGGCGTGGGACCAAACTCCAGACATATGGCCATTTTTGGGCCTGGCGTGGCGCCATTTGGGAAAGGGTGGTTTTGAGGCTGAAGGCAGCAGGAAAGCCTGCAGCCCCCAGGTGTGTGGGGCTACGCAAGCGGTTCCCAAAGAGCTTTAGAACAAGGCATAGTTTTCCCTGCTCGCTCTTTGGGCGGTCGACCAATCTTCAGATATATGGCCATTTTTGGGCCTGGCGCGGCACCAAGTGGGAAAGGGTGGTTTTGAGTCTGAAGGCAGCAGGAAAGCCTGCAGCCCCCAGGTGTGTGGGGCTACGCAAGCGGTTCCCAAAGAGCTTTAGAACAAGGCATAGTTTTCCCTGCTGGCTCTTTGGGCGTGGGACCAGTCTCCAGACATATGGCCATTTTTGTGCCTGCGTGACGCCATGTGGAAAAGGGTGGTTTTGAGGCTGAAGGCAGCAGGAAAGCCTGCAGCCCCCAGGTGTGTGGGGCTACGCAAGCGGTTCCCAAAGAGCTTTAGAACAAGGCATAGTTTTCCCTGCTGGCTCTTTGGGCGTGGGACCAACCTCCAGACATATGGCCATTTTTGTGCCTGGCGTGACGCCATGTGGGAAAGGTGGGTTTGAGGCTGAAGGCAGCAGGAAAGCCTGCAGCCCCCAGGTCTGTGGGGCCACGCAAGCGGTTCCCAAAGAGCTTTAGAACAAGGCATAGTTTTCCCTGCTGGCTCTTTGGGAAAGGGACCAGTCTCCAGAAATATGGCCATTTTTGTGCCTTGCAGGATGCCAAGTGGGAAAGGGTGGTTTTGAGTCTGAAGGCAGCAGGAAAGCCTGCAGCCCCCAGGTGTGTGGGGCTACGCAAGCCGTTCCCAAAGAGCTTTAGAACAAGGCATAGTTTTCCCTGCTGGTTCTTTGGGCGTGGGACCAAACTCCAGACATATGGCCATTTTTGGGCCTGGCGTGGCGCCATTTGGGAAAGGGTGGTTTTGAGGCTGAAGGCAGCAGGAAAGCCTGCAGCCCCCAGGTGTGTGGGGCTACGCAAGCGGTTCCCAAAGAGCTTTAGAACAAGGCATAGTTTTCCCTGCTGGCTCTTTGGGCGTGGGATCAGTCCCAGATATATGGCCATTTTTGGGCCTGGCGCAGCGCCAAGTGGGAAAGGGTTGTTTTGAGGCTGAAGGCAGCAGGAAAGCCTGCAGCCCCCAGGTGTGTGGGGCTACGCAAGCGGTTCCCAAAGAGCTTTAGAACAAGGCATAGTTTTCCCTGCTGGCTCTTTGGGCGTGGGACCAGTCTCCTGACATATGGCCATTTTTGTGCCTGGCGCGGGGCGAAGTGGGAAAGGGTGGTTTTGAGGCTGAAGGCAGCAGGAAAGCCTGCAGCCCCCAGGTGTGTGGGGCTACGCAAGCCGTTCCCAAAGAGCTTTAGAACAAGGCATAGTTTTCCCTGCTGGCTCTTTGGGCGTGGGACCAAACTCCAGACATATGGCCATTTTTGTGCCTGGCGTGGCGCCATTTGGAAAAGGGTGGTTTTGAGGCTGAAGGCAGCAGGAAAGCCTGCAGCCCCCAGGTGTGTGGGACTACGCAAGCGGTTCCCAAAGAGCTTTAGAACAAGGCATAGTTTTCCCTGCTGGCTCTTTGGGCGTGGGATCAGTCTCCAGACATATGGCCATTTTTGGGCCTGGCTTGGCGCCAAGTGGGAAAGGGTGGTTTTGAGGCTGAAGGCAGCAGTAAAGCCTTCAGCCCCCGGTGTGTGGGGCTACGCAAGCGGTTCCCAAAGAGCTTTAGAACAAGGCATAGTTTTCCCTGCTGGCTCTTTGGGCGTGGGACCAGTCTCCAGACATATGGCCATTTTTGTGCCTGCGTGACGCCATGTGGAAAAGGGTGGTTTTGAGGCTGAAGGCAGCAGGAAAGCTTGCAGCCCCCAGGTGTGTGGGGCTACGCAAGCGGTTCCCAAAGAGCTTTAGAACAAGGCATAGTTTTCCCTGCTGGCTCTTTGGTCATGGGACCAGTATCCAGATATATGGCCATTTTTGGGCCTGGCGCGGGGCCAAGTGGGAAAGGGTGGTTTTGAGTCTGAAGGCAGCAGGAAAGCCTGCAGCCCCCAGGTGTGTGGGGCTACGCAAGCGGTTCCCAAAGAGCTTTAGAACAAGGAATAGTTTTCCCTGCTGGCTCTTTGGGAAAGGGACCAGTCTCCAGAAATATGGCCATTTTTGGGCCTGGCGCGGCACCAAGTGGGAAAGGGTGGTTTTGAGGCTGAAGGCAGCAGGAAAGCCTGCAGCCCCCAGGTGTGTGGGGCTACGCAAGCGGTTCCCAAAGAGCTTTAGAACAAGGCATAGTTTTCCCTGCTGGCTCTTTGGGCGTGGGACCAACCTCCAGACATATGGCCATTTTTGTGTCTGGCGTGACGCCATGTGGAAAAGGGTGGTTTTGAGGCTGAAGGCAGCAGGAAAGCGTGCAGCCTACAGGTGTGAGGGGCTACGCAAGCGGTTCCCAAAGAGCTTTAGAACAAGGCATAGTTTTCCCTGCTGGCTCTTTGGGCGTGGGACGAGTCTCCAGACATATGGCCATTTTTGGGCCTGGCGCGGGGCCAAGTGGGAAAGGGTGGTTTTGAGGCTGAAGGCAGCAGGAAAGCCTGCAGCCCCCAGGTGTGTGGGGCTACGCAAGCCGTTCCCAAAGAGCTTTAAAACAAGGCATAGTTTTCCCTGCTGGCTCTTTGGGCGTGGGACCAGTCTCCAGACATATGGCCATTTTTGGGCCTGGCGCATCGCCAAGTGGGAAAGGGTTGTTTTGAGGCAGAAGGCAGCAGGAAAGCCTGCAGCCCCCAGGTGTGTGGGGCTACGCAAGCGGTTCCCAAAGAGCTTTAGAACAAGGCATAGTTTTCCCTGCTGGCTCTTTGGGCGTGGGACCAACCTCCAGACATATGGCCATTTTTGTGTCTGGCGTGACGCCATGTGGAAAAGGGTGCATCTGAGTTTGAAGGCAGAAGGAAAGCCTGCAGCCCCCAGTTTGTGTGGGGCTACGCAAGCGGTTCCCAAAGAGCTTTAGAACAAGGCATAGTTTTCCCTGCTGGCTCTTTGGGCGTGGGACCAGTCTCCAGATATATGGCCATTTTTGGGCCTGGCGTGACGCCAAGTGGGAAAGGGTGGTTTTGAGGCTGAAGGCAGCAGGAAAGCCTGCAGCCCGCAGGTCTGTGGGGCCACGCAAGTGGTTCCCAAAGAGCTTTAGAACAAGGCATAGTTTTCCCTGCTGGCTCTTTGGGAAAGGGACCAGTCTCCAGATATATGGCCATTTTTGGGCCTGGCGCTGCACCAAGTGGGAAAGGGTGGTTTTGAGTCTGAAGGCAGCAGGAAAGCCTGCAGCCCCCAGGTGTGTGGGGCTACGCAAGCGGTTCCCAAAGAGCTTTAGAACAAGGCATAGTTTTCCCTGCTGGCTCTTTGGGCGTGGGACCAGTCTCCAGACATATGGCCATTTTTGGGCCTGGCGCGGCGCCAATTGGGAAAGGTTTCTTTTGAGGCTGAAGAGAGCAGGAAAGCCTGCAGCCCCCAGGTCTGTGGGGCTACGCAAGCGGTTCCCAAAGAGCTTTAGAACAAGGCATAGTTTTCCCTGCTGGCTCTTTGGGCGTGGGACGAGTCTCCAGACATATGGCCATTTTTCGGCCTGGCGCGGCGCCAAGTGGGAAAGGGTTCTTTGAGGCTGAAGAGAGCAGGAAAGCCTGCAGCCCCCAGGTCTGTGGGGCTACGCAAGCCATTCCCAAGGAGCTTTAGAACAAGGCATAGTTTTCCCTGCTGGCTCTTTGGGCGTGGGACCAATCTTCAGATATATGGCCATTTTTGTGCCTGGCGCGATGCCAAGTGGGAAAGGGTGGTTTTGAGTCTGAAGGCAGCTGGAAAGCCTGCAGCCCCCAGGTGTGTGGGGCTACGCAAGCGGTTCCCAAAGAGCTTTAGAACAAGGCATAGTTTTCCCTGCTGGCTCTTTGGGCGTGGGACCAGTCTCCTGACATATGGCCATTTTTGTGCCTGGCGCGGGGCCAAGTGGGAAAGGGTGGTTTTGAGGCTGAAGGCAGCAGGAAAGCCTGCAGCCCGCAGGTCTGTGGGGCCACGCAAGCGGTTCCCAAAGAGCTTTAGAACAAGGCATAGTTTTCCCTGCTGGCTCTTTGGGAAAGGGACCAGTCTCCAGAAATATGGCCATTTTTGTGCCTTGCAGGATGCCAAGTGGGAAAGGGTGGTTTTGAGTCTGAAGGCAGCAGGAAAGCCTGCAGCCCCCAGGTGTGTGGGGCTACGCAAGCCGTTCCCAAAGAGCTTTAGAACAAGGCATAGTTTTCCCTGCTGGTTCTTTGGGCGTGGGACCAAACTCCAGACATATGGCCATTTTTGGGCCTGGCGTGGCGCCATTTGGGAAAGGGTGGTTTTGAGGCTGAAGGCAGCAGGAAAGCCTGCAGCCCCCAGGTGTGTGGGGCTACGCAAGCGGTTCCCAAAGAGCTTTAGAACAAGGCATAGTTTTCCCTGCTGGCTCTTTGGGCGTGGGATCAGTCCCAGATATATGGCCATTTTTGGGCCTGGCGCAGCGCCAAGTGGGAAAGGGTTGTTTTGAGGCTGAAGGCAGCAGGAAAGCCTGCAGCCCCCAGGTGTGTGGGGCTACGCAAGCGGTTCCCAAAGAGCTTTAGAACAAGGCATAGTTTTCCCTGCTGGCTCTTTGGGCGTGGGACCAGTCTCCTGACATATGGCCATTTTTGTGCCTGGCGCGGGGCCAAGTGGGAAAGGGTGGTTTTGAGGCTGAAGGCAGCAGGAAAGCCTGCAGCCCCCAGGTGTGTGGGGCTACGCAAGCGGTTCCCAAAGAGCTTTAGAACAAGGCATAGTTTTCCCTGCTGGCTCTTTGGGCGTGGGACCAAACTCCAGACATATGGCCATTTTTGTGCCTGGCGTGGCGCCATTTGGAAAAGGGTGGTTTTGAGGCTGAAGGCAGCAGGAAAGCCTGCAGCCCCCAGGTGTGTGGGACTACGCAAGCGGTTCCCAAAGAGCTTTAGAACAAGGCATAGTTTTCCCTGCTGGCTCTTTGGGCGTGGGATCAGTCTCCAGACATATGGCCATTTTTGGGCCTGGCTTGGCGCCAAGTGGGAAAGGGTGGTTTTGAGGCTGAAGGCAGCAGTAAAGCCTTCAGCCCCCGGTGTGTGGGGCTACGCAAGCGGTTCCCAAAGAGCTTTAGAACAAGGCATAGTTTTCCCTGCTGGCTCTTTGGGCGTGGGACCAGTCTCCAGACATATGGCCATTTTTGTGCCTGCGTGACGCCATGTGGAAAAGGGTGGTTTTGAGGCTGAAGGCAGCAGGAAAGCCTGCAGCCCCCAGGTGTGTGGGGCTACGCAAGCGGTTCCCAAAGAGCTTTAGAACAAGGAATAGTTTTCCCTGCTGGCTCTTTGGGAAAGGGACCAGTCTCCAGAAATATGGCCATTTTTGTGCCTGGCGCGGGGCCAAGTGGGAAAGGGTGGTTTTGAGGCTGAAGGCAGCAGGAAAGCCTGCAGCCCCCAGGTGTGTGGGGCTACGCAAGCGGTTCCCAAAGAGCTTTAGAACAAGGCATAGTTTTCCCTGCTGGCTCTTTGGGCGTGGGACCAACCTCCAGACATATGGCCATTTTTGTGTCTGGCGTGACGCCATGTGGAAAAGGGTGGTTTTGAGGCTGAAGGCAGCAGGAAAGCGTGCAGCCTACAGGTGTGAGGGGCTACGCAAGCGGTTCCCAAAGAGCTTTAGAACAAGGCATAGTTTTCCCTGCTGGCTCTTTGGGCGTGGGACGAGTCTCCAGACATATGGCCATTTTTGGGCCTGGCGCGGGGCCAAGTGGGAAAGGGTGGTTTTGAGGCTGAAGGCAGCAGGAAAGCCTGCAGCCCCCAGGTGTGTGGGGCTACGCAAGCCGTTCCCAAAGAGCTTTAAAACAAGGCATAGTTTTCCCTGCTGGCTCTTTGGGCGTGGGACCAGTCTCCAGACATATGGCCATTTTTGGGCCTGGCGCATCGCCAAGTGGGAAAGGGTTGTTTTGAGGCAGAAGGCAGCAGGAAAGCCTGCAGCCCCCAGGTGTGTGGGGCTACGCAAGCCGTTCCCAAAGAGCTTTAGAACAAGGCATAGTTTTCCCTGCTGGCTCTTTGGGCGTGGGACCAACCTCCAGACATATGGCCATTTTTGTGTCTGGCGTGACGCCATGTGGAAAAGGGTGCATCTGAGTTTGAAGGCAGAAGGAAAGCCTGCAGCCCCCAGTTTGTGTGGGGCTACGCAAGCGGTTCCCAAAGAGCTTTAGAACAAGGCATAGTTTTCCCTGCTGGCTCTTTGGGCGTGGGACCAGTCTCCAGATATATGGCCATTTTTGGGCCTGGCGCTGCACCAAGTGGGAAAGGGTGGTTTTGAGTCTGAAGGCAGCAGGAAAGCCTGCAGCCCCCAGGTGTGTGGGGCTACGCAAGCGGTTCCCAAAGAGCTTTAGAACAAGGCATAGTTTTCCCTGCTGGCTCTTTGGGCGTGGGACCAGTCTCCAGACATATGGCCATTTTTGGGCCTGGCGCGGCGCCAATTGGGAAAGGTTTCTTTTGAGGCTGAAGAGAGCAGGAAAGCCTGCAGCCCCCAGGTCTGTGGGGCTACGCAAGCGGTTCCCAAAGAGCTTTAGAACAAGGCATAGTTTTCCCTGCTGGCTCTTTGGGCGTGGGACGAGTCTCCAGACTTATGGCCATTTTTCGGCCTGGCGCGGCGCCAAGTGGGAAAGGGTTCTTTGAGGCTGAAGAGAGCAGGAAAGCCTGCAGTCCCCAGGTCTGTGGGGCTACGCAAGCCATTCCCAAGGAGCTTTAGAACAAGGCATAGTTTTCCCTGCTGGCTCTTTGGGCGTGGGACCAATCTTCAGATATATGGCCATTTTTGTGCCTGGCGCGATGCCAAGTGGGAAAGGGTGGTTTTGAGTCTGAAGGCAGCTGGAAAGCCTGCAGCCCCCAGGTGTGTGGGGCTACGCAAGCGGTTCCCAAAGAGCTTTAGAACAAGGCATAGTTTTCCCTGCTGGCTCTTTGGGCGTGGGACCAGTCTCCTGACATATGGCCATTTTTGTGCCTGGCGCGGGGCCAAGTGGGAAAGGGTGGTTTTGAGGCTGAAGGCAGCAGGAAAGCCTGCAGCCCCCAGGTGTGTGGGGCTACGCAAGCCGTTCCCAAAGAGCTTTAGAACAAGGCATAGTTTTCCCTGCTGGCTCTTTGGGCGTGGGACCAAACTCCAGACATATGGCCATTTTTGTGCCTGGCGTGGCGCCATTTGGAAAAGGGTGGTTTTGAGGCTGAAGGCAGCAGGAAAGCCTGCAGCCCCCAGGTGTGTGGGACTACGCAAGCGGTTCCCAAAGAGCTTTAGAACAAGGCATAGTTTTCCCTGCTGGCTCTTTGGGCGTGGGATCAGTCTCCAGACATATGGCCATTTTTGGGCCTGGCTTGGCGCCAAGTGGGAAAGGGTGGTTTTGAGTCTGAAGGCAGCAGTAAAGCCTGCAGCCCCCAGGTGTGTGGGGCTACGCAAGCGGTTCCCAAAGAGCTTTAGAACAAGGAATAGTTTTCCCTGCTGGCTCTTTGGGCGTGGGACCAGTCTCCAGATATATGGCCATTTTTGTGCCTGGCGCGGCACCAAGTGGGAAAGGGTGGTTTTGAGGCTGAAGGCAGCAGGAAAGCCTGCAGCCCCCAGGTGTGTGGGGCTACGCAAGCGGTTCCCAAAGAGCTTTAGAACAAGGCATAGTTTTCCCTGCTCGCTCTTTGGGCGGTCGACCAATCTTCAGATATATGGCCATTTTTGGGCCTGGCGCGGCACCAAGTGGGAAAGGGTGGTTTTGAGTCTGAAGGCAGCAGGAAAGCCTGCAGCCCCCAGGTGTGTGGGGCTACGCAAGCGGTTCCCAAAGAGCTTTAGAACAAGGCATAGTTTTCCCTGCTGGCTCTTTGGGCGTGGGACCAGTCTCCAGACATATGGCCATTTTTGTGCCTGCGTGACGCCATGTGGAAAAGGGTGGTTTTGAGGCTGAAGGCAGCAGGAAAGCCTGCAGCCCCCAGGTGTGTGGGGCTACGCAAGCGGTTCCCAAAGAGCTTTAGAACAAGGCATAGTTTTCCCTGCTGGCTCTTTGGGCGTGGGACCAACCTCCAGACATATGGCCATTTTTGTGCCTGGCGTGACGCCATGTGGGAAAGGTGGGTTTGAGGCTGAAGGCAGCAGGAAAGCCTGCAGCCCCCAGGTGTGTGGGACTACGCAAGCGGTTCCCAAAGAGCTTTAGAACAAGGCATAGTTTTCCCTGCTGGCTCTTTGGGCGTGGGATCAGTCTCCAGACATATGGCCATTTTTGGGCCTGGCTTGGCGCCAAGTGGAAAAGGGTGGTTTTGAGGCTGAAGGCAGCAGTAAAGCCTTCAGCCCCCGGTGTGTGGGGCTACGCAAGCGGTTCCCAAAGAGCTTTAGAACAAGGAATAGTTTTCCCTGCTGGCTCTTTGGGAAAGGGACCAGTCTCCAGAAATATGGCCATTTTTGTGCCTGGCGCGGGGCCAAGTGGGAAAGGGTGGTTTTGAGGCTGAAGGCAGCAGGAAAGCCTGCAGCCCCCAGGTGTGTGGGGCTACGCAAGCGGTTCCCAAAGAGCTTTAGAACAAGGCATAGTTTTCCCTGCTGGCTCTTTGGGCGTGGGACCAAACTCCAGACATATGGCCATTTTTGTGTCTGGCGTGACGCCATGTGGAAAAGGGTGGTTTTGAGGCTGAAGGCAGCAGGAAAGCGTGCAGCCTACAGGTGTGAGGGGCTACGCAAGCGGTTCCCAAAGAGCTTTAGAACAAGGCATAGTTTTCCCTGCTGGCTCTTTGGGCGTGGGACGAGTCTCCAGACATATGGCCATTTTTGGGCCTGGCGCGGGGCCAAGTGGGAAAGGGTGGTTTTGAGGCTGAAGGCAGCAGGAAAGCCTGCAGCCCCCAGGTGTGTGGGGCTACGCAAGCCGTTCCCAAAGAGCTTTAAAACAAGGCATAGTTTTCCCTGCTGGCTCTTTGGGCGTGGGACCAGTCTCCAGACATATGGCCATTTTTGGGCCTGGCGCATCGCCAAGTGGGAAAGGGTTGTTTTGAGGCAGAAGGCAGCAGGAAAGCCTGCAGCCCCCAGGTGTGTGGGGCTACGCAAGCGGTTCCCAAAGAGCTTTAGAACAAGGCATAGTTTTCCCTGCTGGCTCTTTGGGCGTGGGACCAACCTCCAGACATATGGCCATTTTTGTGTCTGGCGTGACGCCATGTGGAAAAGGGTGCATCTGAGTTTGAAGGCAGAAGGAAAGCCTGCAGCCCCCACTTTGTGTGGGGCTACGCAAGCGGTTCCCAAAGAGCTTTAGAACAAGGCATAGTTTTCCCTGCTGGCTCTTTGGGCGTGGGACCAGTCTCCAGATATATGGCCATTTTTGGGCCTGGCGTGACGCCAAGTGGGAAAGGGTGGTTTTGAGGCTGAAGGCAGCAGGAAAGCCTGCAGCCCGCAGGTCTGTGGGGCCACGCAAGTGGTTCCCAAAGAGCTTTAGAACAAGGCATAGTTTTCCCTGCTGGCTCTTTGGGAAAGGGACCAGTCTCCAGAAATATGGCCATTTTTGGGCCTGGCGCTGCACCAAGTGGGAAAGGGTGGTTTTGAGTCTGAAGGCAGCAGGAAAGCCTGCAGCCCCCAGGTGTGTGGGGCTACGCAAGCGGTTCCCAAAGAGCTTTAGAACAAGGCATAGTTTTCCCTGCTGGCTCTTTGGGCGTGGGACCAGTCTCCAGACATATGGCCATTTTTGGGCCTGGCGCGGCGCCAATTGGGAAAGGTTTCTTTTGAGGCTGAAGAGAGCAGGAAAGCCTGCAGCCCCCAGGTGTGTGGGGCTACGCAAGCGGTTCCCAAAGAGCTTTAGAACAAGGCATAGTTTTCCCTGCTGGCTCTTTGGGCGTGGGACGAGTCTCCAGACATATGGCCATTTTTCGGCCTGGCGCGGCGCCAAGTGGGAAAGGGTTCTTTGAGGCTGAAGAGAGCAGGAAAGACTGCAGCCCCCAGGTCTGTGGGGCTACGCAAGCCATTCCCAAGGAGCTTTAGAACAAGGCATAGTTTTCCCTGCTGGCTCTTTGGGCGTGGGACCAATCTTCAGATATATGGCCATTTTTGTGCCTGGCGCGATGCCAAGTGGGAAAGGGTGGTTTTGAGTCTGAAGGCAGCTGGAAAGCCTGCAGCCCCCAGGTGTGTGGGGCTACGCAAGCGGTTCCCAAAGAGCTTTAGAACAAGGCATAGTTTTCCCTGCTGGCTCTTTGGGCGTGGGACCAGTCTCCTGACATATGGCCATTTTTGTGCCTGGCGCAGCGCCAAGTGGGAAAGGGTTGTTTTGAGGCTGAAGGCAGCAGGAAAGCCTGCAGCCCCCAGGTGTGTGGGGCTACGCAAGCCGTTCCCAAAGAGCTTTAGAACAAGGCATAGTTTTCCCTGCTCGCTCTTTGGGCGTGGGACCAAACTCCAGACATATGGCCATTTTTGTGCCTGGCGTGGCGCCATTTGGAAAAGGGTGGTTTTGAGGCTGAAGGCAGCAGGAAAGCCTGCAGCCCCCAGGTGTGTGGGACTACGCAAGCGGTTCCCAAAGAGCTTTAGAACAAGGCATAGTTTTCCCTGCTGGCTCTTTGGGCGTGGGATCAGTCTCCAGACATATGGCCATTTTTGGGCCTGGCTTGGCGCCAAGTGGGAAAGGGTGGTTTTGAGTCTGAAGGCAGCAGTAAAGCCTGCAGCCCCCAGGTGTGTGGGGCTACGCAAGCGGTTCCCAAAGAGCTTTAGAACAAGGCATAGTTTTCCCTGCTGGCTCTTTGGGCGTGGGACCAGTCTCCAGACATATGGCCATTTTTGTGCCTGCGTGACGCCATGTGGAAAAGGGTGGTTTTGAGGCTGAAGGCAGCAGGAAAGCCTGCAGCCCCCAGGTGTGTGGGGCTACGCAAGCGGTTCCCAAAGAGCTTTAGAACAAGGCATAGTTTTCCCTGCTGGCTCTTTGGGCGTGGGACCAACCTCCAGACATATGGCCATTTTTGTGCCTGGCGTGACGCCATGTGGGAAAGGTGGGTTTGAGGCTGAAGGCAGCAGGAAAGCCTGCAGCCCGCAGGTCTGTGGGGCCACGCAAGCGGTTCCCAAAGAGCTTTAGAACAAGGCATAGTTTTCCCTGCTGGCTCTTTGGGAAAGGGACCAGTCTCCAGAAATATGGCCATTTTTGTGCCTTGCAGGATGCCAAGTGGGAAAGGGTGGTCTTGAGTCTGAAGGCAGCAGGAAAGCCTGCAGCCCCCAGGTGTGTGGGGCTACGCAAGCCGTTCCCAAAGAGCTTTAGAACAAGGCATAGTTTTCCCTGCTGGTTCTTTGGGCGTGGGACCAAACTCCAGACATATGGCCATTTTTGGGCCTGGCGTGGCGCCATTTGGGAAAGGGTGCTTTTGAGGCTGAAGGCAGCAGGAAAGCCTGCAGCCCCCAGGTGTGTGGGGCTACGCAAGCGGTTCCCAAAGAGCTTTAGAACAAGGCATAGTTTTCCCTGCTGGCTCTTTGGGCGTGGGATCAGTCCCAGATATATGGCCATTTTTGGGCCTGGCGCAGCGCCAAGTGGGAAAGGGTGGTTTTGAGGCTGAAGGCAGCAGGAAAGCCTGCAGCCCCCAGGTGTGTGGGGCTACGCAAGCGGTTCCCAAAGAGCTTTAGAACAAGGCATAGTTTTCCCTGCTGGCTCTTTGGGCGTGGGACCAGTCTCCTGACATATGGCCATTTTTGTGCCTGGCGCGGGGCCAAGTGGGAAAGGGTGGTTTTGAGGCTGAAGGCAGCAGGAAAGCCTGCAGCCCCCAGGTGTGTGGGGCTACGCAAGCCGTTCCCAAAGAGCTTTAGAACAAGGCATAGTTTTCCCTGCTGGCTCTTTGGGCGTGGGACCAAACTCCAGACATATGGCCATTTTTGTGCCTGGCGTGGCGCCATTTGGAAAAGGGTGGTTTTGAGGCTGAAGGCAGCAGTAAAGCCTGCAGCCCCCAGGTGTGTGGGGCTACGCAAGCGGTTCCCAAAGAGCTTTAGAACAAGGCATAGTTTTCCCTGCTGGCTCTTTGGGCGTGGGATCAGTCTCCAGACATATGGCCATTTTTGGGCCTGGCTTGGCGCCAAGTGGGAAAGGGTGGTTTTGAGTCTGAAGGCAGCAGTAAAGCCTGCAGCCCCCAGGTGTGTGGGGCTACGCAAGCGGTTCCCAAAGAGCTTTAGAACAAGGAATAGTTTTCCCTGCTGGCTCTTTGGGCGTGGGACCAGTCTCCAGATATATGGCCATTTTTGTGCCTGGCGCGGCACCAAGTGGGAAAGGGTGGTTTTGAGGCTGAAGGCAGCAGGAAAGCCTGCAGCCCCCAGGTGTGTGGGGCTACGCAAGCGGTTCCCAAAGAGCTTTAGAACAAGGCATAGTTTTCCCTGCTCGCTCTTTGGGCGGTCGACCAATCTTCAGATATATGGCCATTTTTGGGCCTGGCGCGGCACCAAGTGGGAAAGGGTGGTTTTGAGTCTGAAGGCAGCAGGAAAGCCTGCAGCCCCCAGGTGTGTGGGGCTACGCAAGCGGTTCCCAAAGAGCTTTAGAACAAGGCATAGTTTTCCCTGCTGGCTCTTTGGGCGTGGGACCAGTCTCCAGACATATGGCCATTTTTGTGCCTGCGTGACGCCATGTGGAAAAGGGTGGTTTTGAGGCTGAAGGCAGCAGGAAAGCCTGCAGCCCCCAGGTGTGTGGGGCTACGCAAGCGGTTCCCAAAGAGCTTTAGAACAAGGCATAGTTTTCCCTGCTGGCTCTTTGGGCGTGGGACCAACCTCCAGACATATGGCCATTTTTGTGCCTGGCGTGACGCCATGTGGGAAAGGTGGGTTTGAGGCTGAAGGCAGCAGGAAAGCCTGCAGCCCGCAGGTCTGTGGGGCCACGCAAGCGGTTCCCAAAGAGCTTTAGAACAAGGCATAGTTTTCCCTGCTGGCTCTTTGGGAAAGGGACCAGTCTCCAGAAATATGGCCATCTTTGTGCCTGGCAGGATGCCAAGTGGGAAAGGGTGGTTTTGAGTCTGAAGGCAGCAGGAAAGCCTGCAGCCCCCAGATGTGTGGGGCTACGCAAGCCGTTCCCAAAGAGCTTTAGAACAAGGCATAGTTTTCCCTGCTGGTTCTTTGGGCGTGGGACCAAACTCCAGACATATGGCCATTTTTGGGCCTGGCGTGGCGCCATTTGGGAAAGGGTGCTTTTGAGGCTGAAGGCAGCAGGAAAGCCTGCAGCCCCCAGGTCTGTGGGGCTACGCAAGCGTTTCCCAAAGAGCTTTAGAACAAGGCATAGTTTTCCCTGCTGGCTCTTTGGGCGTGGGATCAGTCCCAGATATATGGCCATTTTTGGGCCTGGCGCAGCGCCAAGTGGGAAAGGGTTGTTTTGAGGCTGAAGGCAGCAGGAAAGCCTGCAGCCCCCAGGTGTGTGGGGCTACGCAAGCGGTTCCCAAAGAGCTTTAGAACAAGGCATAGTTTTCCCTGCTGGCTCTTTGGGCGTGGGACCAGTCTCCAGCCATATGGACATTTTTGGGCCTGGCGCGGCGCCAAGTGGGAAAGGGTGGTTTTGAGTCTGAAGGCAGCAGGAAAGCCTGCAGCCCCCAGGTGTGTGGGGCTACGCAAGCGGTTCCCAAAGAGCTTTAGAACAAGGCATAGTTTTCCCTGCTGGCTCTTTGGGCGTGGGACCAGTCTCCAGACATATGGCCATTTTTCGGCCTGGCGCGATGCCAAGTAGGAAAGGGTGCTTTTGAGGCTGAAGGCAGCAGGAAAGCCTGCAGCCCCCAGTTTGTGTGGGGCTACGCAAACGGTTCCCAAAGAGCTTTAGAACAAGGCATAGTTTTCCCTGCTGGCTCTTTGGGCGTGGGACCAGTCTCCAGACATATGGCCATTTATGTGCCTGGCGCGATGCCAAGTGGGAAAGGGTGGTTTTGAGGCTGAAGGCAGCAGGAAAGCCTGCAGCCCCCAGGTGTGTGGGGCTACGCAAGCGGTTCCCAAAGAGCTTTAGAACAAGGCATAGTTTTCCCTGCTGGCTCTTTGGGCGTGGGATCAGTCTCCAGATATATGGCCATTTTGGGGCCTGGCGCAGCGCCAAGTGGGAAAGGGTTGTTTTGAGGCTGAAGGCAGCAGGAAAGCCTGCAGCCCCCAGGTGTATGGGGCTACGCAAGCGTTTCCCAAAGAGCTTCAGAACAAGGCATAGTTTTCCCTGCTGGCTCTTTGGGCGTGGGACCAGTCTCCAGCCATATGGCCATTTTTGTGCCTGGCGCTGCGCCAAGTGGGAAAGGGTGGTTTTGAGTCTGAAGGCAGCAGGAAAGCCTGCAGCCCCCAGGTGTGTGGGGCTACGCAAGCGGTTCCCAAAGAGCTTTAGAACAAGGCATAGTTTTCCGTGCTGGCTCTTTGGGCGTGGGACCAGTCTCCAGACATATGGCCATTTATGTGCATGGCGCGATGCCAAGTAGGAAAGGGTGCTTTTGAGGCTGAAGGCAGCAGGAAAGCCTGCAGCCCCCAGGTGTGTGGGGCTACGCAAGCGGTTCCCAAAGAGCTTTAGAACAAGGCATAGTTTTCCCTGCTGGCTCTTTGGGCGTGGGATCAGTCTCCAGACATATGGCCATTTTTGGGCCTGGCGCGGCGCCATGTGGAAAAGGGTGGTTTTGAGGCTGAAGGCAGCAGGAAAGCCTGCAGCCCCCAGGTGTGTGGGGCTACGCAAGCGGTTCCCAAAGAGCTTTAGAACAAGGCATAGTTTTCCCTGCTGGCTCTTTGGGCATGGGACCAGTCTCCAGATATATGGCCATTTTTGTGCCTGGCGTGACGCCAAGTGGGAAAGGGTGGTTTTGAGGCTGAAGGCAGCAGGAAAGCCTGCAGCCCCCAGGTGTGTGGGGCTACGCAAGCGGTTCCCAAAGAGCTTTAGAACAAGGCATAGTTTTCCCTGCTGGTTCTTTGGCGTGGGACCAACCTCCAGACATATGGCCATTTTTGTGCCTGGCGCGGGGCCAAGTGGGAAAGGGTGGTTTTGAGGCTGAAGGCAGCAGGAAAGCCTGCAGTCCCCAGGTGTGTGGGGCTACGCAAGCGGTTCCCAAAGAGCTTTAGAACAAGGCATAGTTTTCCCTGCTGGCTCTTTGGGCGTGGGACCAGTCTCCAGACATATGGCCATTTTTGTGTCTGGCGCGGCGCCAAGTGGGAAAGGGTGCTTTTGAGGCTGAAGAGAGCAGGAAAGCCTGCAGCCCCCAGGTGTGTGGGGCTACGCAAGCGGTTCCCAAAGAGCTTTAGAACAAGGCATAGTTTTCCCTGCTGGCTCTTTGGGCGTGGGACCAGTCTCCAGACATATGGACATTTTTGGGCCTGGCGCGGGGCCAAGTGGGAAAGGGTGGTTTTGAGGCTGAAGGCAGCAGGAAAGCCTGCAGCCCCCAGTTTGTGTGGGGCTACGCAAGCGGTTCCCAAAGAGCTTTAGAACAAGGCATAGTTTTCCCTGCTGGCTCTTTGGGCTTGGGACCAGTCTCCAGAAATATGGCCATTTTTGTGCCTGGCGCGATGCCAAGTGGGAAAGGGTGGTTTTGAGGCTGAAAGCGCGAGAAAAGCCTGCAGCCCCCACTTTGTGTGGGGCTACGCAAGCGGTTCCCAAAGAGCTTTAGAACAAGGCATAGTTTTCCCTGCTGGCTCTTTTGGCGTGGGACCAATCTCCAGACATATGGCCATTTTTATGCCTGGCGCGATTCCAAGTGGGAAAGGGTTCTTTTGAGGCTGAAGAGAGCAGGAAAGCCTGCAGCCCCCAGGTGTGTGGGGCTACGCAACAGGTTCCCAAAGAGCTTTAGAACAAGGCATAGTTTTCCCTGCTGGCTCTTTGGGCGTGGGACCAGTCTCCAGACAAATGGCCATTTTTGGGCCTGGCGCGATGCCAAGTGGGAAAGGGTGGTTTTGAGTCTGAAGGCAGCAGGAAAGCCTGCAGCCCCCAGGTGTGTGGGGCTACGCAAGCGGTTCCCAAAGAGCTTTAGAACAAGGCATAGTTTTCCCTGCTGGCTCTTTGGGCGTGGGACCAGTCTCCAGACATATGGCCATTTTTGTGCCTGGCTGACGCCATGTGGAAAAGGGTGGTTTTGAGGCTGAAGGCAGCAGGAAAGCCTGCAGCCCCCAGGTGTGTGGGGCTACGCAAGCGGTTCCCAAAGAGCTTTAGAACAAGGCATAGTTTTCCGTGCTGGCTCTTTGGGAAAGGGACCAGTCTCCAGACATATGGCCATTTATGTGCCTGGCGCGATGCCAAGTGGGAAAGAGTGGTTTTGAGGCTGAAGGCAGCAGGAAAGCCTGCAGCCCCCAGGTGTGTGGGGCTACGCAAGCGGTTCCCAAAGAGCTTTAGAACAAGGCATAGTTTTCCCTGCTGGCTCTTTGGGCGTGGGATCAGTCTCCAGATATATGGCCATTTTTGGGCCTGGCGCAGCGCCAAGTTGGAAAGGGTTGTTTTGAGGCTGAAGGCAGCAGGAAAGCCTGCAGCCCCCAGGTGTATGGGGCTACGCAAGCGTTTCCCAAAGAGCTTTAGAACAAGGCATAGTTTTCCCTGCTGGCTCTTTGGGCGTGGGACCAGTCTCCAGACATATGGCCATTTTTGGGCCTGGCGCGGCGCCAAGTGGGAAAGGGTGGTTTTGAGGCTGAAGGCAGCAGGAAAGCCTGCAGCCCCCAGGTGTGTGGGGCTACGCAAGCCGTTCCCAAAGAGCTTTAGAACAAGGCATAGTTTTCCCTGCTGGCTCTTTGGGCATGGGACCAGTCTCCAGATATATGGCCATTTTTGTGCCTGGCGTGACGCCAAGTGGGAAAGGGTGGTTTTGAGGCTGAAGGCAGCAGGAAAGCCTGCAGCCCCCAGGTGTGTGGGGCTACGCAAGCGGTTCCCAAAGAGCTTTAGAACAAGGCATAGTTTTCCCTGCTGGCTCTTTGGGCGTGGGACCAGTCTCCAGACATATGGCCATTTTTTGGCCTGGCGCGGCGCCAAGTGGGAAAGGGTGCTTTTGAGGCTGAAGAGAGCAGGAAAGCCTGCAGCCCCCAGGTGTGTGGGGCTACGCAAGCGGTTCCCAAAGAGCTTTAGAACAAGGCATAGTTTTCCCTGCTGGCTCTTTGGGCGTGGGACCAGTCTCCAGACATATGGCCATTTTTGGGCCTGGCGCGGGGCCAAGTGGGAAAGGGTGGTTTTGAGGCTGAAGGCAGCAGGAAAGCCTGCAGCCCCCAGGTGTGTGGGGCTACGCAAACGGTTCCCAAAGAGCTTTAGAACAAGGCATAGTTTTCCCTGCTGGCTCTTTGGGCGTGGGACCAACCTCCAGACATATGGCCATTTTTGTGCCTGGCGTGACGCCAAGTGGGAAAGGGTGGTTTTGAGGCTGAAGGCAGCAGGAAAGCCTGCAGCCCCCAGTTTGTGTGGGGCTACGCAAGCGGTTCCCAAAGAGCTTTAGAACAAGGCATAGTTTTCCCTGCTGGCTCTTTGGGCGTGGGACCAATCTCCAGACATATGGCCATTTTTGTGCCTGGCGCGATGCCAAGTTGGAAAGGGTGGTTTTGAGGCTGAAAGCGCGAGAAAAGCCTGCAGCCCCCACTTTGTGTGGGGCTACGCAAGCGGTTCCCAAAGAGCTTTAGAACAAGGCATAGTTTTCCCTGCTGGCTCTTTGGGCGTGGGACCAATCTCCAGACATATGGCCATTTTTATGCCTGGCGCGGAGCCAAGTGGGAAAGGGTTCTTTTGAGGCTGAAGAGAGCAGGAAAGCCTGCAGCCCCCAGGTGTGTGGGGCTACGCAACAGGTTCCCAAAGAGCTTTAGAACAAGGCATAGTTTTCCCTGCTGGCTCTTTGGGCGTGGGATCAAACTCCAGATATATGGCCATTTTTGGGCCTGGCGCGATGCCAAGTGGGAAAGGGTGGTTTTGAGTCTGAAGGCAGCAGGAAAGCCTGCAGCCCCCAGGTGTGTGGGGCTACGCAAGCGGTTCCCAAAGAGCTTTAGAACAAGGCATAGTTTTCCCTGCTGGCTCTTTGGGCGTGGGACCAGTCTCCAGACATATGGCCATTTTTGTGCCTGGCTGACGCCATGTGGAAAAGGGTTGTTTTGAGGCTGAAGGCAGCAGGAAAGCCTGCAGCCCCCAGGTGTGTGGGGCTACGCAAGCGGTGCCCCAAGAGCTTTAGAACAAGGCATAGTTTTCCCTGCTGGCTCTTTGGGCGTGGGACCAACCTCCAGACATATGGCCATTTTTGTGCCTGGCGTGACGCCATGTGGAAAAGGGTGGTTTTGAGGCTGAAGGCAGCAGGAAAGCCTGCAGCCCCCAGGTGTGTGGGGCTACGCAAACGGTTCCCAAAGAGCTTTAGAACAAGGCATAGTTTTCCCTGCTGGCTCTTTGGGCGTGGGACCAGTCTCCAGACATATGGCCATTTTTGGGCCTGGCGCGGCGCCAAGTGGGAAAGGGTCGTTTTGAGGCTGAAGAGAGCAGTACAGCCTGCAGCCCCCAGGTGTGTGGGGCTACGCAAACGGTTCCCAAAGAGCTTTAGAGCAAGGCATAGTTTTCCCTGCTGGCTCTTTGGGCGTGGGACCAGTCTCCAGACATATGGCCATTTTTGTGCCTGGCGTGACGCCATGTGGAAAAGGGTTGTTTTGAGGCTGAAGGCAGCAGGAAAGCCTGCAGCCCCCAGGTGTGTTGGGCTACGCAAGCGGTTCCCAAAGAGCTTTAGAACAAGGCATAGTTTTCCCTGCTGGCTCTTTGGGCGTGGGACCAACCTCCAGACATATGGCCATTTTTGTGCCTGGCGTGACGTCATGTGGGAAAGGGTGGTTTTGAGGCTGAAGGCAGCAGGAAAGCCTGCAGCCCCCAGGTGTGTGGGGCTACGCAACAGGTTCCCAAAGAGCTTTAGAACAAGGCATAGTTTTCCCTGCTGGCTCTTTGGGCGTGGGACCAGTCTCCAGACATATGGCCATTTTTGGGCCTGGCGCGATGCCAAGTGGGAAAGGGTGGTTTTGAGTCTGAAGGCAGCAGGAAAGCCTGCAGCCCCCAGGTGTGTGGGGCTACGCAAGCGGTTCCCAAAGAGCTTTAGAACAAGGCATAGTTTTCCCTGCTGGCTCTTTGGGCGTGGGACCAGTCTCCAGACATATGGCCATTTTTGTGCCTGGCGCGGCACCAAGTGGGAAAGGGTGGTTTTGAGTCTGAAGGCAGCAGGAAAGCCTGCAGCCCCCAGGTGTGTGGGGCTACGCAAGCGGTTCCCAAAGAGCTTTAGAACAAGGCATAGTTTTCCGTGCTGGCTCTTTGGGCGTGGGACCAGTCTCCAGACATATGGCCATTTTTGTGCCTGGCTGACGCCATGTGGAAAAGGGTTGTTTTGAGGCTGAAGGCAGCAGGAAAGCCTGCAGCCCCCAGGTGTGTGGGGCTACGCAAGCGGTGCCCCAAGAGCTTTAGAACAAGGCATAGTTTTCCCTGCTGGCTCTTTGGGCGTGGGACCAACCTCCAGACATATGGCCATTTTTGTGCCTGGCGTGACGCCATGTGGAAAAGGGTGGTTTTGAGGCTGAAGGCAGCAGGAAAGCCTGCAGCCCCCAGGTGTGTTGGGCTACGCAAGCGGTTCCCAAAGAGCTTTAGAACAAGGCATAGTTTTCCCTGCTGGCTCTTTGGGCGTGGGACCAGTCTCCAGACATATGGCCATTTTTGGGCCTGGCGCGGCACCAAGTGGGAAAGGGTCGTTTTGAGGCTGAAGAGAGCAGTAAAGCCTGCAGCCCCCAGGTGTGTGGGGCTACGCAAACGGTTCCCAAAGAGCTTTAGAGCAAGGCATAGTTTTCCCTGCTGGCTCTTTGGGCGTGGGACCAACCTCCAGACATATGGCCATTTTTGTGCCTGACGTGACGCCAAGTGGGAAAGGGTGGTTTTGAGGCTGAAGGCAGCAGGAAAGCCTGCAGCCCGCAGGTCTGTGGGGCCACGCAAGCGGTTCCCAAAGAGCTTTAGAACAAGGCATAGTTTTCCCTGCTGGCTCTTTGGGAAAGGGACCAGTCTCCAGACATATGGCCATTTTTGTGCCTGGCGCGGCGCCAAGTGGGAAAGGGTCGTTTTGAGTCTGAAGGCAGCAGGAAAGCCTGCAGCCCCCAGGTGTGTGTGGCTACGCAAGCGGTTCCCAAAGAGCTTTAGAACAAGGCATAGTTTTCCCTGCTGGCTCTTTGGGCGTGGGACCAACCTCCAGACATATGGCCATTTTTGGGCCTGGCGTGACGCCATGTGGAAAAGGGTGGTTTTGAGGCTGAAGGCAGCAGGAAAGCCTGCAGCCCCCAGGTGTGTGGGGCTACGCAAGCGGTTCCCAAAGAGCTTTAGAACAAGGCATAGTTTTCCCTGCTGGCTCTTTGGGCGTGGGACCAGTCTCCAGACATATGGCCATTTTTGTGCCTGGCGTGACGTCATGTGGGAAAGGGTGGTTTTGAGGCTGAAGGCAGCAGGAAAGCCTGCAGCCCCCAGGTGTGTAGGGCCACGCAAGCGGTTCCCAAAGAGCTTTAGAACAAGGCATAGTTTTCCCTGCTGGCTCTTTGGGCGTGGGACCAATCTCCAGACATATGGCCATTTTTGGGCCTGGCGCGGCGCCAATTGCGAAAGGTTTCTTTTGAGGCTGAAGAGAGCAGGAAAGACTGCAGCCCCCAGTTTGTGTGGGGCTACGTAAGCGGTTCCCAAAGAGCTTTAGAACAAGGCATAGTTTTCCCTGCTGGCTCTTTGGGCGTGGGACCAACCTCCAGACATATGGCCATTTTTGTGCCTGGCGTGACGCCATGTGGGAAAGGGTGGTTTTGAGTCTGAAGGCAGCAGGAAAGCCTGCAGCCCCCAGTTTCTGTGGGGCTACGCAAGCGGTTCCCAAAGACCTTTAGAACAAGGCATAGTTTTCACTGCTGGCTCTTTGGGCTTGGGACCAGTCTCCAGAAATATGGCCATTTTTGTGCCTGGCGCGATGCCAAGTGGGAAAGGGTGGTTTTGAGGCTGAAAGCGCGAGAAAAGCCTGCAGCCCCCAGTTTGTGTGGGGCTACGCAAGCGGTTCCCAAAGAGCTTTAGAACAAGGCATAGTTTTCCCTGCTGGCTCTTTGGGCGTGGGACCAGTCTCCAGACATATGGCCATTTTTATGCCTGGCGCGGAGCCAAGTGGGAAAGGGTTCTTTTGAGGCTGAAGAGAGCAGGAAAGCCTGCAGCCCCCAGGTGTGTGGGGCTACGCAACAGGTTCCCAAAGAGCTTTAGAACAAGGCATAGTTTTCCCTGCTGGCTCTTTGGGCGTGGGATCAAACTCCAGATATATGGCCATTTTTGGGCCTGGCGCGATGCCAAGTGGGAAAGGGTGGTTTTGAGTCTGAAGGCAGCAGGAAAGCCTGCAGCCCCCAGGTGTGTGGGGCTACGCAAGCGGTTCCCAAAGAGCTTTAGAACAAGGCATAGTTTTCCCTGCTGGCTCTTTGGGCGTGGGACCAGTCTCCAGACATATGGCCATTTTTGGGCCTGGCGCGGCGCCAAGTGGGAAAGGGTCGTTTTGAGGCTGAAGAGAGCAGGAAAGCCTGCAGCCCCCAGGTGTGTGGGGCTACGCAAACGGTTCCCAAAGACCTTTAGAGCAAGGCATAGTTTTCCCTGCTGGCTCTTTGGGCGTGGGACCAACCTCCAGACATATGGCCATTTTTGTGCCTGACGTGACGCCAAGTGGGAAAGGGTGGTTTTGAGGCTGAAGGCAGCAGGAAAGCCTGCAGCCCCCAGGTGTGTGGGGCCACGCAAGCAGTTCCCAAAGAGCTTTAGAACAAGGCATAGTTTTCCCTGCTGGCTCTTTGGGCGTGGGACCAGTCTCCAGACATATAGCCATTTTTGTGCCTGGCGCGGCGCCAAGTGGGAAAGGGTCGTTTTGAGTCTGAAGGCAGCAGGAAAGCCTGCAGCCCCCAGGTGTGTGTGGCTACGCAAGCGGTTCCCAAAGAGCTTTAGAACAAGGCATAGTTTTCCCTGCTGGCTCTTTGGGCGTGGGACCAACCTCCAGACATATGGCCATTTTTGGGCCTGGCGTGACGCCATGTGGGAAAGGGTGGTTTTGAGTCTGAAGGCAGCAGGAAAGCCTGCAGCCCCCAGTTTGTGTGGGGCTACGCAAGCGGTTCCCAAAGAGCTTTAGAACAAGGCATAGTTTTCCCTGCTGGCTCTTTGGGCTTGGGACCAGTCTCCAGAAATATGTCCATTTTTGTGCCTGGCGCGATGCCAAGTGGGAAAGGGTGGTTTTGAGGCTGAAAGCGCGAGAAAAGCCTGCAGCCCCCACTTTGTGTGGGGCTACGCAAGCGGTTCCCAAAGAGCTTTAGAACAAGGCATAGTTTTCCCTGCTGGCTCTTTGGGCGTGGGACCAATCTCCAGACATATGGCCATTTTTATGCCTGGCGCGGAGCCAAGTGGGAAAGGGTTCTTTTGAGGCTGAAGAGAGCAGGAAAGCCTGCAGCCCCCAGGTGTGTGGGGCTACGCAACAGGTTCCCAAAGAGCTTTAGAACAAGGCATAGTTTTCCCTGCTGGCTCTTTGGGCGTGGGACCAGTCTGCAGACATATGGCCATTTTTGGGCCTGGCGCGATGCCAAGTGGGAAAGGGTGGTTTTGAGTCTGAAGGCAGCAGGAAAGCCTGCAGCCCCCAGGTGTGTGGGGCTACGCAAGCGGTTCCCAAAGAGCTTTAGAACAAGGCATAGTTTTCCCTGCTGGCTCTTTGGGCGTGGGACCAGTCTCCAGACATATGGCCATTTTTGGGCCTGGCGCGGCGCCAAGTGGGAAAGGGTCGTTTTGAGGCTGAAGAGAGCAGGAAAGCCTGCAGCCCCCAGGTGTGTGGGGCTACGCAAACGGTTCCCAAAGAGCTTTAGAGCAAGGCATAGTTTTCCCTGCTGGCTCTTTGGGCGTGGGACCAACCTCCAGACTTATGGCCATTTTTGTGCCTGACGTGACGCCAAGTGGGAAAGGGTGGTTTTGAGGCTGAAGGCAGCAGGAAAGCCTGCAGCCCGCAGGTGTGTGGGGCCACGCAAGCAGTTCCCAAAGAGCTTTAGAACAAGGCATAGTTTTCCCTGCTGGCTCTTTGGGCGTGGGACCAGTCTCCAGACATATAGCCATTTTTGTGCCTGGCGCGGCGCCAAGTGGGAAAGGGTCGTTTTGAGTCTGAAGGCAGCAGGAAAGCCTGCAGCCCCCAGGTGTGTGTGGCTACGCAAGCGGTTCCCAAAGAGCTTTAGAACAAGGCATAGTTTTCCCTGCTGGCTCTTTGGGCGTGGGACCAACCTCCAGACATATGGACATTTTTGGGCCTGGCGTGACGCCATGTGGAAAAGGGTGGTTTTGAGGCTGAAGGCAGCAGGAAAGCCTGCAGCCCCCAGGTGTGTTGGGCTACGCAAGCGGTTCCCAAAGAGCTTTAGAACAAGGCATAGTTTTCCCTGCTGGCTCTTTGGGCGTGGGACCAGTCTCCAGAAATATGGCCATGTTTGTGCCTGGCGCGATGCCAAGTGGGAAAGGGTGGTTTTGAGGCTGAAAGCGCGAGAAAAGCCTGCAGCCCCCAGTTTGTGTGGGGCTACGCAACAGGTTCCCAAAGAGCTTTAGAACAAGGCACAGTTTTCCCTGCTGGCTCTTTGGGCGTGGGATCAAACTCCAGATATATGGCCATTTTTGGGCCTGGCGCGATGCCAAGTGGGAAAGGGTGGTTTTGAGGCTGAAAGCGCGAGAAAAGCCTGCAGCCCCCCGTTTCTCTGGGGCTACGCAAGCGGTTCCCAAAGAGCTTTAGAACAAGGCATAGTTTTCCCTGCTGGCTCTTTGGGCGTGGGACCAACCTCCAGATATATGGCCATTTTTGTGCCTGGCTGACGCCATGTGGAAAAGGGTTGTTTTGAGGCTGAAGGCAGCAGGAAAGCCTGCAGCCCCCAGGTGTGTGGGGCTACGCAAGCGGTGCCCCAAGAGCTTTAGAACAAGGCATAGTTTTCCCTGCTGGCTCTTTGGGCGTGGGACCAACCTCCAGACATATGGCCATTTTTGTGCCTGGCGTGACGCCATGTGGAAAAGGGTGGTTTTGAGGCTGAAGGCAGCAGGAAAGCCTGCAGCCCCCAGGTGTGTGGGGCTACGCAAGCGGTTCCCAAAGAGCTTTAGAGCAAGGCATAGTTTTCCCTGCTGGCTCTTTGGGCGTGGGACCAACCTCCAGACATATGGCCATTTTTGTGCCTGGCGTGACGCCATGTGGGAAAGGGTGGTTTTGAGGCTGAAGGCAGCAGGAAAGCCTGCAGCCCCCAGGTCTGTGGGGCCACGCAAGCGGTTCCCAAAGAGCTTTAGAACAAGGCATAGTTTTCCCTGCTAGCTCTTTGGGAAAAGGACCAGTCTCCAGACATATGGCCATTTTTGTGCCTGGCGCGGCGCCAAGTGGGAAAGGGTCGTTTTGAGTCTGAAGGCAGCAGGAAAGCCTGCAGCCCCCAGGTGTGTGTGGCTACGCAAGCGGTTCCCAAAGAGCTTTAGAACAAGGCATAGTTTTCCCTGCTGGCTCTTTGGGCGTGGGACCAACCTCCAGACATATGGCCATTTTTGTGCCTGGCGTGACGCCATGTGGAAAAGGGTGGTTTTGAGGCTGAAGGCAGCAGGAAAGCCTGCAGCCCTCACGTGTGTGGGGCTACGCAAGCGGTTCCCAAAGAGCTTTAGAACAAGGCATAGTTTTCCCTGCTGGCTCTTTGGGCGTGGGACCAGTCTCCAGACATATGGCCATTTTTGTGCCTGGCGTGACGCCATGTGGAAAAGGGTTGTTTTGAGGCTGAAGGCAGCAGGAAAGCCTGCAGCCCCCAGGTGTGTTGGGCTACGCAAGCGGTTCCCAAAGAGCTTTAGAACAAGGCATAGTTTTCCCTGCTGGCTCTTTGGGCGTGGGACCAACCTCCAGACATATGGCCATTTTTGTGCCTGGCGTGACGTCATGTGGGAAAGGGTGGTTTTGAGGCTGAAGGCAGCAGGAAAGCCTGCAGCCCCCAGGTCTGTGGGGCCACGCAAGCGGTTCCCAAAGAGCTTTAGAACAAGGCATAGTTTTCCCTGCTGGCTCTTTGGGCGTGGGACCAATCTCCAGACATATGGCCATTTTTGGGCCTGGCGCGGCGCCAATTGCGAAAGGTTTCTTTTGAGGCTGAAGAGAGCAGGAAAGACTGCAGCCCCCAGTTTGTGTGTGGCTACGCAAGCGGTTCCCAAAGAGCTTTAGAACAAGGCATAGTTTTCCCTGCTGGCTCTTTGGGCGTGGGACCAACCTCCAGACATATGGCCATTTTTGTGTCTGGCGTGACGCCATGTGGAAAAGGGTGCTTCTGAGGTTGAAGGCAGCAGGAAAGCCGGCAGCCCGCAGGTCTGTGGGGCCACGCAAGCGGTTCCCAAAGAGCTTTAGAACAAGGCATAGTTTTCCCTGCTGGCTCTTTGGGCGTGGGACCAGCCTCCAGACATATGGCCATTTTTGGGCCTGGCGCGGGGCCAAGTGGGAAAGGGTGGTTTTGAGTCTGAAGGCAGCAGGAAAGCCTGCAGCCCCCAGGTGTGTGGGGCTACGCAAGCCGTTCCAAAAGAGCTTTAGAACAAGGCATAGTTTTCCCTGCTGGCTCTTTGGCGTGGGACCAGTCTCCAGAAATATGGCTATTTTTGGGCCTGGCGCAGCGCCAAGTGGGAAAGGGTGGTTTTGAGGCTGAAGGCAGCAGGAAAGCCTGCAGCCCGCAGGTCTGTGGGGCTACGCAAGCGTTTCCCAAAGAGCTTTAGAACAAGGCATAGTTTTCCCTGCTGGCTCTTTGGGCATGGGACCAGTCTCCAGATATATGGCCATTTTTGGGCCTGGCGCGGGGCCAAGTGGGAAAGGGTGGTTTTGAGTCTGAAGGCAGCAGGAAAGCCTGCAGCCCCCAGGTGTGTGGGGCTACGCAAGCGGTGCCCCAAGAGCTTTAGAACAAGGCATAGTTTTCCCTGCTGGCTCTTTGGGCGTGGGACCAGTCTCCAGAAATATGGCCATTTTTGTGCCTGGCGCGGGGCCAAGTGGGAAAGGGTGGTTTTGAGGCTGAAGGCAGCAGGAAAGCCTGCAGCCCCCAGGTGTGTGGGGCTACGCAAGCGGTTCCCAAAGAGCTTTAGAACAAGGCATAATTTTCCCTGCTGGCTCTTTGGGCGTGGGACCAGTCTCCAGACATATGGCCATTTTTGGGCCTGGCGCGGCGCCAAGTGGGAAAGGGTGCTTTTGAGGCTGAAGGCAGCATGAAAGCCTGCAGCCCCCAGGTCTGTGGGGCTCCGCAAGCGGTTCCCAAAGAGGTTTAGAACAAGACATAGTTTTCCCTGCTGGCTCTTTGGGCGTGGGACCAACCTCCAGACATATGGCCATTTTTGTGCCTGGCGTGACGCCATGTGGAAAAGGGTGCTTCTGAGGTTGAAGGCAGCAGGAAAGCCTGCAGCCCCCAGGTGTGTGGGGCTACGCAAGAGGTTCCCAAAGAGCTTTAGAACAAGGCATAGTTTTCCCTGCTGGCTCTTTGGGCGTGGGACCAAACTCCAGACATATGGCCATTTTTGGGCCTGGCGCGGCGCCAAGTGGGAAAGGGTGCTTTTGAGGCTGAAGGCAGCAGGAAAGCCTGCAGCCCCCAGGTGTGTGGGGCTACGCAAGCGGTTCCCAAAGAGCTTTAGAACAAGGCATAGTTTTCCCTGCTGGCTCTTTGGGCGTGGGACCAACCTCCAGACATATGGCCATTTTTGTGTCTGGCGTGACGCCATGTGGAAAAGGGTGCATCTGAGTTTGAAGGCAGAAGGAAAGCCTGCAGCCCCCAGTTTGTGTGGGGCTACGCAAGCGGTTCCCAAAGAGCTTTAGAACAAGGCATAGTTTTCCCTGCTGGCTCTTTGGGCGTGGGACCAGTCTCCAGATATATGGCCATTTTTGGGCCTGGCGTGACGCCAAGTGGGAAAGGGTGGTTTTGAGGCTGAAGGCAGCAGGAAAGCCTGCAGCCCGCAGGTCTGTGGGGCCACGCAAGTGGTTCCCAAAGAGCTTTAGAACAAGGCATAGTTTTCCCTGCTGGCTCTTTGGGCGTGGGACCAGTCTCCAGACATATGGCCATTTTTGGGCCTGGCTTGGCGCCAAGTGGGAAAGGGTGGTTTTGAGGCTGAAGGCAGCAGGAAAGCCTGCAGCCCCCAGGTGTGTGGGGCTACGCAAGCGGTTCCCAAAGAGCTTTAGAACAAGGCATAGTTTTCCCTGCTGGCTCTTTGGGCGTGGGACCAGTCTCCAGATATATGGCCATTTTTGTGCCTGGCGCGGCACCAAGTGGGAAAGGGTGGTTTTGAGGCTGAAGGCAGCAGGAAAGCCTGCAGCCCGCAGGTCTGTGGGGCTACGCAAGCGGTTCCCAAAGAGCTTTAGAACAAGGCATAGTTTTCCCTGCTGGCTCTTTGGGCAGTCGACCAATCTTCAGATATATGGCCATTTTTGGGCCTGGCGCGGCACCAAGTGGGAAAGGGTGGTTTTGAGGCTGAAGGCAGCAGGAAAGCCTGCAGCCCGCAGGTCTCTGGGGCTACGCAAGCGGTTCCCAAAGAGCTTTAGAACAAGGCATAGTTTTCCCTGCTGGCTCTTTGGGCGTGGGACCAGTCTCCAGACATATGGCCATTTTTGTGCCTGCGTGACGCCATGTGGAAAAGGGTGGTTTTGAGGCTGAAGGCAGCAGGAAAGCCTGCAGCCCCCATGTCTGTGGGGCTACGCAAGCGGTTCCCAAAGAGCTTTAGAAAAAGGCATAGTTTTCCCTGCTGGCTCTTTGGGCGTGGGACCAACCTCCAGACATATGGCCATTTTTGTGCCTGGCGTGACGCCATGTGGGAAAGGTGGGTTTGAGGCTGAAGGCAGCAGGAAAGCCTGCAGCCCGCAGGTCTGTGGGGCCACGCAAGCGGTTCCCAAAGAGCTTTAGAACAAGGCATAGTTTTCCCTGCTGGGTCTTTGTGAAAGGGACAAGTCTCCAGAAATATGACCATTTTTGTGCCTGGCAGGATGCCAAGTGGGAAAGGGTGGTTTTGAGTCTGAAGGCAGCAGGAAAGCCTGCAGCCCCCAGGTGTGTGGGGCTACGCAAGCCGTTCCCAAAGTGCTTTAGAACAAGGCATAGTTTTCCCTGCTGGCTCTTTGGGCGTGGGACCAGTCTCCAGATATATGGCCATTTTTGTGCCTGGCGTGACGCCAAGTGGGAAAGGGTGGTTTTGAGGCTGAAGGCAGCAGGAAAGCCTGCAGCCCGCAGGTCTGTGGGGCTACGCAAGTGGTTCCCAAAGAGCTTTAGAACAAGGCATAGTTTTCCCTGCTGGCTCTTTGGGTGTGGGACCAGTCTCCAGACATATGGCCATTTTTGTGCCTGGCGCTGCACAAAGTGGGAAAGGGTGGTTTTGAGGCTGAAGGCAGCAGGAAAGCCTGCAGCCCCCAGGTGTGTGGGGCTACGCAAGCGGTTCCCAAAGAGCTTTAGAACAAGGCATAGTTTTCCCTGCTGGCTCTTTGGGCGTGGGACCAGTCTCCAGACATATGGCCATTTTTGGGCCTGGCTTGGCGCCAAGTGGGAAAGGGTGGTTTTGAGGCTGAAGGCAGCAGTAAAGCCTGCAGCCCCCAGGTGTGTGGGGCTCCGCAAGCGGTTCCCAAAGAGCTTTAGAACAAGGCATAGTTTTCCCTGCTGGCTCTTTGGGAAAGGGAACAGTCTCCAGATATATGGCCATTTTTGTGCCTGGCGCGGCACCAAGTGGGAAAGGGTGGTTTTGAGGCTGAAGGCAGCAGGAAAGCCTGCAGCCCGCAGGTCTGTGGGGCTACGCAAGCGGTTCCCAAAGAGCTTTAGAACAAGGCATAGTTTTCCCTGCTGGCTCTTTGGGCAGTCGACCAATCTTCAGATATATGGCCATTTTTGGGCCTGGCGCGGCACCAAGTGGGAAAGGGTGGTTTTGAGGCTGAAGGCAGCAGGAAAGCCTGCAGCCCGCAGGTCTCTGGGGCTACGCAAGCGGTTCCCAAAGAGCTTTAGAACAAGGCATAGTTTTCCCTGCTGGCTCTTTGGGCGTGGGACCAGTCTCCAGACATATGGCCATTTTTGTGCCTGCGTGACGCCATGTGGAAAAGGGTGGTTTTGAGGCTGAAGGCAGCAGGAAAGCCTGCAGCCCCCATGTCTGTGGGGCTACGCAAGCGGTTCCCAAAGAGCTTTAGAAAAAGGCATAGTTTTCCCTGCTGGCTCTTTGGGCGTGGGACCAACCTCCAGACATATGGCCATTTTTGTGCCTGGCGTGACGCCATGTGGGAAAGGTGGGTTTGAGGCTGAAGGCAGCAGGAAAGCCTGCAGCCCGCAGGTCTGTGGGGCCACGCAAGCGGTTCCCAAAGAGCTTTAGAACAAGGCATAGTTTTCCCTGCTGGGTCTTTGTGAAAGGGACAAGTCTCCAGAAATATGACCATTTTTGTGCCTGGCAGGATGCCAAGTGGGAAAGGGTGGTTTTGAGTCTGAAGGCAGCAGGAAAGCCTGCAGCCCCCAGGTGTGTGGGGCTACGCAAGCCGTTCCCAAAGTGCTTTAGAACAAGGCATAGTTTTCCCTGCTGGTTCTTTGGGCGTGGGACCAATCTTCATATATATCGCCATTTTTGGGCCTAGCGCGATGCCAAGTGGGAAAAGGTGGTTTTGAGTCTGAAGGCAGCTGGAAAGACTGCAGCACCCAGGTGTGTGTGGCTACGCAAGCGGTTCCCAAAGAGCTTTAGAACAAGGCATAGTTTTCCCTGCTGGCTCTTTGGGCGTGGGACCAGTCTCCTGACATATGGCCATTTTTGTGCCTGACGCGGGGCCAAGTGGGAAAGGGTGGTTTTGAGTCTGAAGGCAGCAGGAAAGCCTGCAGCCCCCAGGTGTGTGGGGCTACGCAAGCGGTTCCCAAAGAGCTTTAGAACAAGGCATAGTTTTCCCTGCTGGCTCTTTGGGCGTGGGACCAGTCTCCAGACATATGGCCATTTTTGGGCCTGGCGTGACGCCATGTGGAAAAGGGTGGTTTTGAGGCTGAAGGCAGCAGGAAAGCCTGCAGCCCCCAGGTGTGTGGGGCTACGCAACAGGTTCCCAAAGAGCTTTAGAACAAGGCATAGTTTTCCCTGCTGGCTCTTTGGGAAAGGGACCAGTCTCCAGACATATGGCCATTTTTGGGACTGGCTTGGCGCCAAGTTGGAAAGGGTGGTTTTGAGTCTGAAGGCAGCAGTAAAGCCTGCAGCCCCCAGGTGTGTGGGGCTACGCAAGCGGTTCCCAAAGAGCTTTAGAACAAGGAATAGTTTTCCCTGCTGGCTCTTTGGGCGTGGGACCAGTCTCCAGATATATGGCCATTTTTGTGCCTGGCGCGGCACCAAGTGGGAAAGGGTGGTTTTGAGTCTGAAGGCAGCAGGAAAGCCTGCAGCCCCCAGGTCTGTGGGGCTACGCAAGCGGTTCCCAAAGAGCTTTAGAACAAGGCATAGTTTTCCCTGCTGGCTCTTTGGGCAGTCGACCAATCTTCAGTTATATGGCCATTTTTGGGCCTGGCGCGGCACCAAGTGGGAAAGGGTGGTTTTGAGGCTGAAGGCAGCAGGAAAGCCTGCAGCCCCCAGGTCTGTGGGGCTACGCAAGCGGTTCCCAAAGAGCTTTAGAACAAGGCATAGTTTTCCCTGCTGGCTCTTTGGGCGTGGGACCAGTCTCCAGACATATGGCCATTTTTGTGCCTGCGTGACGCCATGTGGAAAAGGGTGGTTTTGAGGCTGAAGTCCGCAGGAAAGCCTGCAGCCCCCATGTCTGTGGGGCTACGCAAGCGGTTCCCAAAGAGCTTTAGAACAAGGCATAGTTTTCCCTGCTGGCTCTTTGGGCGTGGGACCAACCTCCAGACATATGGCCATTTTTGTGCCTGGCGTGACGCCATGTGGGAAAGGTGGGTTTGAGGCTGAAGGCAGCAGGAAAGCCTGCAGCCCGCAGGTCTGTGGGGCCACGCAAGCGGTTCCCAAAGAGCTTTAGAACAAGGCATAGTTTTCCCTGCTGGGTCTTTGTGAAAGGGACAAGTCTCCAGAAATATGGCCATTTTTGTGCCTGGCAGGATGCCAAGTGGGAAAGGGTGGTTTTGAGTCTGAAGGCAGCAGGAAAGCCTGCAGCCCCCAGGTGTGTGGGGCTACGCAAGCCGTTCCCAAAGAGCTTTAGAACAAGGCATAGTTTTCCCTGCTGGTTCTTTGGGCGTGGGACCAAACTCCAGACATATGGCCATTTTTGGGCCTGGCGTGGCGCCATTTGGGAAAGGGTGGTTTTGAGGCTGAAGGCAGCAGGAAAGCCTGCAGCCCCCAGGTGTGTGGGGCTACGCAAGCGGTTCCCAAAGAGCTTTAGAACAAGGCATAGTTTTCCCTGCTGGCTCTTTGGGCGTGGGACCAGTCTCCAGCCATATGGACATTTTTGGGCCTGGCGCGGCGCCAAGTGGGAAAGGGTGGTTTTGAGTCTGAAGGCAGCAGGAAAGCCTGCAGCCCCCAGGTGTTGGTTTGGACCAACAGGTGTTGGTTTCTCCCCCTGGCTGTTGGGAGATTTACAGCACAAAGATATCTAGTTGATTTGAAGCAGTTCCGAGAAAGTCTAAGCATAATCCTCACTTTTCCCTCCTGGCACTTTCCCTGTAGGAGATACCGCAAGACGTTTCTGTATATTGGGCACAGCGCTCTGCAGGGTGTTAGCAGAGACTTTCCCGGGACAGTGAAACCCTATGTAAGAGACACTGAGAAGAAGCCCCAATGTTCCCTCCAGGCACTTTCAGTGTGGGTGCCTTCTCCACGTGGTTCCTGGTTTCACTGCAGCTCTGAAGAGAATGTTAGCAAAGAGGTAATCGGGACAGTGCAAACAGTACTCAAAGACAGGGAGAGCAAGCTCTACATTACTCTCTTGGCACTTTGGATGTGGGACATACAGCGAGATGTTTGCTGCTTTTACATTTGGCTGTTGGGAGATTTACAGCACAAAGATATCTAGTTGATTTGAAGCAGTTCCGAGAAAGTCTAAGCATAATCCTCACTTTTCCCTCCTGGCACTTTCACTGTAGGGGATACCGCAAGACGTTTCTGTATATTGGGCACAGCGCTCTGCAGGGTGTTAGCAGAGAGTTTCCCGGGACAGTGAAACCCTATGTCAGAGACACTGAGAAGAAGCCCCAATGTTCCCTCCAGGTACTTTCAGTGTGGGTGCCTTCTCCACGTGGTTCCTGGTTTCACTGCAGCTCTGAAGAGAATGTTAGCAAAGAGGTAATCGGGACAGTGCAAACAGTACTCAAAGACAGGGAGAGCAAGCTCTCTCTTGGCACTTTGGATGTGGGACATACAGCGAGATGTTTGCTGCTTTTACATTTGGCTGTTGGGAGATTTACAGCACAAAGATATCTAGTTGATTTGAAGCAGTTCCGAGAAAGTCTAAACATAATCCTCACTTTTCCCTCCTGGCACTTTCCCTGTAGGAGATACCGCAAGACGTTTCTGTATATTGGGCACAGCGCTCTGCAGGGTGTTAGCAGAGAGTTTCCCGGGACAGTGAAACCCTATGTCAGAGACACTGAGAAGAAGCCCCAATGTTCCCTCCAGGCACTTTCAGTGTGGGTGCCTTCTCCACGTGGTTCCTGGTTTCACTGCAGCTCTGAAGAGAATGTTAGCAAAGAGGTAATCGGGACAGTGCAAACAGTACTCAAAGACAGGGAGAACAAGCTCTACATTACTCTCTCGGCACTTTGGATGTGGGACATACAGCGAGATGTTTGCTGCTTTTACATTTGGCTGTTGGGAGATTTACAGCACAAAGATATCTAATTGATTTGAAGCAGTTCCGAGAAAGTCTAAGCATAATCCTCACTTTTCCCTCCTGGCACTTTCCCTGTAGGGGATACCGCAAGACGTTTCTGTACATTGGGCACAGCGCTCTGCAGGGTGTTAGCAGAGAGTTTCCCGGGACAGTGAAACCCTATGTCGGAGACACTGAGAAGAAGCCCCAATGTTCCCTCCAGGCACTTTCAGTGTGGGTGCCTTCTCCACGTGGTTCCTGGTTTCACTGCAGCTCTGAAGAGAATGTTAGCAAAGAGGTAATCGGGACAGTGCAAACAGTACTCAAAGACAGGGAGAGCAAGCTCTACATTACTCTCTTGGCACTTTGGATGTGGGACATACAGCGAGATGTTTGCTGCTTTTACATTTGGCTGTTGGGAGATTTACAGCACAAAGATATCTAGTTGATTTGAAGCAGTTCCGAGAAAGTCTAAACATAATCCTCACTTTTCCCTCCTGGCACTTTCCCTGTAGGAGATACCGCAAGACGTTTCTGTATATTGGGCACAGCGCTCTGCAGGGTGTTAGCAGAGAGTTTCCCGGGACAGTGAAACCCTATGTCAGAGACACTGAGAAGAAGCCCCAATGTTCCCTCCAGGCACTTTCAGTGTGGGTGCCTTCTCCACGTGGTTCCTGGTTTCACTGCAGCTCTGAAGAGAATGTTAGCAAAGAGGTAATCGGGACAGTGCAAACAGTACTCAAAGACAGGGAGAGCAAGCTCTACATTACTCTCTTGGCACTTTGGATGTGGGACATACAGCGAGATGTTTGCTGCTTTTACATTTGGCTGTTGGGAGATTTACAGCACAAAGATATCTAGTTGATTTGAAGCAGTTCCGAGAAAGTCTAAACATAATCCTCACTTTTCCCTCCTGGCACTTTCCCTGTAGGGGATACCGCAAGACGTTTCTGTACATTGGGCACAGCGCTCTGCAGGGTGTTAGCAGAGAGTTTCCCGGGACAGTGAAACCCTATATCGGAGACACTGAGAAGAAGCCCCAATGTTCCCTCCAGGCACTTTCAGTGTGGGTGCCTTCTCCACGTGGTTCCTGGTTTCACTGCAGCTCTGAAGAGAATGTTAGCAAAGAGGTAATCGGGACAGTGCAAACAGTACTCAAAGACAGGGAGAGCAAGCTCTACATTACTCTCTTGGCACTTTGGATGTGGGACATACAGCGAGATGTTTGCTGCTTTTACATTTGGCTGTTGGGAGATTTACAGCACAAAGATATCTAGTTGATTTGAAGCAGTTCCGAGAAAGTCTAAACATAATCCTCACTTTTCCCTCCTGGCACTTTCCCTGTAGGGGATACCGCAAGACGTTTCTGTACATTGGGCACAGCGCTCTGCAGGGTGTTAGCAGAGAGTTTCCCGGGACAGTGAAACCCTATATCGGAGACACTGAGAAGAAGCCCCAATGTTCCCTCCAGGCACTTTCAGTGTGGGTGCCTTCTCCACGTGGTTCCTGGTTTCACTGCAGCTCTGAAGAGAATGTTAGCAAAGAGGTAATCGGGACAGTGCAAACAGTACTCAAAGACAGGGAGAGCAAGCTCTCTCTTGGCACTTTGGATGTGGGACATACAGCGAGATGTTTGCTGCTTTTACATTTGGCTGTTGGGAGATTTACAGCACAAAGATATCTAGTTGATTTGAAGCAGTTCCGAGAAGGTCTAAACATAATCCTCACTTTTCCCTCCTGGCACTTTCCCTGTAGGAGATACCGCAAGACGTTTCTGTATATTGGGCACAGCGCTCTGCAGGGTGTTAGCAGAGACTTTCCCGGGACAGTGAAACCCTATGTCAAAGACACTGAGAAGAAGCCCCAATGTTCCCTCCAGGCACTTTCAGTGTGGGTGCCTTCTCCACGTGGTTCCTGGTTTCACTGCAGCTCTGAAGAGAATGTTAGCAAAGAGGTAATCGGGACAGTGCAAACAGTACTCAAAGACAGGGAGAGCAAGCTCTACATTACTCTCTCGGCACTTTGGATGTGGGACATACAGCGAGATGTTTGCTGCTTTTACATTTGGCTGTTGGGAGATTTACAGCACAAAGATATCTAGTTGATTTGAAGCAGTTCCGAGAAAGTCTAAACATAATCCTCACTTTTCCCTCCTGGCACTTTCCAGGTGGGAGATATAGCAGGATGTATATTGGTTTTGAGGACAACTCAATGGACAGTGTAGGGAGAAAAGTTCCTGGCTCCTTGAATGCCGTTTCTGGAGACACTGCGATCAATGTGGGAGCTTTCTGGAGTGTCTTAGCAAAGAGGTCACACGGATAATCAGAGCAATTCTCAGAGACACTGAGACCAAGCTCCACAATTCCTCCTGGCACTTTCCCTGTAGGAGATACCGCAAGACGTTTCTGTATATTGGGCACAGCGCTCTGCAGGGTGTTAGCAGAGAGTTTCCCGGGACAGTGAAACCCTATGTCAGAGACACTGAGAAGAAGCCCCAATGTTCCCTCCAGGCACTTTCAGTGTGGGTGCCTTCTCCACGTGGTTCCTGGTTTCACTGCAGCTCTGAAGAGAATGTTAGCAAAGAGGTAATCGGGACAGTGCAAACAGTACTCAAAGACAGGGAGAGCAAGCTCTCTCTTGGCACTTTGGATGTGGGACATACAGCGAGATGTTTGCTGCTTTTACATTTGGCTGTTGGGAGATTTACAGCACAAAGATATCTAGTTGATTTGAAGCAGTTCCGAGAAAGTCTAAACATAATCCTCACTTTTCCCTCCTGGCACTTTCCCTGTAGGAGATACCGCAAGACGTTTCTGTATATTGGGCACAGCGCTCTGCAGGGTGTTAGCAGAGAGTTTCCCGGGACAGTGAAACCCTATGTCAGAGACACTGAGAAGAAGCCCCAATGTTCCCTCCAGGCACTTTCAGTGTGGGTGCCTTCTCCACGTGGTTCCTGGTTTCACTGCAGCTCTGAAGAGAATGTTAGCAAAGAGGTAATCGTGACAGTGCAAACAGTACTCAAAGACAGGGAGAGCAAGCTCTACATTACTCTCTTGGCACTTTGGATGTGGGACATACAGCGAGATGTTTGCTGCTTTTACATTTGGCTGTTGGGAGATTTACAGCACAAAGATATCTAGTTGATTTGAAGCAGTTCCGAGAAAGTCTAAGCATAATCCTCACTTTTCCCTCCTGGCACTTTCCCTGTAGGGGATACCGCAAGACGTTTCTGTATATTGGGCACAGCGCTCTGCAGGGTGTTAGCAGAGAGTTTCCCGGGACAGTGAAACCCTATGTCAGAGACACTGAGAAGAAGCCCCAATGTTCCCTCCAGGCACTTTCAGTGTGGGTGCCTTCTCCACGTGGTTCCTGGTTTCACTGCAGCTCTGAAGAGAATGTTAGCAAAGAGGTAATCGGGACAGTGCAAACAGTACTCAAAGACAGGGAGAGCAAGCTCTCTCTTGGCACTTTGGATGTGGGACATACAGCGAGATGTTTGCTGCTTTTACATTTGGCTGTTGGGAGATTTACAGCACAAAGATATCTAGTTGATTTGAAGCAGTTCCGAGAAAGTCTAAGCATAATCCTCACTTTTCCCTCCTGGCACTTTCCCTGTAGGGGATACCGCAAGACGTTTCTGTACATTGGGCACAGCGCTCTGCAGGGTGTTAGCAGAGAGTTTCCCGGGACAGTGAAACCCTATATCGGAGACACTGAGAAGAAGCCCCAATGTTCACTCCAGGCACTTTCAGTGTGGGTGCCTTCTCCACGTGGTTCCTGGTTTCACTGCAGCTCTGAAGAGAATGTTAGCAAAGAGGTAATCGGGACAGTGCAAACAGTACTCAAAGACAGGGAGAGCAAGCTCTACATTACTCTCTTGGCACTTTGGATGTGGGACATACAGCGAGATGTTTGCTGCTTTTACATTTGGCTGTTGGGAGATTTACAGCACAAAGATATCTAGTTGATTTGAAGCAGTTCCGAGAAAGTCTAAACATAATCCTCACTTTTCCCTCCTGGCACTTTCCCTGTAGGGGATACCGCAAGACGTTTCTGTACATTGGGCACAGCGCTCTGCAGGGTGTTAGCAGAGAGTTTCCCGGGACAGTGAAACCCTATATCGGAGACACTGAGAAGAAGCCCCAATGTTCCCTCCAGGCACTTTCAGTGTGGGTGCCTTCTCCACGTGGTTCCTGGTTTCACTGCAGCTCTGAAGAGAATGTTAGCAAAGAGGTAATCGGGACAGTGCAAACAGTACTCAAAGACAGGGAGAGCAAGCTCTACATTACTCTCTTGGCACTTTGGATGTGGGACATACAGCGAGACGTTTGCTGCTTTTACATTTGGCTGTTGGGAGATTTACAGCACAAAGATATCTAGTTGATTTGAAGCAGTTCCGAGAAAGTCTAAACATAATCCTCACTTTTCCCTCCTGGCACTTTCCAGGTGGGAGATATAGCAGGATGTATATTGGTTTTGAGGACAACTCAATGGACAGTGTAGGGAGAAAAGTTCCTGGCTCCTTGAATGCCGTTTCTGGAGGCACTGCGATCAATGTGGGAGATATGTCAAGATGTGTGTTGGTTTTGAGGACAGCTTTCTGGAGTGTCTTAGCAAAGAGGTCACACGGATAATCAGAGCAATTCTCAGAGACACTGAGACCAAGCTCCACAATTCCTCCTGGCACTTTCCCTGTAGGAGATACCGCAAGACGTTTCTGTATATTGGGCACAGCGCTCTGCAGGGTGTTAGCAGAGAGTTTCCCGGGACAGTGAAACCCTATGTCAGAGACACTGAGAAGAAGCCCCAATGTTCCCTCCAGGCACTTTCAGTGTGGGTGCCTTCTCCACGTGGTTCCTGGTTTCACTGCAGCTCTGAAGAGAATGTTAGCAAAGAGGTAATCGGGACAGTGCAAACAGTACTCAAAGACAGGGAGAGCAAGCTCTCTCTTGGCACTTTGGATGTGGGACATACAGCGAGATGTTTGCTGCTTTTACATTTGGCTGTTGGGAGATTTACAGCACAAAGATATCTAGTTGATTTGAAGCAGTTCCGAGAAAGTCTAAGCATAATCCTCACTTTTCCCTCCTGGCACTTTCACTGTAGGGGATACCGCAAGACGTTTCTGTATATTGGGCACAGCGCTCTGCAGGGTGTTAGCAGAGAGTTTCCCGGGACAGTGAAACCCTATGTCAGAGACAGTGAGAAGAAGCCCCAATGTTCCCTCCAGGCACTTTCAGTGTGGGTGCCTTCTCCACGTGGTTCCTGGTTTCACTGCAGCTCTGAAGAGAATGTTAGCAAAGAGGTAATCGGGACAGTACAAACAGTACTCAAAGACAGGGAGAGCAAGCTCTCTCTTGGCACTTTGGATGTGGGACATACAGCGAGATGTTTGCTGCTTTTACATTTGGCTGTTGGGAGATTTACAGCACAAAGATATCTAGTTGATTTGAAGCAGTTCCGAGAAAGTCTAAGCATAATCCTCACTTTTCCCTCCTGGCACTTTCCCTGTAGGGGATACCGCAAGACGTTTCTGTATATTGGGCACAGCGCTCTGCAGGGTGTTAGCAGAGAGTTTCCCGGGACAGTGAAACCCTATGTCGGAGACACTGAGAAGAAGCCCCAATGTTCCCTCCAGGCACTTTCAGTGTGGGTGCCTTCTCCACGTGGTTCCTGGTTTCACTGCAGCTCTGAAGAGAATGTTAGCAAAGAGGTAATCGGGACAGTGCAAACAGTACTCAAAGACAGGGAGAACAAGCTCTACATTACTCTCTCGGCACTTTGGATGTGGGACATACAGCGAGATGTTTGCTGCTTTTACATTTGGCTGTTGGGAGATTTACAGCACAAAGATATCTAGTTGATTTGAAGCAGTTCCGAGAAAGTCTAAGCATAATCCTCACTTTTCCCTCCTGGCACTTTCCCTGTAGGGGATACCGCAAGACGTTTCTGTATACTGGGCACAGCGCTCTGCAGGGTGTTAGCAGAGAGTTTCCCGGGACAGTGAAACCCTATATCGGAGACACTGAGAAGAAGCCCCAATGTTCACTCCAGGCACTTTCAGTGTGGGTGCCTTCTCCACGTGGTTCCTGGTTTCACTGCAGCTCTGAAGAGAATGTTAGCAAAGAGGTAATCGGGACAGTGCAAACAGTACTCAAAGACAGGGAGAGCAAGCTCTCTCTTGGCACTTTGGATGTGGGACATACAGCGAGATGTTTGCTGCTTTTACATTTGGCTGTTGGGAGATTTACAGCACAAAGATATCTAGTTGATTTGAAGCAGTTCCAAGAAAGTCTAAACATAATCCTCACTTTTCCCTCCTGGCACTTTCCCTGTAGGGGATACCGCAAGACGTTTCTGTATATTGGGCACAGCGCTCTGCAGGGTGTTAGCAGAGAGTTTCCCGGGACAGTGAAACCCTATGTCAGAGACACTGAGAAGAAGCCCCAATGTTCCCTCCAGGCACTTTCAGTGTGGGTGCCTTCTCCACGTGGTTCCTGGTTTCACTGCAGCTCTGAAGAGAATGTTAGCAAAGAGGCAATCGGGACAGTGCAAACAGTACTCAAAGACAGGGAGAGCAAGCTCTACATTACTCTCTCGGCACTTTGGATGTGGGACATACAGCGAGATGTTTGCTGCTTTTACATTTGGCTGTTGGGAGATTTACAGCACAAAGATATCTAGTTGATTTGAAGCAGTTCCGAGAAAGTCTAAGCATAATCCTCACTTTTCCCTCCTGGCACTTTCCCTGTAGGGGATACCGCAAGACGTTTCTGTATATTGGGCACAGCGCTCTGCAGGGTGTTAGCAGAGAGTTTCCCGGGACAGTGAAACCCTATGTCGGAGACACTGAGAAGAAGCCCCAATGTTCCCTCCAGGCACTTTCAGTGTGGGTGCCTTCTCCACGTGGTTCCTGGTTTCACTGCAGCTCTGAAGAGAATGTTAGCAAAGAGGTAATCGGGACAGTGCAAACAGTACTCAAAGACAGGGAGAGCAAGCTCTCTCTTGGCACTTTGGATGTGGGACATACAGCGAGATGTTTGCTGCTTTTACATTTGGCTGTTGGGAGATTTACAGCACAAAGATATCTAGTTGATTTGAAGCAGTTCCGAGAAAGTCTAAGCATAATCCTCACTTTTCCCTCCTGGCACTTTCCCTGTAGGGGATACCGCAAGACGTTTCTGTATATTGGGCACAGCGCTCTGCAGGGTGTTAGCAGAGAGTTTCCCGGGACAGTGAAACCCTATGTCAGAGACACTGAGAAGAAGCCCCAATGTTCCCTCCAGGCACTTTCAGTGTGGGTGCCTTCTCCACGTGGTTCCTGGTTTCACTGCAGCTCTGAAGAGAATGTTAGCAAAGAGGTAATCGGGACAGTACAAACAGTACTCAAAGACAGGGAGAGCAAGCTCTCTCTTGGCACTTTGGATGTGGGACATACAGCGAGATGTTTGCTGCTTTTACATTTGGCTGTTGGGAGATTTACAGCACAAAGATATCTAGTTGATTTGAAGCAGTTCCGAGAAAGTCTAAACATAATCCTCACTTTTCCCTCCTGGCACTTTCCCTGTAGGAGATACCGCAAGACGTTTCTGTATATTGGGCACAGCGCTCTGCAGGGTGTTAGCAGAGAGTTTCCCGGGACAGTGAAACCCTATGTCAGAGACACTGAGAAGAAGCCCCAATGTTCCCTCCAGGCACTTTCAGTGTGGGTGCCTTCTCCACGTGGTTCCTGGTTTCACTGCAGCTCTGAAGAGAATGTTAGCAAAGAGGCAATCGGGACAGTGCAAACAGTACTCAAAGACAGGTAGAGCAAGCTCTACATTACTCTCTCGGCACTTTGGATGTGGGACATACAGCGAGATGTTTGCTGCTTTTACATTTGGCTGTTGGGAGATTTACAGCACAAAGATATCTAGTTGATTTGAAGCAGTTCCGAGAAAGTCTAAGCATAATCCTCACTTTTCCCTCCTGGCACTTTCCCTGTAGGGGATACCGCAAGACGTTTCTGTATATTGGGCACAGCGCTCTGCAGGGTGTTAGCAGAGAGTTTCCCGGGACACTGAAACCCTATGTCGGAGACACTGAGAAGAAGCCCCAATGTTCCCTCCAGGCACTTTCAGTGTGGGTGCCTTCTCCACGTGGTTCCTGGTTTCACTGCAGCTCTGAAGAGAATGTTAGCAAAGAGGTAATCGGGACAGTGCAAACAGTACTCAAAGACAGGGAGAACAAGCTCTACATTACTCTCTCGGCACTTTGGATGTGGGACATACAGCGAGATGTTTGCTGCTTTTACATTTGGCTGTTGGGAGATTTACAGCACAAAGATATCTAGTTGATTTGAAGCAGTTCCGAGAAAGTCTAAGCATAATCCTCACTTTTCCCTCCTGGCACTTTCCCTGTAGGGGATACCGCAAGACGTTTCTGTACATTGGGCACAGCGCTCTGCAGGGTGTTAGCAGAGAGTTTCCCGGGACAGTGAAACCCTATATCGGAGACACTGAGAAGAAGCCCCAATGTTCACTCCAGGCACTTTCAGTGTGGGTGCCTTCTCCACGTGGTTCCTGGTTTCACTGCAGCTCTGAAGAGAATGTTAGCAAAGAGGTAATCGGGACAGTGCAAACAGTACTCAAAGACAGGGAGAGCAAGCTCTCTCTTGGCACTTTGGATGTGGGACATACAGCGAGATGTTTGCTGCTTTTACATTTGGCTGTTGGGAGATTTACAGCACAAAGATATCTAGTTGATTTGAAGCAGTTCCAAGAAAGTCTAAACATAATCCTCACTTTTCCCTCCTGGCACTTTCCCTGTAGGGGATACCGCAAGACGTTTCTGTATATTGGGCACAGCGCTCTGCAGGGTGTTAGCAGAGAGTTTCCCGGGACAGTGAAACCCTATGTCAGAGACACTGAGAAGAAGCCCCAATGTTCCCTCCAGGCACTTTCAGTGTGGGTGCCTTCTCCACGTGGTTCCTGGTTTCACTGCAGCTCTGAAGAGAATGTTAGCAAAGAGGTAATCGGGACAGTGCAAACAGTACTCAAAGACAGGGAGAGCAAGCTCTACATTACTCTCTTGGCACTTTGGATGTGGGACATACAGCGAGATGTTTGCTGCTTTTACATTTGGCTGTTGGGAGATTTACAGCACAAAGATATCTAGTTGATTTGAAGCAGTTCCGAGAAAGTCTAAACATAATCCTCACTTTTCCCTCCTGGCACTTTCCCTGTAGGGGATACCGCAAGACGTTTCTGTACATTGGGCACAGCGCTCTGCAGGGTGTTAGCAGAGAGTTTCCCGGGACAGTGAAACCCTATATCGGAGACACTGAGAAGAAGCCCCAATGTTCACTCCAGGCACTTTCAGTGTGGGTGCCTTCTCCACGTGGTTCCTGGTTTCACTGCAGCTCTGAAGAGAATGTTAGCAAAGAGGTAATCGGGACAGTGCAAACAGTACTCAAAGACAGGGAGAGCAAGCTCTCTCTTGGCACTTTGGATGTGGGACATACAGCGAGATGTTTGCTGCTTTTACATTTGGCTGTTGGGAGATTTACAGCACAAAGATATCTAGTTGATTTGAAGCAGTTCCGAGAAAGTCTAAGCATAATCCTCACTTTTCCCTCCTGGCACTTTCCCTGTAGGGGATACCGCAAGACGTTTCTGTATATTGGGCACAGCGCTCTGCAGGGTGTTAGCAGAGAGTTTCCCGGGACAGTGAAACCCTATGTCAGAGACACTGAGAAGAAGCCCCAATGTTCCCTCCAGGCACTTTCAGTGTGGGTGCCTTCTCCACGTGGTTCCTGGTTTCACTGCAGCTCTGAAGAGAATGTTAGCAAAGAGGTAATCGGGACAGTACAAACAGTACTCAAAGACAGGGAGAGCAAGCTCTCTCTTGGCACTTTGGATGTGGGACATACAGCGAGATGTTTGCTGCTTTTACATTTGGCTGTTGGGAGATTTACAGCACAAAGATATCTAGTTGATTTGAAGCAGTTCCGAGAAAGTCTAAACATAATCCTCACTTTTCCCTCCTGGACCTTTCCCTGTAGGAGATAGCGCAAGACGTTTCTGTATATTGGGCACAGCGCTCTGCAGGGTGTTAGCAGAGAGTTTCCCGGGACAGTGAAACCCTATGTCAGAGACACTGAGAAGAAGCCCCAATGTTCCCTCCAGGCACTTTCAGTGTGGGTGCCTTCTCCACGTGGTTCCTGGTTTCACTGCAGCTCTGAAGAGAATGTTAGCAAAGAGGTAATCGGGACAGTGCAAACAGTACTCAAAGACAGGGAGAGCAAGCTCTACATTACTCTCTTGGCACTTTGGATGTGGGACATACAGCGAGATGTTTGCTGCTTTTACATTTGGCTGTTGGGAGATTTACAGCACAAAGATATCTAGTTGATTTGAAGCAGTTCCGAGAAAGTCTAAACATAATCCTCACTTTTCCCTCCTGGCACTTTCCCTGTAGGGGATACCGCAAGACGTTTCTGTACATTGGGCACAGCGCTCTGCAGGGTGTTAGCAGAGAGTTTCCCGGGACAGTGAAACCCTATATCGGAGACACTGAGAAGAAGCCCCAATGTTCACTCCAGGCACTTTCAGTGTGGGTGCCTTCTCCACGTGGTTCCTGGTTTCACTGCAGCTCTGAAGAGAATGTTAGCAAAGAGGTAATCGGGACAGTGCAAACAGTACTCAAAGACAGGGAGAGCAAGCTCTCTCTTGGCACTTTGGATGTGGGACATACAGCGAGATGTTTGCTGCTTTTACATTTGGCTGTTGGGAGATTTACAGCACAAAGATATCTAGTTGATTTGAAGCAGTTCCGAGAAAGTCTAAGCATAATCCTCACTTTTCCCTCCTGGCACTTTCCCTGTAGGGGATACCGCAAGACGTTTCTGTATATTGGGCACAGCGCTCTGCAGGGTGTTAGCAGAGAGTTTCCCGGGACAGTGAAACCCTATGTCAGAGACACTGAGAAGAAGCCCCAATGTTCCCTCCAGGCACTTTCAGTGTGGGTGCCTTCTCCACGTGGTTCCTGGTTTCACTGCAGCTCTGAAGAGAATGTTAGCAAAGAGGTAATCGGGACAGTACAAACAGTACTCAAAGACAGGGAGAGCAAGCTCTCTCTTGGCACTTTGGATGTGGGACATACAGCGAGATGTTTGCTGCTTTTACATTTGGCTGTTGGGAGATTTACAGCACAAAGATATCTAGTTGATTTGAAGCAGTTCCGAGAAAGTCTAAACATAATCCTCACTTTTCCCTCCTGGACCTTTCCCTGTAGGAGATAGCGCAAGACGTTTCTGTATATTGGGCACAGCGCTCTGCAGGGTGTTAGCAGAGAGTTTCCCGGGACAGTGAAACCCTATGTCAGAGACACTGAGAAGAAGCCCCAATGTTCCCTCCAGGCACTTTCAGTGTGGGTGCCTTCTCCACGTGGTTCCTGGTTTCACTGCAGCTCTGAAGAGAATGTTAGCAAAGAGGCAATCGGGACAGTGCAAACAGTACTCAAAGACAGGGAGAGCAAGCTCTACATTACTCTCTCGGCACTTTGGATGTGGGACATACAGCGAGATGTTTGCTGCTTTTACATTTGGCTGTTGGGAGATTTACAGCACAAAGATATCTAGTTGATTTGAAGCAGTTCCGAGAAAGTCTAAGCATAATCCTCACTTTTCCCTCCTGGCACTTTCCCTGTAGGGGATACCGCAAGACGTTTCTGTATATTGGGCACAGCGCTCTGCAGGGTGTTAGCAGAGAGTTTCCCGGGACAGTGAAACCCTATGTCGGAGACACTGAGAAGAAGCCCCAATGTTCCCTCCAGGCACTTTCAGTGTGGGTGCCTTCTCCACGTGGTTCCTGGTTTCACTGCAGCTCTGAAGAGAATGTTAGCAAAGAGGTAATCGGGACAGTGCAAACAGTACTCAAAGACAGGGAGAGCAAGCTCTACATTACTCTCTTGGCACTTTGGATGTGGGACATACAGCGAGATGTTTGCTGCTTTTACATTTGGCTGTTGGGAGATTTACAGCACAAAGATATCTAGTTGATTTGAAGCAGTTCCGAGAAAGTCTAAACATAATCCTCACTTTTCCCTCCTGGCACTTTCCCTGTAGGAGATACCGCAAGACGTTTCTGTATATTGGGCACAGCGCTCTGCAGGGTGTTAGCAGAGAGTTTCCCGGGACAGTGAAACCCTATGTCAGAGACACTGAGAAGAAGCCCCAATGTTCCCTCCAGGCACTTTCAGTGTGGGTGCCTTCTCCACGTGGTTCCTGGTTTCACTGCAGCTCTGAAGAGAATGTTAGCAAAGAGGCAATCGGGACAGTGCAAACAGTACTCAAAGACAGGGAGAGCAAGCTCTACATTACTCTCTCGGCACTTTGGATGTGGGACATACAGCGAGATGTTTGCTGCTTTTACATTTGGCTGTTGGGAGATTTACAGCACAAAGATATCTAGTTGATTTGAAGCAGTTCCGAGAAAGTCTAAGCATAATCCTCACTTTTCCCTCCTGGCACTTTCCCTGTAGGGGATACCGCAAGACGTTTCTGTATATTGGGCACAGCGCTCTGCAGGGTGTTAGCAGAGAGTTTCCCGGGACAGTGAAACCCTATGTCGGAGACACTGAGAAGAAGCCCCAATGTTCCCTCCAGGCACTTTCAGTGTGGGTGCCTTCTCCACGTGGTTCCTGGTTTCACTGCAGCTCTGAAGAGAATGTTAGCAAAGAGGTAATCGGGACAGTACAAACAGTACTCAAAGACAGGGAGAGTAAGCTCTACATTACTCTCTTGGCACTTTGGATGTGGGACATACAGCGAGACGTTTGCTGCTTTTACATTTGGCTGTTGGGAGATTTACAGCACAAAGATATCTAGTTGATTTGAAGCAGTTCCGAGAAAGTCTAAACATAATCCTCACTTTTCCCTCCTGGCACTTTCCCTGTAGGGGATACCGCAAGACGTTTCTGTACATTGGGCACAGCGCTCTGCAGGGTGTTAGCAGAGAGTTTCCCGGGACAGTGAAACCCTATATCGGAGACACTGAGAAGAAGCCCCAATGTTCACTCCAGGCACTTTCAGTGTGGGTGCCTTCTCCACGTGGTTCCTGGTTTCACTGCAGCTCTGAAGAGAATGTTAGCAAAGAGGTAATCGGGACAGTGCAAACAGTACTCAAAGACAGGGAGAGCAAGCTCTCTCTTGGCACTTTGGATGTGGGACATACAGCGAGATGTTTGCTGCTTTTACATTTGGCTGTTGGGAGATTTACAGCACAAAGATATCTAGTTGATTTGAAGCAGTTCCGAGAAAGTCTAAGCATAATCCTCACTTTTCCCTCCTGGCACTTTCCCTGTAGGGGATACCGCAAGACGTTTCTGTACATTGGGCACAGCGCTCTGCAGGGTGTTAGCAGAGAGTTTCCCGGGACAGTGAAACCCTATATCGGAGACACTGAGAAGAAGCCCCAATGTTCCCTCCAGGCACTTTCAGTGTGGGTGCCTTCTCCACGTGGTTCCTGGTTTCACTGCAGCTCTGAAGAGAATGTTAGCAAAGAGGTAATCGGGACAGTGCAAACAGTACTCAAAGACAGGGAGAGCAAGCTCTCTCTTGGCACTTTGGATGTGGGACATACAGCGAGATGTTTGCTGCTTTTACATTTGGCTGTTGGGAGATTTACAGCACAAAGATATCTAGTTGATTTGAAGCAGTTCCGAGAAAGTCTAAACATAATCCTCACTTTTCCCTCCTGGCACTTTCCCTGTAGGGGATACCGCAAGACGTTTCTGTATATTGGGCACAGCGCTCTGCAGGGTGTTAGCAGAGAGTTTCCCGGGACAGTGAAACCCTATGTCAGAGACACTGAGAAGAAGCCCCAATGTTCCCTCCAGGCACTTTCAGTGTGGGTGCCTTCTCCACGTGGTTCCTGGTTTCACTGCAGCTCTGAAGAGAATGTTAGCAAAGAGGTAATCGGGACAGTGCAAACAGTACTCAAAGACACGGAGAGCAAGCTCTACATTACTCTCTTGGCACTTTGGATGTGGGACATACAGCGAGATGTTTGCTGCTTTTACATTTGGCTGTTGGGAGATTTACAGCACAAAGATATCTAGTTGATTTGAAGCAGTTCCGAGAAAGTCTAAGCATAATCCTCACTTTTCCCTCCTGGCACTTTCCCTGTAGGGGATACCGCAAGACGTTTCTGTATATTGGGCACAGCGCTCTGCAGGGTGTTAGCAGAGAGTTTCCCGGGACAGTGAAACCCTATGTCAGAGACACTGAGAAGAAGCCCCAATGTTCCCTCCAGGCACTTTCAGTGTGGGTGCCTTCTCCACGTGGTTCCTGGTTTCACTGCAGCTCTGAAGAGAATGTTAGCAAAGAGGTAATCGGGACAGTGCAAACAGTACTCAAAGACAGGGAGAGCAAGCTCTCTCTTGGCACTTTGGATGTGGGACATACAGCGAGATGTTTGCTGCTTTTACATTTGGCTGTTGGGAGATTTACAGCACAAAGATATCTAGTTGATTTGAAGCAGTTCCGAGAAAGTCTAAACATAATCCTCACTTTTCCCTCCTGGCACTTTCCCTGTAGGAGATACCGCAAGACGTTTCTGTACATTGGGCACAGCGCTCTGCAGGGTGTTAGCAGAGAGTTTCCCGGGACAGTGAAACCCTATGTCAGAGACACTGAGAAGAAGCCCCAATGTTCCCTCCAGGCACTTTCAGTGTGGGTGCCTTCTCCACGTGGTTCCTGGTTTCACTGCAGCTCTGAAGAGAATGTTAGCAAAGAGGCAATCGGGACAGTGCAAACAGTACTCAAAGACAGGGAGAGCAAGCTCTACATTACTCTCTCGGCACTTTGGATGTGGGACATACAGCGAGATGTTTGCTGCTTTTACATTTGGCTGTTGGGAGATTTACAGCACAAAGATATCTAGTTGATTTGAAGCAGTTCCGAGAAAGTCTAAGCATAATCCTCACTTTTCCCTCCTGGCACTTTCCCTGTAGGGGATACCGCAAGACGTTTCTGTATATTGGGCACAGCGCTCTGCAGGGTGTTAGCAGAGAGTTTCCCGGGACAGTGAAACCCTATGTCAGAGACACTGAGAAGAAGCCCCAATGTTCCCTCCAGGCACTTTCAGTGTGGGTGCCTTCTCCACGTGGTTCCTGGTTTCACTGCAGCTCTGAAGAGAATGTTAGCAAAGAGGTAATCGGGACAGTGCAAACAGTACTCAAAGACAGGGAGAGCAAGCTCTCTCTTGGCACTTTGGTTGTGGGACGTACAGCGAGATGTTTGCTGCTTTTACATTTGGCTGTTGGGAGATTTACAGCACAAAGATATCTAGTTGATTTGAAGCAGTTCCGAGAAAGTCTAAACATAATCCTCACTTTTCCCTCCTGGCACTTTCCCTGTAGGAGATACCGCAAGACGTTTCTGTATATTGGGCACAGCGCTCTGCAGGGTGTTAGCAGAGAGTTTCCCGGGACAGTGAAACCCTATGTCAGAGACACTGAGAAGAAGCCCCAATGTTCCCTCCAGGCACTTTCAGTGTGGGTGCCTTCTCCACGTGGTTCCTGGTTTCACTGCAGCTCTGAAGAGAATGTTAGCAAAGAGGTAATCGGGACAGTGCAAACAGTACTCAAAGACAGGGAGAGCAAGCTCTCTCTTGGCACTTTGGATGTGGGACATACAGCGAGATGTTTGCTGCTTTTACATTTGGCTGTTGGGAGATTTACAGCACAAAGATATC